>NC_046608.1:21189102-21533686 GCF_011750605.1 Drosophila busckii | reverse complement strand
ATATATATATATATATTATAT
The DNA here is from genome assembly GCF_011750605.1 of Drosophila busckii. Classification (NCBI taxonomy): domain Eukaryota; kingdom Metazoa; phylum Arthropoda; class Insecta; order Diptera; family Drosophilidae; genus Drosophila; species Drosophila busckii. Next base: position 21,533,665 of record NC_046608.1, on the reverse strand, counting down.
ATGTGTGTGTGTGTGTGTGTGTGTGCGTCTGTGCGGAAATTGCATTTGTTTTTTTTTTAGTCCAAGTTTGCAATTCGTTTGGTTTTTTTTTTTTTTGTTGCTGCTGTTGAGTGTGTTAAGAACTTTTAGCATTGTTTTTGTTTTTTTAGCATTATACGCACTTGGCTTGCAAGTTTAAATGGCTTAAAGTGCTTATAATGCAAATATTAAAATGTCCAAAGGGACGAAGTTTTTGCCAAAGTTGCTGCCGCCTCAAGTTGCAAGGCATAAATACTTAAAGTGTTGAGCAGCAAGCTGACGGGCTAAGGCCAGAGGCGTGCAGTGTGCAGTGTGTGTGGGGGGTTGAATACAATAAATTGAATGCTTTTAATTGAGTAGAGAGCAGAGCAACTTGTTTACATTAGGCGTACAGCAAAGACAGCGGCGCAGCACAAGGGGGGTGGGGGTTGAGGCTGGGGTGCATTTTATTATGTTTTGGTGGTAGAAATGAAATTTGTTTGGCTGTCAAATAAAACAAGACACATCAAATTATTTCAAATTTATTGCGCTGCTTCTCTCTCTCTCTCTCTCTCTCTACTATAGCGCTAGCCCTGGCAGCTGGTCAACAAATAAGCGCACAAAGCAAAGCAAAAAAAAAAAACCAACCCTGACAAACAACAAAACTAGCAACGCAGCCTCAGGTAGCGCCTCAAAATTCACATGTGCGTACCACAAAATGTTAGAGCGAGACAGCAACAGCAGCAGCTCAAACTATCGAGAGACTCTATTACTGTTTGCTAAATCTAAAATTATATTTTGACACGCAGCGGCAGCTAAAACTTGCCACACACTCATTACACACATAACTCTGCTGCTGCTGCTTCTTCTTCTTCAGCACAATTGTAGGTTAATGGCACTTTAAATTATCCCAACTACAACTATACAGGAAGCAATATTCATTGTAGTATCTCTGTCCATCTAATGTACATTGGTTTTTTTTTTTTTGAGCGCCCTGATTTTCTTTTTTTTCGTTGCCTTTCGTTTTGGGTTTTTGTCTTTTTCTTTGATTAATATTTGGCACGCAACAATGCAATTTGCTTCGAATTGTTTCAACAACAACAAAGAGCGAGCAAAAACTATAACTACAAAATATAATAAACTGACAAATCATTGCAATCGCCACCACCACCACAAAAATGTTCACCATTAGTTTTGAGGTTTCAAGTTCCGTTTCAGTTACACAGCAATGCGATTAAATTTTAAAATCAGTCTGTGGACTATAAAATTTAGCAAAATTTCGTACCACACTCTATACAAAATTTTCTTCTATAAATATAATTTATTCTTATTTTTTTTATATTTTAAACTTTACGCAGCGACTCGTTTAAATTTTAAAATAAGTCACAGACGCTTTAAAATTTAGCAAAATTTTCAAGCCGCACTCTCTATACAAAATTTTTTCTTTTTAATAATATTTATACTATACTAAATTATTTTAATTTTTTTTATATTTTAAACGTTTTTTTTCCTATTTTATTATTAAAAAAGCAAAGTAACTCGATTTGTTTTTGCGTTCGTTTGCTTTTTAAATTTAAACAAAGCCTGAAGATTTTTTGGCAAGCATTGGGGAGCAACAGTTTGACAGCAATTGGTGTGCAGCAATTTTAACAATTGAAGTAAATTTAAAAACAATAATATTATTTATAGTACATAACTTCATAAATAATATTTCGCTATTTATAAATTTTTGCTTGTTTTTTTTAACATTTTTTTTATGTTTTCTATTTAAATTTTAGTTTATAATTTTCACAAGAGTTTGACAGCAATTGAAGTGCTTCTAAATTAATTTTTATTTATTTATTTGCTAGCTAAAATTATAGCAGCAATTCTAGCAATTGAATTAAATTTAAAAACAATTATTTAATTATAGTACATAACTCAAATTAATACTTTGTACCTATAAATTTTGCTTGTTTTGCTAAGAAAAGTTTTGTAACATTTTTTTTTATGTTTCCTATTTAAAATTATACGATGACAGCAATTGAAGTGTTGAGTTATAAATATTATAAAAATAATTTTAAATGCTGCCCAGTCTTAGTTTTGAATATGCTGAGTCATATATGACTCAGTTGCAGTTATCTTTTTGGTAGGCGGGTTGCTGCGTTGTGGGCGTGTTTTTTGCATAAATCAAAAAAAAAAATGAAATGAAAATGAAAACGAAAACGCACAAAAGGTAAAAACTAAACAGAAAAATGGCAAAGCGAGAGACGCTTAAAATGCAATTTAGTCAATGCAATTAAGCTGCCAGACAGACAGACAGACAGACAGACTGCAAATAGTTGCCCATGTCTTGTGTATGTGCCACGCCCACTTGCAAGGCGACGGCACAAAACAAGCGTCGACTGATTTTTATCAACTAACCAAGCGTAACGCAGACAAACACTTCCTAAATCACTACTGAGTGTCTCTCTCACTCACTCCCACTCTAGCGCTCTCTTTCGCACTCTCTTTTGTATATTTTTGTGTGTGTGTGTGCAACCCTCGAACTCCAACTCGACACTGACTAAAGAAAACGTTTCCTGCGCACACATAAAACATAAATTATTTAATTTTTTCTTTTTTTTTTTGTGTGCTGCTTCGTTCTTTCGTTTGCGACAACGACAAGGGCGTAATAAAGTTGGAAAATGGCAGCGGCCCCAACAAAACCTAAAATATTTCATATGCCACCCTACCCCACTCCACCCCCTTCTAAGGCTGCCTCGTATCTGTTATCAGTTGCTGCTAGCTTCAAATTATGAAACACTTTCGCTCATTGACTTCATTAATTTATTTTCATATTTATTTTGTGTGCCCTGGGATTTGCAACACCTTGTGCCTTGTGTTTTTTATGATCTATGCTGTTTTTTATGGGTCCTTGACTACAGTTCATTAGTGGCAAGCCAGATAGATATCAATAGAATGTATTAAATTTATTTGTAGACAACGATTTTTAAGCAAACGCAGCGAGCTGCGCTACACTGCGCCAAAAGTCTAGTGTAAAAATATTAAATTATGCCAATTGCAGTTAATAAATAAATAAATAGAAATTACACATTTTTGTTGTATAAAATCATATTGCTAGATATATATTAAATTTAATAGCTGATAAATTTTTTAATCATTTTATAAGAAATGCAAATTATATAAGTTTTTAGTGTAACATTAATATTTAAAAAAAATTGATTTCTTTCTGGTCAAAATATTACTAAAATTAATATTTAAAAAAATTTTAATATGCAGTATAGCTGCACATATTAATAAAATACAATTAAATATTTAAATTAAATGCATTTGCTAATAGATTTTTGTTAAAAAAAGTAAAAACTAGTGCAAATATTTAAACAAATAAACATTGCTAGCTAATTCAAATAAAATGCATTGAATATAAATTGTAAGCAAAAAAAATTTAATTTAATAAAAGCAATAACTTAAAAATACAGCATAAAATTTATTATTTATTTATTATATATTTATTATCATTTATTATTTGTGCTTTAATTAAATTGCATAAATTCCACATAAAAATGTAAATGCAGCTATTATTTATTTTTATTTATTTATTTATTAATAAATTCCACATAAATTCCACATAATAATTAAATGCAAATGAAGCTAAATTTCTTGCAGTGTAGCACGCAGCTAGACATAAAAGTGCTGCCAAGCAAACAATTGGGGGGATGGCAGCATTGTTATTAATTGCCGCAACTTGTGACTTTTAATTGTGGCAGCAATTTCGATTGACACAATATCGATTTAAACTGATGGCTTTTGGCCAAATGTTTCAGAGTGTGGCAATCTATTAAACATTTTTGTTTTTTTGTTTTTTTTGGCCTCGAAAGTTTTTCGCACACAATTCAATCAAACTTGGGCGGATAAAAAGTTTACGACATACTCATAAGAAAACCACGGAAATGTGTGTAGGGGAAATGAAAAACGCGGCGGCGCTGCCAGTGGCGCCGCCACGTACACACGTTTGAGCAAAAGGGGGGCTCCGGCTGGAGGGAGGGGGGAGTAGAACGAAAAGTTCGTGTAGGCGAGCGTAACGTTTTGCATAGGAAAATGGCAGCAAGCAAAGGAGAGTGAAAGAGAGAGAAAGGGCAAAGGCGCTCGCTAGTGCTAGTGCGAGGGGTGGCTAGGGGGGCTATGCGGGGGGTTTGAGGCACCGACAGGAATAATAAATATTCAGTTTAAGTAAATGGGCTTTTATCGCGCATCTCTTGGGTGCCATAATTTGCCATTTTTGCCAAGCAGTCTGCGTTTTTTGGCTGCCACGCAACACGCCAAAGAGCGAGAGGGAGAGAGAGGGAGAGCGGCAGTTGGTAGCTGCTAAGTCTTATGTGTGTGTGTGTGTGTTTGCAATTTAGCTGAAAGGCAAATGTATGTAATTGATTCAACAAACGACGCAAAGGTGCCAAGAAACGCAGAAGAAGAAGAAGCAGACTTGGCGACTACTGCAGCAACTCTCAAGCGCCCACCCACCTCCCCCACAGCCTCAACAACAATTAAATGCATTTTATATTTAAAAAACTTGCAGATTTAGCAAAATCCCAACCCAAAACATTTTTTTAACTGCTTACAGGCTCTTTGTTTTATATTTTTTATTTATTTTTAATTTGTTTTATATTTTTCCTCCGACTTTTCTAACATAGCTGCTGGCCCTTTTATTTTTATAATTTTTTTTTTTTTGTAATTTATTCTATATTTTATTCTACTTTTATAACAAATCTAGAAAATAAATAGAAAATAATAGCTGCATACTCTTTATTTATTTTATAGAATTTTTTATAATATTTTTTTATTTGTAATTTATTCTATATTTTATTCCACTTCTATTTGCTGCTAGCTTTCATATTTATTTTATAATTTTTTTTATTCCGCACTACTTTATTTTATAATATTTTTTTTATTTTCAATTTGTTTATTTTATTCGACTTTTATAACAAATTTTCACCCGAACCTTTCCAATTGGTTTTGGCCCCTTTTATGAACTTTACAAGAAACATTTTTTTTAATTATAATTTCTAATTTTTCCTACAATATATTAATATATTATATATATTAATTAATATTTTGTTGCTTATTTTAATAAACGAAATTAAAATCTTGACTTTTTGACTACAATAATATATATAGAATGTATATAAATATTAATTGTTGTTTACTAATTAATTCAATGCATTTTTTTTATAAACAAATTAAAGCAGCAAAGTTACGAGCTGAACTTTAACCGCAAAACATTCAAAATAAAACGCAAATTCTTGCGCTTTGTATGTGTGTGTGTGTGTGTGAGCAAAATCACTTCAGCTTCAACCTTCAGCCAGCAGTCAGGGCAACAATTTAGCTCATTTATTTTTATACATTTTAAGAAACAATAAACCGACGGCCCATAAAACACGCAGCCTGCGAGAATGAAAATGATTTAAGACACTGTTGCCCCTGCAACGCTGCCACGCCCCCCAACCCGCACCCGCCATGACAGAGCCACATGAATTATATTTCATTTCTTTTACTTTCATTTTTTTTTTGCGTTGTTGGGCGAAAAAGTTTAACATTATAATTGCAAACGTTTTATATTACCTTAGCTTTATTTTTTTTTTTTTGATTTATACGTTATATATAGCGCACACTTTTTCGATTAACAGTCAAATGCAATTTAAACGTTACAACAAAAAGTGAATAAAAAATTATAAGCTAAGCGCTGTAAATCAAAAAGAAATATTTTGAAAACAGTTTGCATTGCTTTAATAAATTAAATAAAAAAATAGGTAAGCTATACAAATTAGTACAAAATAATACGAGAAAAATGTAATTAAGAATTATTTTTTATTTAATAGCAATCACTTTATTTTTATTTATAAAGTCAACGAAAAATTGAAGCGAACAATTTGAAAACAGTTTGGATAAATAAATAAAAAATAAATAAAAGGCGAAATAAAAAATACAAAAATTAGTAAGCTATAAAAATACAAAAAAGAAGTAAAAAAAATAATAAAAGAAAAGTTTACTAATGCAAATAAATAAACATAAAAAGCATAAATACAAAATTAATGAGCTATAAATACAAACAAATTAGTAAAAAAAATAATAAAAGAAATAAACTATAAATTGAATAATTGTTTATTTATTTCATATTATTTACTTATTTGCATTGACTTTATTTTTATTTAGTTAAATTTTATTTATTATATAAGTTTTGTGAAATTTTCAATTGCAATTTAATTGAATTGCATTTTAATATTTTGATTTAAGCCATTTTAAGCCTTGAACCTAAAATTCGCACAAAGCTTTTGCCATCATTTGCAGAATATTTTTGCAAATGATTTTGTTTATAAACAATGGCAGCAGATTTAAGTCTTGGACGTAACTTACAACGGGCCAAAGTGTCTTAGTGTGTGTGAAGTTTGGCAACAATGCAGTTTATTGTTCTTCTGCTAGAGAGAGACAGACAATGCCTTTAAATCTAGCGCTGCTCCAGTTTTGTTCCTTCGTCCGTCCGTCCGTCCGTCTGTCTGTCTGTCTGTCTGTCCGTCAAGCTGCCTTGCAACGTAAAATTTAATTAAGCTGCAAGCTCAAGCTAAAGTCTTAAGCTGCTCAAATGCAGCTGCAAGGAGCGAAAGAGAGCGAAAGAGAGAGAAATATGTTTGCGAGCACAGCTACTTGACTCCTGGAGTGGCACTTTCTTTAGCTTGCCACATGCCACATACTTCAAGCAGCTCGCACTCAACGCCACGCCCATACGCCCCCCACACTTGTAGCTTTTGTTATGCTACGCAAATTAGCTGCAGAAATTTATTTCAATTTTATTTTTCGCGCTGTCACTTTTGCTGCTGCTGCTGCTGCTTGCAACAAATAAAATTGTTGCAATAATAAATTAAATTGTAGCTAATGCGCATTTGTATAATGTAATAAATAGTAAACTATAATTTACATTTATTTTAAGCCTTTTTTAATTGCTGTATTTTAATTAATTGCAAGCTAAACAGCAAATTGACATTTAAATTAGAAAGTAAACATTTTAATTAAAGCAAAAAATACTAAGCTGACGATTTTAAATAAATGCAATTAGAAATGCATAAAATGCATAAATTTCAACTATTATAATTAATAGTTATAAAAGCCTAACTAAATAAATAAAAAATAAACTAAAACGTTTTTTGAACAATTGTTGCAAATGTAAAAAATTTAATAATAACTAAATGCAAATTAGCAAATTCATAAAAAGTAACTCAAATTTCAACTTTTCTTATTTATAAACATAAAAGCCTAACAAGCAAACAAATGAACTATAAAAATTATTTGCAAATTAATGCGAATAAATAAAATACATTTAAAATAAACTAAAACCTTTTTCAAGCAATTTTTGCAAATATGAAACATTTATAATATGATAATTATATCATTTAAATTATTAAATAAAAAATCAAAATAATTACAATGCATAAAGTAATTTCAACTAACTAACTAAAAAAACTATAAAAATGTTTGCAAATAAAAAAATTAAAACGTTTTTCGAGCAATAAAATAATTTATATAAAAAAATAAATGCAATAAGGCAATGCAAATTTCAACTATTATAATTAATAGTTATAAAAGCCTAATAAATAAACTCCATAAAGATATGCAAGTTAATGCGAATAAATAAAATAAATTACAAATAAGCTAAATGTTTATGTTTAATATAAAAACCAATTGCAGTATTTTCCCAATGATTTTGCATTTTAAAATAAAATTACATTGCAAATTATGCTGTTAAAAAAACAAAATAAGCAAAGCAATTTTATTTTAGAATTAAGCAAACGTACTAAATATAATTAAGTAACTAACTAAGCAGCAACTCAAGCTGAATTTGTTGCAAGTCTCGAGTGAGGCCTAAAAATTCGAAAAAAAAAAAAAAACAAAAAACTATAAAAATGTTGCTTAGGCTGGGGCCAACAATCAGTTTGAGTGCTTGGACTTGGACTTGGACTTGTTGTTGTTGTTGTTGTTGCAACAGTTGTGCTGATTCACAGCTGAGGTGCCAAAACTTGCCTGTGGAGAAATAAACGATGTTGTCTATGACAAGGCATGACGGTAATGATGCTAGCACGAGAAGTAGAAGAAGAAGAAGAAGTAGTTGAAGCTGTAGCTGGCCAAGTCAAGATGCTTCGATGTGTGTGTGTGTGTGTGTGTTGAACACTTGAACAATTTTCATTTTAGCCGCATCATTGTGTGTTGCTTGCTTTGTTTTTGGAATTTTTCAATTCAAGGTTTTTTTTTTCTTATGCCTTGCAACATTCCAGTTAACGCTCTCGCTCTCTCTCTCACACTCTCTGCACCTTTTTCTTGTGTTTTGAGGCTAAGCCAAGTTCATAAATCATTTCAAGTGCGCCGCTGCCTGCAATTTTTGTTGCTAGTACAATTTTTTTGTTGCACTAATTTGCGCGCAGCAAACATTTGTGCATGTCCTTTGAGTTCCTGCAGTCCTTGGCGCATACATTTGTAACAGGTAGCAGCGCATTTGTTGCAACTTTCTTTGCTACACTTGCCACACATTTTTCTCCCGCTCTCCAAAGCGTTAAACTGACAACAGCTGTGCGGCACATTTGCAACTGTGCCTCGTTCTCTCGTCCTTGCTGCTCAGCATTTCATCGGCTTAACATGACAGGACACGGACAGCAGCTGACGGCAGCTACTTGAGGCCTCTTGCCTTTGATTTCCCAGCTACAGTTTTTGATATAAACAATTTGAGCCAACAACAGGCAGCAGCAGCAGCAGCAGCTGCACAACAGAAATTTGATACAAGAGGCGAGCGTTGACACTTTTTGTTTTATAATAAAAGGCAGCAACAAATTGAACAGTGCGCCAACTGTTTGAAGTATTGAAATATTTTATAAAAGCAAAAATGCATTTAATTTATAATTCCCTAATTTGTTTGAGTTTTGCTTAACTGAATAAATAAGTTCCTATAGTTTATAAATTTTAGTTCACTTTATCGCTGAATTTCACACATTTTATATAGCAACATTTTATATATTTTAAACATTTTGCAGCTGCGCCTATTTTTGTATATTTCAATTTTATAATAAGCTAAATTTTATAATTGTTAGCGCATTTACTATAAATTATATAAAAATGTATGCTTAACATAAATTAAAGATATTTGTTGAGTCAAGTAGCTGCTAATTTTTAGTTCTATTAACTATTTATTTCAAACAAAAATTATTTCAAATATATTTTTGTTTATTTTGATGAACAAATTGACTGCCTAAGTTTGCCAGCAATTAAACAGCATTGCAAATAAATAGTTTAAATATATAAATGCTAAAAAATAGTTTAAATTAAGTTCGGCAGCTAGTTTGCAATTTATTTGTATCAAAAAATATTTAAATATATTTTTGCTTATATTTAATAAAACGTAAGCAACAAATACACTGCCTAAGCTGCCAGCAATAATTAATTAAAAGCTAAAAAATAGTTTAGTTTGCATTTTATATAAATAAATATGCAATAATGTGCCGCAAGCTGTTTTAATTAATATAAAATTAATAATAATAGCTGCATTGTATGTTATGCATTTAAATAAAACCAAATTTATTTGTTAACACGCAAGTGAACAAGTCCTGACATGTTCATTAATAAACTTCACTTTTCGTCAACTGCGCACTAAAAACTCAGATGCGAATTTACCGTTTGTTTGCAATTGCTTGCGCCTTTGCATTTGCATTAGCGGCGCAATTTTTGTGTGCACAGTGGAACAAGCGCAATTTAAATTGCTATATTTTTATAATAAATTTTTATAGCCTGTTATAAATTTAAACTTTTAATTGATAACTCAAACACTATAATTTTTTTTGTTGGGCAATCAACTTGAGTTTTGCCGTCGGCATTATTTACATGTTGCCTGTGCCCCAAAAGCAGCGACGCGTTGGCGGCGGCAATTTGACAAGCCGAAAAATCAAGTTAACAAAAAAAAAAAACTATAATTAATAGCAGCATACATTGTTGCTATTGTTTTGCCCTGTTGTGTGTGTAAATTTGCTAAACATTAAATTTGTTTTATACGCATTTGCGCGTATGTTTGTTTGATAATTAATGAAATTGTTGTCAGTTTTGTAATTAAATTTTAGACAACAAAAGCAATTATGTTATAAATTTAGCTATTTGTTGTAGCTTGAAACGTCGTTTATGAAACATGAAGCGTGTGGTGGATAAAGAACTTGGAGCTAACTGAGCTCAAGTAAATGTTTTAAAAATGTTTAATATATAGTTTTGTTATATTTGACCTACATTTGTTTGTTTGCTTGTGTGTGTTCTGCTCCTTTTGCGTTTCCTTTGCTTTTTTGTTTTGTTCTGCGCCGTTTGCTGCACTGCACACGTTTTTACTGCTTTTATTTTATTTTCTTGTTCACATTTGCGAAATATCCAAGTGGGAATTTTGTATTTCTTTAAGCTCGCTAATCCTTGGCTAATTTTCACATTTACTAAATTTTGCAATTAAATTGTGCAAGTCATTTGGTGTGTGTGTTTTTGAGCGTTTGTTTTGCACTTGAAAAAAATATGTGAAAAAAAATGAAGGAAACGAAAAACACAACTAATGCAATTTATTTTTGCTTTTGTATATTTTTATTTAATGCATGTAGCTTTCTGTTTTTGTTTCATACACACACACACACAGAGAGAGACACACGCACGAACACGCGCGTTCACGCACACAATTCCAAGCGACGACGAGCGACGATTTTGTTAATTGAAGGCGTTTGAGAGCTTGAGACTCCTCACACAAAATAATATCGAGAAAGCGACGAACGACGATTTAAAACTCGCGCACCGTCCGTAAATACGTGCGCCCCGTTTGGCTTTGTTTTTTCATCTGTTACGAGCGCTGCAAGCGGCGAGCGCTGCTGCTGTTCGCTGTTAAGTTTCCTACATAACAGCGCGCTGTTAAATGCGCACGCAATTGAGAGAGCGAAGAGAGCGCGAGCCGTTCGATGCTGAGCTGAGAGCGCCGTAAACATGCGGGTGGCTTAACAGCGACTGTTAAGCTGCATTTGTTTACATTGATGCTGTGCGCTGGAGACTAAAACTTCGTTCGTTCATATTTGCGCATAAATTTAAACAAATGCGAGTTTTTAACAATTGCAGTGCAATTAGTAATTAAATAACATTGCGCGCTCTAGTTGTTGCTCATATAACTTAAACAATTTTTATATACAAATTATGCATTATATTTAAACAATTGCTATTAAATATATTAGGCGAATTTTTACTAATCTTTGTTGCACTTATTGCTCTTGCTTTATTTTGTTATTATTTTTTTTTGTTAGCAATTTAAATTAAATATTATTAGAATAAAAACTACAAATCAGTTATTGCTATTTTCTAAAGCTTGTCGGGCGCTAATTGTTGCTCTGAATTAAACAAAAGTATGTCAACAATTAAAATTAAATACTATTTTTTTGCTTTTTATATAAAATCGCTGCCTCTAACTAATTGTTATTATTTCGTTTTGTCTATTGTTTGCTCTTTCTATGCTGCATATCTTTTATTAATATTATTGCACTTTTATTTATTTTATTGTTGCTTTTATTGCAAGTCAAACATTTGCTTAGTGCTACAGCTTAACAGTGTCATGTAATTTAACAGTGTTTATTTTACATGCGCTTTGCTCTTATTACAAGTTGCGCTCTCACAAACGCGCGCGCTCTCTCTCAACTGTAAAGGACACTGTTAGCTACAGGTTTCTGTTGTTGTTACTGCGTTGCTGCTAAACAGCTGTTTCTCCATATTGTTTACTGCATCGCCACGTATAACACACGTAAATAAATTAAATAAATTTCATTAAAACTAAATGTTGTATAAAATAGCAGTGCATTTATTTATAATAAAACTGCAGCTTATTATTTTATATGTGCGCCATATGTTGTAATTTATATAACTGCCCCTAAGAGCGCGCTCTTAGCTTAAACTGCAAGAGAGCGAGAGCGCAGCGTATAACAGTGTATGGCATAATAAATAAAAACTCTTATACTTGGCTGGGTTGCAAACTCGGCTACGTGTCCAGCTAACAACTTGTTGAGGATTATTTAGGAGTAGCAGAGACTTTAGTAATAATAATTACGCTATGATTCACGATCTGGCTTCGAATACTTTGCATAATAAATGAGCAGCTCTCAAGTGTTATAAATGACGCTGGCTTAAGCTTTTGCAAACAGCGAACCCAACTCAAGACGTAATTTGACACCGTCGCGTTGTTTTCAAGTGACAACCGCCCCCCACCAATACCCCCGCAATATTATTGCCCAAAACTGCATCGATAACAGTTACAACTCAAGACACACACACACAAATAATAAGGTCAATCAACGAGCGCAGCGGGCGGCGTCGTCGTAGCAGCAGCAGCAGAAAAAAAAAAGGCATTGTCAACAGCTGCGCAGACGCAGCGCTGCTGCTAACTGCGCAGCCAGCAGATTAATTGCGTCGTTGTCGTTGTCTTCGGCTCTCTTGGCGTGAATTTATGAATTTCACATGAGTGATGTGCGCGCGCGCTCTCGCTCTCTCTCTTGCTCTCTCTCTCGCTTGCACACACTTCAGCGCCAGCCGATCGCGCCACTTGAGGTCCGTTTTGTTCTGCTCTTCTTTTACTTTTTCTTGTTTCGTGCCTTTTGCTTTTATTTTGTAGCGTGGGCCCGCATTGTTGTTTCTTTTTTTTCTTATTTGGTAAACTGATATGTTATAAAAGCATGTGCTGGGTACTTTTTTCATAAAGAGAGTGCTGGCTGCATGTCTCTCTCTCTCTCTCTCTCTCTTTTTTGAAGTAGGTGTAAACATATTGCATTTACCGTTGCCATGTTAGGCAATCAATCAATTTCAATTCATGCTCAAAATTATAAATGTAGCAAAAACTAAAACATGAAATGCTTAATTATAAATACGTGTAAGGCTAAAGTTAAGCTAACTAATGTTTGATATACAAATTTTGTAGCAAATTATTTTATTTTTGGCTTTTTTTATTATACAAATCAATCTAGCAATAGCTCAAGCTCAATACTCAATACTTTTATTTAAGTAATCTAATTTTTGAAAAATAATTTGCTTTAAGCTTTTATATAGTTTTTATTTTGCAATTTGTATTATCAAAATTTAAACAAGCTATTTTTATTGCGCTATATTTTGTATTACATTACAAGTTAAATTTAAAAAAAAAATAAAATAGCAAATTTATCTACATTAGTTAAAAAAATTGTATTTGAACTGCTTTGCTTTGTTTATTTTAAAATATTTAAATTCAAATTTAGCATACAAAGTGGCAGCCTAATTTCTATTTTTAATTTATGCTGTTATGGAAATAAATATTTTAAAATTAAAGCATTGCTTTTACAAATACACAACTATTAATTGCTACATAAAATTTAAAATTTGCGCTATAAAATTTAAAATATATATTTTTTTTTGTACTTAGAATATATAAAACGACGACCAGTTATATTCAAAAGAATTTGAATGAATCCGTTCAACATAAATGATTATTTGATTTTAAAAATTAGACAATAAAAATTCAACTATATAGGATATATAAATATAAATCTATTGTGATTTTTCAACAGATAGTTCGTTTATTTATTTATAAGCTTTGATAAATTAAAAATGCTTATTGCAATTTTATGAATTGCTATGAAAGCTGCGGCGGCGGCTGCTCAATCAAAAGTTGATCTCAATTGAAATTTGTTGGGGGTCGACAAATTTGATCAATAAATTATTTGTGCTCGGGTTCTCAGCGCATAGAGAATTGCAATTAAGCCAACTCAGTCGACTATTAAACAATTGAGCGTAATTACGCGAGAATTGAGAGCAGAGAGAGCTAATTGCGAATGCAACGAAGCTCCAATCAGTAAGAAATGCAAATCAGAGCTTATGCACATATGAAAGAGAGGGAAACAGAGTGGGGGAAGGGGGGGACTTAAATGCGGATGCAGCGTGGGTAGCAGGCGAAAAACAATAATTAATAAAGAAATAAATAATATGGTCGGAAGGTCGGACGGTCGGTCCACCAACTCTGAAGCTGCTCAGTTGGGTATCAAGCCCCAACTCCTACGTAGGCTGGCCTGACTTCTTCGCTATTTGTTTGTTTGTCTGTCTGGGGCGCTGGTTGCTGTGGCGATAATGACAGCTTAAGAAGAAGAAGAAGCAGCGGTAGAAGAAGAACAAGCAACTCCTTTAATGAAGTGAAAAAAAGTAAACGAACGGTCAACGTCTCCCGCAGTGTAGCCACAGAAACTCGAAAGTGGTAACGCCGCATACCAAAATAAAAATAAAAAAAAACACCGCCCTAGGTACCTGAGCTAGGTTAACAACAATGCTGTGTGTGTGTGTGTACAGTTATAATTAAGTGATACACATAAATGTGAGTTTGGAGTTATATACGAAGTTGAAGCTCTAGCACAGATGCTAGCAATGCTTAATGATTGTTTTCAATTACTTTTGCTCTCAGTCTATATCGATGAGTGGGGTTGGGGGCGGCAGTTGCTCATGTGTGTGTGTCTGGCTACGGTCAAAAGTCAATCGCATGGAATCGATTGAGTCACAGTCAGTTCGCATTTTCTCGAAAAGCCGTGGGGGGAAGCGCCTTTTAAGTGTTTACGCTTGTTTTATTAATTTCCCATCATACATCTTCAGCTGTCAGCATTGAGAGCTCAGGCGCTCGCTCGAAGAAAACATAAAAGGAATGAAGGAGAAGTTGCTACCAAATGTTCGTACTACAACTTGAATGCTTAACGAGCTGCGAATGAAATTTGAAATCGAACTGACTGACTGATGATGAAATGCAATAGATATCCGTACTTAAGAGTGGGGGGTGGTGTGGTGTGTGTGTGTGTGTGTGTGTTTGATAAAAACAATATATAAATCAAATCGAATTCGAGTTGCAAACAAATTCTAAATAAATTGTTCAACTAATTACGCGCACTAATTGCTGCAGTTTTGAGTAGTTGGCAACCTTCAGTTCTAAACTGTAAACTAAGTGCAAGTTAATTAAAGCAATCAAAGCACAAAACTCAATTTATCCAAAACTATTTGCTTCGAATTTGTGAGAATTGCGAAAAGTTAAGCAAATGCTTGAGGTTGAAACATTTAATGTTTTTTGAGCCTTTGCAGCATTTTCTTTGAATTGTGTTTATAATTTCTTTAAATAGAAAACCTTAAATTTAACTTTGTTTTCAATCATCTAACAAATATCAAATCATGTTCGACTTCAATCAGAAGATTTTTTTTCGAAATTTGGAAGGAAAATTGAAAAATAGTCAATTTATTCTTTAAACAGTTAGATCGAATTCAATTCGATATATCAGGATCATTGAGAATTCTTCTTCTTAACCGAAGTTCGAAATACTTGAATCCCGCATATTCTTAAATTCAATTCTGAATATTCCGAATTCAGCAGCAGAAATGTAATCCCAAAAGATCTCCAAAATGGAAAAGCGAATTAATTGAATTTTTAAATTCAATTCTGAATATTCCGAATTCAGCAGTAGAAATGTAATCTCAAATGTTCTCCAAATAATCTTCTTTATACTAAAATACAACCATTTCGAAAAAACTTATAGCTATGGAAGTGCGAATTAATTGAATTATATCTGAATATTCCCAATTCAGTCCAAGCCCAAAAAATGCTTAATTCTTAAATGCATCCATTCCGAATATAGTAATAGCTATAGCAATTAAATTTTCTAGTTTTTGCAATTTCAATTTCAATTAAGTCTAGTCTATAAAATAGGCAAGCCTAGCCGCATCTTCTGCTTATCCAATTGGACATTGATGGGTTCACTTAGCTATCTCCAGCTGCTTTATTGGTACATTTAGGCTTAGGCCTGTTCAAGACAGTTAATAGGGGCGAGAGCAGAGCTAAATCGCTTCACTGACAATGTCAGGTGGAGGGACAGACAGACAGAACGCATGCCAAATGTTAAATGTAGATGGCGTATGTGTGCGCTAGACTGCAAGACTGACAAGCTTATGTCTACAACAACAACAACAACAACGAGTCAGGTCCTGGGCGCTGGCGCTGACAGTCGTCAATGCGTTCGGAGCTACTTAAATGGACATAAAATTATGATTACAGCAAATGCCATATGTCGAAATGTTAGACCTACTTGCAGTTCATTCAACTAACGTTCGGATTATGTGTGTGTGGGGCGCCAAGAAAGAAAAGCAAGACACCAAACTTGGTAATTCATTACAATAAGCTCACGAATGTGCCATAAAAATAGTCGAGGCCAGAGCAGCGCTAACGTAATCGCCACCAAAAAAAAAAGGAAAAACTACTGTCTATACATATTGAAGAGTGTGTGTGGGGTGGGGGGGATTGGGGCGTAGCGGAAATTGTCCTTGCAACGTGCTTGATTGAAAGTCCTGTATGCGATGCATGAAATTGGCAATTCACAGTCGCTTTTACTTGTAGTCTCTGGTTGTTATAACAGTTATGACTCCACCAATTGCTACTACCAACTACTTCAAAAGCCTATTAATTGAACTCTTGCAATCAATTCAATCGATTTTGTAGCTTCGCTTGCAGCTAAAACACTTTAAAGGTATTATTTATAAATAATTCTTCGAATTTTTTATTTGGATTGCTCAATAATTTATGCAAACTTTGCTTCCTATTTGCTTTATTTATATTTATTAAGTAGAAAATCGCAATAATATTAATAATTTGCTATTTTTATATTTAATAAATACTTTTTTCTATATTTGTAATCATCTAATGTTTGTAATGTTTCTAAACTTTGCACTTTTATATTCTTTAATTTTCAGTATTTGCTAAGGAATTTAGCGAAAAGCAACTAAATGTTTAATAAAGATTTTTTTGGTAATACAGTGAGCTAATTCTGTGTCTTCCCAGCTTTTCTCCTAGACCAAACCTACACAAATATTTGATTATCTGCATGATTTTCTTAGTTCCAATATTTGCTATTTTTTATATTTCATTAATTTAAAAGCATAATTAATTTTGCTTATATATTTTTGAGCGTGTTTAACTATTTTAATTTTAATTTTTATTGCAGCTATTTATAAGAAAAATTATGCGTACTAATATTTTATTATAATTATTTTGTTGGAAATTCTTACAGAAGCTTTAAAAATTGAAGAACGCTTTCCAATCTGACGTCTCTTTATACTACACTAATCAATATCTTTGTAAATTCCTAACTAGCCTTCCATAGCGTTAAGACTATGTTGTAAATTAGCATTAGAAATTATCTTATTAACAATAATCTATTATAATAATTTAGCTTTATTATGCTACTTCTTTTTATAGTCAATAATATATTATAAGAATAAATAATATATTTTAAAATTTAATGCTATTAATATTAAATAGTTTAAGTTTAATATATATCGTATACTAAATAATTGAGAACTGCATTGCAGTTGGTTTTTGATAAGACAGCAACAAGTGTAATCATTAGTGGCATTGAGAGCACACACACACACATGCATAGTAAATAATAAACTAAAGACGCAGCCACGAGAAGTAAATCGAAGCGAAGTAAAGCGAACGAGCTCAGCGAGTTTTGTACTAAAATCTATAAAAACCGCATAATCTGCAAGTGAGTTCTTTAATTATGCTGCCAGCGTAGACAGCGCAGCAGGTGGCGGCAGAGCAAGTGTGAGAGAGAGAGAGATGAAGGCGGTGGCGTAACCGATGAGAGTAGCGCAAACAAAATGCGAAGGCGAAAGCCGCTTACAAAACCGCAAAATGCTACGGACATCTTTACGTGTATTGGTGTGTGTGTGTGTGTGTGTGCCGTGGATTTTAAAAGCCCAAGGGGGGAGGTGGGGCTGGTGGCGTTGACTGGAGTTGGTTGTCAGCCATTTTGAAGTTTGGCGCTGCGGCTTTTGCGTTCGCCATGATTACAATGGGCGCCTGCACTTGTAGCTCACACACACACATACACACAGAGTGAGACACACACACACACACAGCGACACAATTGGAGCGTGAGTTTTACAGGTTGTGCGGCCAAGTGGCTGCTGCCAATGTAAAACCATTTGAGGATTTAATTGCCGTTAACATGCGGCTCGCTTTACTTTGTTATTGCTGCTAACCCCCCCACCCTCCCCCTGCCTATATACATATGCGCTTAGTTTAGCAGTTGTTCTCTCTGTCTGTCTGTCTGTCTTTCTGTTTGTTTGCCTTGACTGTTTATTTGTTTGTTTGTTGGTAACATGAGCCTCAAAGGGCAATGCAGATTAGAGAGCCAAGCGACAACAATTTTGTCAGCCCAGCACCCACCCACCCACACCAGCACCCACTCTTTGCTTATCTCTTGCGCCTCTCACTTGCACCTGCTCCGCACTTTGTCTTTGTCTTTGGCATCCAACATTGCGGTTTTCTCTACAATTTCTGCTTTTCAATTTTTCATCTTTGTTGCTGCCGCCGCTTGGCAATTGCTGCAACGTTTTTGCGGTCACTTGCAACGCATTAAGACTTATAGACAGCCCCAACTATTGTAAGCGGCTTTAAAGCCAACAACCCAACCCACCCAAAGCCCCCAGCATTTTATAAATATGCCAAGCGCCATATTTTTCCAATCAAATTTATGATTTTATTTACTCTCTCGACGCTCTCTGGGCGCTTGCAGCAGCCCTCAAGGCATTCAAATTAATTTATATTTCTAATTTACTTTTAATCAATTAATTTAATGTTGTAAAATGAAATAGTCACAATGTGACTAATGTTAATTTTGTTTAATTTAATGCAATCAGCTATTATTTGATATTTTCAATCGAGGATCCCTATAATTAATTTTAAAGTTGCACATTTGTTTATTAATATATTAAATCGCCCAATTCTACGAATTTTTGTCATTCATTTTCTGTTTTATGTTAAATTTATTTATAACTTTATAGTTAAAACTAAAGCTACAGGAGCAGCAGCCATAGCTATGAAAGCTTTCGGCTGTTTTAACATAAATAATTTAATAAATGTTTGCCCTTAAGAAAAGGAATTGTCTATTTTATAGAATTTCCCATATGCATCATTTGTTCTATATATTTATTTATATTGTCAGCATCTTGAATTTTTTGCTTCTAACACACCAAAAAAAAATACTTATGGCAGTCTATAAATTTCCCATAAGCTAAATAATTATTTTTTAATATTTGTTTAATATTTTTTTTTATTTTTTATTGTATATAAATATATAAATGCTTTCCCCATAAGCTAAATAATTATTTTTTTTTAACATTTGTCATAACAAAATTATTTAGTTTGCGCACAGCATTAATTTTTTTTATTGTTTATAAATATAAAAATGCTTTCCCCATTAACTAAATAATTATTTTTTAATATTTCGCAAAACAAAATTATTTAGTTTGCGCGCAGCATTAATTTTGTTATTATTTATAAATATAAAAACGTCTTCCCATAAGCTAAATAATTATATTTTAATATTTCCCAAAACAAAATTATTTAGTTTGCACTAAATATAAAAATGCTTTGCCCATAAGCTAAATAATTATTTGCTATTTCGAAAATATTTAGTTTGGTCACAGCATAAATTTTGCTGTTTAAGTAAATGTTTATATAAAAATGTTTTAGCCTTTGAATTGCTTGCCGTGTAACTTTTATTATAAAATAATAATTATTTGTGACTTACCCCTGTGTTTCAGCTGGTGAAAGTGCATTCAATTGTTGCTCGACTGAACGCAGATTATCGCTGATTATATATTCTGTAAAATCAGAGAGCGCAGCTTTAGTTTCAATGCTGTTAATGCTAACAGCTGCAGCTAACAGTTGCGCGCGCGCTCTCTGTTAAGCTAACAGCTGCAGTCCCAAAAGCTTGCAGGGATATTTTTTTGTGAATTTCCCTTTGCTGTTGAACTTACCCTTTTGTAGCTGGCTGGTTGGTATAAATTCCTCGTGTTTTTGATCCCCCTTTTCTTCATACTTCAACTTGTAGTCGGAATGTTTACGCAAGGACATTAACAAGGATTGCGTACGCGGTGGTATCTCCGGTGGCGCTGGCTCTGGCGGTGGCTCCGATTCGCTGCTGCCCGCCAGCTCTGCATCTGCATCGCAGCTGAGCTGCTGCAAATGCAGCGCAGGCAGCTTCAGTTGTTGCTGCTGCTGCTGCTTTAGCGAATCGCTGCGATTAACGGACAAGGCAGAGGCGCCGCTGCTGCTGCTTGTCATGCCGCTCAAGCGATTCAATGTGCTGCCGCCGCGTGCTCGACTGCGATTGCTTGAAGCTGCTGTTGAAGAAGAAGCCGAAGCTGCCAGCAAATAACCATTGCCAGTTGCTGTTGTTGTTGCTGCTGCTGCTGGCTCTGCCTCTTCTGCTGCATATTTGCCACTTAGAAATGGATTTGTACTACGCACAGCGGCGGCGGCAGCTGCAGTCAACGTGCCGCTGCTGCTGCTGCTGCTTGTGCTGTTGGGAAACAGTCCCAGATTGGCATTGCTCTGATATTTGCCACCCGACACGATGTTGGACAATTTTAATGGCGATGCTACAGTTGTTGTTGTTGCTGCCACACGATGCGGCTGTGCATAGGTGACCTCTGGAGCGGCTGCGGCTGAGGCGGCGGCGGCAGCATCGCCGCTGCGACGTGTGCGCTGACGCAGATAGTCGGGCTCGCAGTCCGAGTTATAGTGCTCCATGCCTGTTAAATAAATAAAGATAAACATAATTGTAAGTATTATGATATAAAAATAATTTTTTAATTTTGTTGTTTGTTATTGAATAAGAATTTAAGGTTATTATATTAGTTTCGTCAATAAATAAAATAAATAAATAACTATTGCATAAAAACTAATATAAATTTTGTAAATAACAATCGGCAATAAATCTTTTGTATAACATTAACTTAATTTATGTTGAAACAGTGTATTATGATATAAAAATAATTTTTTAATTTTGTTGTTTTATATGCAGCATATTTTTGAATAATATATTAAGTAAATTGCACAGGACTAGCTCTGTTATTATATTTGTTTTGTAAATAAATAGTGCATAAATTAATGTATAATTTGTATATCACAATCGGCAATAAAAAATTAACTTAATTTATGTTGAAACTGTGTAATTTTTTTTTATAACTAAAATTAATTTCTTAGTCATTGGCTAAGATTTTTAAAAATATTTTTAAGTTTTTAATCAACGTTTTCTAATCATAAATTCAATTTTAATTGCTCTGTTTATGAGTTTATATAAAAAAAAAATAGTGCACTATGTGAAAATTAATATTTAAATTAAAAAAAAATATTCGCATTTGTTTAACATCATACAGATCAGACTGTTGGCTTTAGCTTTCAACTAAAATTATTGATAAAATAATCAAAATAAATTGTAGATTAATGAGGTTTTGAGTTTGTTGTTATATTAAGAATAATCTTGTATTTATAAAAATATTTGTGAAATGTGCACAATTTTATAAATATACAAATTGAAATAAAGCAAGTGCAGTAAATTTTAATATATTAAGCTAATTATTAAAATAAAATTTATTGAATTGGCATTTCTCATTTTTAGTTTATATTAATAAAATATATAAAATAAAATAGTTTTTAAGCTAAACTAAACACATATATAAAAGAAATAAATATTTAAAAGAAATTTGCCGTGATTTTCAAGCTAAATTTCAATAGAATTGTTTACAAAACAAATGAGCAAAACACATGCTGCCCGTTTTAGCTTCAAAATTGAAGTTCTCAGCGTAAAGTTGAGAGTGAGATTTTTACATAGAAACTCGAAAGCGGCGAAGCCTACAAAAGTGAGTTGGGTGCATCAAAAGTTATGGAGGTTATAAAAAATGAATCGTAAATTGCATTAAATATTAACAGACAATAAAAAGCAAATACACACACACAAACGTAAATAAGACAGAGAGAGAGAGAGCAAAACAAAGCACGCAAAACTGCAGGCGGGCCATAAAAATCGCGCGTCAGTCGGCGATTTGCGTTTTTATGCTTCGATTAGGCGTTGACTGAAGTTTCGCAGCATTGAGAATGTGCCCCTTGCCACATTTTACTTGCCACTCGCGCCTCGCTACGTAATTGAATTGTAGCTGCTGCAAATATTACTCAATCTGCTCTGCTGCTCCCTCCCTCCCTCCCGCCAGGCAATTGACTTTTATTTTAGCTCCACACGCTGCTGCTGCTGCTCGCTGCTATAATTAAACGCAATTTTATTGGAAACTTTTTGCACAAAAACAAAAACACACATTTTCACACTCGCGCGCCCCAAGTGTGTGGCAGCTGCATAGTCTCATTCATTTAAGAGCAGCAGCGGCAGCATCGCTTCGAGCATCGGTATATAGTATACTATACTATTTGCAATTGACTCTCGGTTATCGCCGAACATAAACTTTATTTGTTTGCAGTCGCTCAATTGAAAGCGACAATGCAATGATCAAAGTGGCAAGCGAGGCAGCACGACTCGTTAATACCCTTTGCAAATGCAATTTACGCTGCGTATGTGTAATATACAAAAGCAGCTCAAAATTAGCTTTCATTTTGCATTTCACTTTATTTTTATATTATATTCGAATTTATATTTATCACTTTTCAGAATATATTTTAAAATTATTTATATATTTTATTATGATATTAAAATTTAATTTTTATTTATTTGGATATTTTTATTTAGTTTATATTTAAATATATTGTATATTTTAATATTTTTATTTAGTTTTTGATGATGTTGGTTTTTATATTTAAATACTTTTTATATTTTAATATTTTTATTTGTTTTTGATGCATAAAAACTTCATTCTTAAATACTTTTATATTTAATTATGATTTACTCTCTATATTCAATTTCTTTTTATATTTAAATTTATTTTTATATTTTAATATCGTTTATTATATTCTAATTTATTTTTGTGTGTGTGTGTGATTAGATTTACATTTATATAATAATTGTTATAATTTTTTTTTGATTTTATTCATATATTTTAGTTTTATTTATATATTATTTGATTTATTTTTTCAACGGTTTCTGATATTTTTTTAATAATTAGATATTTAATATGCAAATCTGAATTTTTTTACATTTTCCATAAGTTATTTTTTTGATTAAATTAGTTTTTAATTTTTGTTTGTGTTGTAATTATTGTTTATATTTTTTTTTTTTTATGGCGCCAAGTTGAAATATTTGTATTTATTTATTTAATGAATATTTAAAATATATTTATTTATTCTATTTTGCTTTCGTATTAAAATTTATTTCTATATTTTCATTTATATTGATATATATATATTTTTTTCTAACTTCAAACGATTTCTTACGCCTTTGCTTAGAGTCAATTTGTCTAGGGTATATAAAGAAATGTGGCATCGAATAAAAAACAACAAAATAGAAAAGCTCAAAAAAAAAAAAGAAGGAAACGTAAAGTGAAATTTGTTGACCAAACGATAGCAACAAATAACTATGTCAAGTGTTCTTTTTTCTCTCGCTGTCTCTCTCTCTCTCTCTCGCTCTTCATTTTCTGCTCAATGAGCCCCATGGCTACTAAAACCAAAACACCCACCCAGCTAACAAACCCCCACCCACAACGCAAAAAAAGAAACAGCATGAGAAATACTATCAATGCAATCCAATTGGCATAGAGAGTTGAATTGAGTCGCAACGAGAGTAGCAACGAATCCAATCAGCGTCAAAGCCAAAGCCAAAGCCAGAGGCGCAACAGTCGGACAGACAGACAGACAGACAATTGTCCCGCCGGACCAATAGACCAACTGCTCCTAGACTACTGTCTACTGAATAATTCAATTAAATAAAATAATGAATATTTAGTAGGCCATCTATATAGCCAAATGGATTGCTAGCTTAGCATTTATATTCTTATTTGTTTAATACAAATGGATTGCACGTAATTTTATACAAAGAAAATAAATAAAACAACTATGGCAAATAATATTTTTTTTTGTCGCAGAGTCTAGTGTTTTGTAAAAATTGTGGCGTTCTGCATAACAAAAATAGAATTTTCAAAAAATGTCGACGTCTATAGAAATAAAAACTAAAGTCAATGCTGACAACTGCAATAATTTAATAAAAATAATTGTTATTTGAAATTGCTCTAAATAAAAGAATAGAAAAAAAAAGTAATAAATACTACTCGTATTAGATAAATGTTTATCCAACTATGCGACACATCTACAATTTTTATTTATTTAATGTCAACTATGAACAGTCGACGATAAAAGAAAAATATTACACAAAAATATTTAAGATTAAATTAAATAAAAAAATTAAACCTGATAAACTTATAGATTGGGATAATAAATTCGAATAAAAAAATAACTTCATTGTCGATTTTTAGTTCAATACAAATTTGTCTAATTAATTTTATATCTTTGCTATTAAGTAGCTTATTTATTATTAAAAAAATTATTTATAAATACAAAAATGTTGCTACTTATTTAAAGATATATTTTGATTAGAAATTTAATTTTCTAGCGCATCAAATAATTTTAAATGAAGCTTAAGTAATTCAACTGATTTATCTGAAGCAATTTTAAGAAATTTAGTATTTGATTGCAATAATTGCTCTGAGTAACTGCATAAAATAAGCAGTGATGTGATGTGATAACTAGCAGTATTTGAAATAAACGTGACTTGAGTTAAAAATGTCACAAGTAATAGAAATTTATGAATATTCTAAAACATTACAAATGTTGATTTAATTTAATATTTTCTCAATTTCTAGTGAGTGATTTACTTATAAAATTAATAGTTAAACAATGATTTAGTTGAACTATGTTAAAGTTTAATTTAATAAATAAACATGCCAAAAGTGAAAAGCGTGGCAATTTGCAATTTTACTCAAAATACTTTTTAAATAAAATAATTTGTAATTTTTAAGGCAAAAAGTTGCAGTGCTAATTATTTGTTTCACATTTGTTTCAATTCAATAGTTATCGATAAGTTTCGCTGTCATCTCTAATAAAAAAAAGCAGTTAAGTAGCTAGAAATGCGCAGAGCGCAACAGATATAAATAAAAAAAATTTGTAATTCTGAAAGCAAAAAGTAGCAGTCGATGCCGTCGATTTAAATTTAGCCAACACATTTGTTTCAATTCAATAGTGTTATCGATAAGTTTAATAAAAAAAAACAGTTAAGTAGCTAGAAATGCGCAGAACGCAACAGATATAAATAAAAAAAATGCTTAATCCTTTTTATATAAATTTTTTTAAATTTAGTCAACACATTTGTTTCAATTCAATAGTGTTGATAGTTATCGATAAGTTTCGCTGTCAGCACTAATAAGAAAAAATCAAAAGAAGCTAGAAATGCTCAGAACGCAACACATATAAATAAACGAATGTGTAAATCATCAAGTTTTGTTATTTTTATCAAATAGTTTAAACGCTACTAAAGTTAGCAGCATGCAATTTAAGCAATTGGCTGCTAACTTGGCTAAAGCTAAATGCGTTGGTATAAGCTTGATTACTTACTTGCCAATTGTTGGCTCTGCAGCAGCAATTGGGCCAACAGCTGCGTATCAAAGGCGCTCGATTGTCCTGTATTTTGATATTCATCCTCGCTGCTGCTGCCAGCGCCAGCGCCGCCACCATAGCCATGACCATGTCCATGTCGATGGCTATGCCATTCGGCGGATCGCTGCCTGCGCAAATGTTCGCCGCCAGCAGCAGCAGCAGCGGCGCTGCCATAGTAAAATTCACTGTTAGTGCTTGCTGCACTGCCGCTGCCAACGCGTTTACGGCCAATTGTGCCCGAATGGCTGCTGGACATGTTGGCTGAGACTAAGTGCTGCTAGTTTTGTCTCTGTGTGTGTGTGTGTGTTAAGCGTCGCTTTCACCTTCAATTGAACTATGAACTGAACTTGGACGCACGCGTCACAATTTGCTGCTGCTTAAGCTTTTGGCTTTTGTTGTTGTTGCTGCTGCTGCATTGCCGCGCGCTGCTGGCGCTGGCGCCGCCTTGAGCCTACGCGCTGGCGTTTTAGGTACTTAACCGTATTAATGCTGCAAAGATAAAAACGACAAAGTGTATGAGCGCATGAAAGAGATAGCAATATAAAAAAAAAACATTGCTCGAACTTAAACTTTCGAGCTGCCAAACTTAATTGCCAATTGCATTAAATAAAAGCTTCAAGCTCTTAAACGTTGCCTGTCTGTTATTAGTGCTTGGCTGCTGCTGCTGCTGCTGTTAGCCAAGTTAGCAGCACTAGCTTTTGATTTGATGACTGCCTGCGCCCATTTGTATTGCATTCAAAGCCAGCTACAGAGTCAGTCTCGAGTCTAGTGCTCTATTATTTGCAGCAGTCGCTTGCCCTAGTAGCAAATAAAACTTCCAACAAAGCTGACACAAATTTTCGCCTGCAAATTACTTTCACTTTGCCCAAAATTCGTCTGCCCGTTTGTGTGTGTGTGTGTGTGTTAATCACTGACTTAAACTTGCTACAATATTTGGCTGCAAGCATGCTTAGCAGCAATTTTGTTTGCTTTCAATTTTAAATAAAGTTACCAATGCCCTTTGCGCTCTGTCTCTCTCTCTCTCTCTCACTCTCTCTCTCTCTTTATGCACATGGCAAACATCAACACGCAACAGACTCTGAAAACTCAACTTGGCCAACAGCAACAACTTTCGACATGTGTCTAGTTTATAGTTGCTACCCAAAAAGTTCTGCATTGCAATTTTCCACTGCAATTAACTTTAATTTTAGATTAACAAGCAAAATTAATTCATTTTTTTACGCTAGCAGCTAAATTAATAAATTAAGTGTTAAATAAAAATACATTTGTGTATAAATGATAAATATTGTTAAAAAAAAATTAAATAACTTAATTAGCTTGCTTTGTAAAATTTATTAATTTTTAGTATTTTTTATGCCAAAATTTGAAATTAAATTTTTTATAACATTTTTTTAAGCAACTAAAGCATTCATAATTTTCATTCATAGTTTTCATAAAAATATATTTTTTTAATTGTTAAAAAAAATGTTATAAGCATATAAAGTAGCTTAGATTTAGCTGCAGTATAATTTACGTAAAAATTTTATATTAAATTTTTTATAAAAATATTTTTTTTTTAACAATAAAAGCTTTTATAATGTTTATACAAAGGTTGCTAAAATTTAGCTTGGGAAGCTTTTATATACAAATTTTAAATTAAATTTTTAAAATATATATTTTTAAACAAATAATTTTTAAAAATTTTTATAAGCATATAAAGCAACTTGAAAAGCTTTCTAAGTCAAATTTCGTTCTTTTTAAATGATGCAAATAGTATTGAATTAACTTTTATTAGTCTTTCAGTAAAACTTTGTTAATTTTAGCAAGTAACAATTTAGGCTATAGAAGAAAATAAATCAAACAAAATTATTGCTGCAGACAAACATGAAGTTAGTTAATTTAACAAACTTAAACTGCAAAAATCTTTCAAAATTCAGTTCATATGACAACTGATAGTTGCTAAAAAGGAAAAGCTGCCTATAATAAATTTCTCATTAATTTCCAGAATATTCCAGCTTTTCAATTTACCGTTAGACAGCTTTCCTTTGGCACTTCAATTCCATTTTAACAGTTAATCATTAAATTACACAGAGCTACTTTGGAATAAACTGAAGAGTCCTGCAGCAAATTTGGTTTATTAACTGAATTTCACTTTCGTGTGCTGCCTCCTGCTGCACTTAACAGTTTGCTTTTTGCATTGGCCAAATGCTATGCAATTACATTTCGTTTGCTACCCATAAATGTAATTTCAACTGTTGCATCCATCAGGTCCCCAGACCCACACACACACACACACACAAGTCAAGGCTCAGGCAGATATGAGCACGTGTAATAAACATGACCAGAGGACAAGCCTCAATACAGACACACACATGTGGCAGCTGCATGTGCAACATGCAACAACAACAAAAAAAATGAGCTGCATTTTGCAATAATTTTAAAAGTATTGAGTGGTTTTTAAAATATCATTTTACTTTTGCAAGTATGGTTTAAAAATATGTAAAAAAAAATATATTTAAGCCTTAAAAATATTAATTTTTTACTATATGGCAATGCTAAAGTTTTTTTGCGCACTCAAGTGTTGCATGTTGCATGCATTTAATAAATGAAATATTTATATAAAATATACATATCACAAATGATTATATTTAATGAAAATATTAAATTTAAAATAAATATTGCCTGAGCCTTAATTTACGCCCCTTTTTGTTGACACGCCTATTTTTATTTTACCTATTTCGTTGAAATATTCAGAGTTTTTCAAACATTTTTTTTTGCTTATATTTTTTATTATTATTTTTATTTTAGTCACACAAAATTTTGCTGATTGTAAATATCATAAAAAAATAGCAGCTAAACTATTTTTGATTTTTTCCTATTTAATATCAATATGAGCAACATTTTGCATTTCAATATTTTTATAAAAAAAATATAGAAATTTTATCAGCAAAAGCTAAAATTTTTCAATGCGTTAGGATAAATTTTGTAACATTAAATAAAGATTTTGCTGTAGCTTTGCATTGATAGCAATATGTCAATAAAAATAAGTTCAAACTTTATTTTTGTCCTATAACTTTCGAATTTAAAGTCAAAAGTTTAAGTTCAACGACTGCTATTTTTGTTTTGTTTGCCATAAATATTTGTAAATTTAGAACTCAAATTTGTTATAACTACAAAGCCAATCAATTAGCGTTATTTTTAGATATTAACTACACACTGTTGATTACAGAGAGAGAGAGAGAGCACGAGCGTAAACAAATAGAAATTGTTAGCCTATTTATAGATTTAACGTTATGACGTATATACACATTATTATTTTTTGACTGACATTAATAATGTTCGCATTATTTTCCACGTGAAAATTAATTCCGCCATTTCATTTCACCCCACACACACACATAGACACACAGCTATGCATGTGTGTGTGTGTGCTTGTAACAACACTTATTGTGAGTATATTTGCATTCATTAGATGGATGATACGACAGTTTTTGGCTCAGTTTGTGTGCTGCCGATTATTTTGCTTTAACAAAGTTCAACGAGCGCCAAATGCTTTAACTTGCTTAAGTTGGACTAACTTGCGTAATACACTAACTAACTATATGTTAGCATATATTTAAATAATATTGTATCCATAAAATGTAGTTCATATATAATCTACAAATTTGAATAGTTCATAATTTTTTATAATTTATTTTAATTTTTAGTCTTACTTAACTATTTACTTGTTTGTTTAGTAATTAGTTTTGTTAATAAATAAATGTTAATTTTAATAATTCGGTAACATTTTTTGTTTTAATTATTATATTTTTATATTAAACATTATATTAATTTTTTTTCTTGTTATTTATTTTATATAATTTGTTTAATATATTTTAATTTTTGGTCGATCTATTGTATTATTTTGTTTTGTTTTTAAACGAAAGTATTGGCGCTCAGCGATAGTACAAACTATACTTCTTCTTTATATATATTTTATATTCTTTTCTTTTCTTTTAATGCAATCATTAAATTATTGTATTTGTTTATTAATTTATTAATCATTTTTAGTTAGTGGATATTTTTATTTATTATTTTTGTGTAGTTAGTAATTAATTGTGTAATGCATAAAATGTTAACTCTACATAATTTGTATTTTTTATTTTCATTATATATATCCATTTTTTAATTATTATTTGTTAATTTTTTTTTAAATTTAATATTAATATATAATCATTTATACATTATTTGTATATTAGTTTATTATTTTTTTAAATTTCAATTTTTAAATATTTAATTCGAATTGTTTATAATATTTTAGCCTATGTAGTGTGTTCAGTCTTTGGCCTTAACGAACTTGCGCGCATTTTTGTTTGGTTTTTACTCGTTAGCCTTTGGCCTGAAGTAGGCTTTTGGGTTAGAGACCTTTTTTCACTTAGGGCCACGTTCATGTCAATAATTTTGTTGGCAACGAAAATATTTGAAAAAAAGAAAGTAAAGCAGCGAATATAGGAAAAACCGTGTGGTGCAAAAAGCGGCGATGTTGCGCAGGAAGTAATTATGGCCCCGCAAGGAGATTGTCTACATGTGTGCGTGGGTGTATGTGTGTGTGTGTGTGCGTTGCTGTGTGTGTTTACAATGGCGCACTCTTGGCTAGATAGGACGACAGGCTGTGTCTGTGTTGTGGTCCTGTTTTTAGTAATGAGATTGTTGTTTTTGTTGTTTTGCGTGCTTAGTCATAATACAACATGTTCTATGTATGTGTGTGTGTGTGTGTTTGTGTTAGTGTGTGTGCGCTTTATCTATAAAAGCCGTTAGAGCCAGAGCAACAACAATGACTGACAGTTGCTGGCACAGTGGGTAGGCTCAATATTTATTTTTCTTTTTGTCAACAGTGAATTTTTATTCGAATTATTTGCACATAATTTTTATAATATTTTAATGTACATGATTAGTAATATTTATTCAAATTTTTTATTAATAAATGCTGTCAAATATTTTAAGCTTATCAAATATTGCTGCAGATTAATTGAAGACTTGCATTTATTACTTTTAAGCAGATGAAACATCCACAATTTTTTTTTTTAGTTGAGAGCAAAAGTAAATTTAATTGTTAAAAATAAACAGAAAAAAGATTAACCACTAAACTAAATTAATTAGTTTACAAATATTTAAAATTTTAATAATTATGCAATTTATTTTGTTATAAAAAGTCAACTATATAAAAAAACTAATTATTTTATTGCTTTTATTGTCAAAAAATCAAAATTGGAATTTAATATAAATAAAAATAATGTACGACTTAAAAATAAATTTTTTTTATTATTCTAAACTACTTTTTTTACTTAATTAATTAGTTTACAAATATTTAAAATTTTAATAAATATATAAATATGCAATTTATTTTGTTATAAAAAGACAACTAAAGTATCTTATCTACTTGTTGCTAATGTCAAAAAATCAAAATTTGAATTAATCTAGAAAATAAAAAGTTAACTAAAGTAAAAAAATAATCTAAATATCTAATTGGATGCTATTCTCAAATATAAATAAAAATAATGTACGACCTAAAAAGAAATTTTTTTCTATTACTGTAAACTACTTTAGAATAATTGTGGCAATTTTAATTTATCATAAAATAATTAACCACAAACGTAAATAATACTAGTTGACTATTTGTTCAGCTGCTAAACAAAATGAATGCGTTTTGTTTAATAATAAATGCATTCAAATATTTACATTATTAAAATGAAAATATTATTAAAATTATTTGCCAATATTTGTGCAACTTTCATAATCGATGCACCCTAATCTAATGTTTGGCTACCATAATTTAGTTTGTTTTCAATTTAATTTTATTTGCATGTTCTAAATAATGTAGCGGAAATTGTTGCGCTGCTGTTTCGCCACACTGTGCGCCCCGCGGCGGCTTCAAGCGAAAAATGTGTGCGGCGGCGGCTTTTTATTTTTGTAAATCTATGATACGCCGGCAGTGGCAGTAACAAGTCAAGTGAGTTGATTTTTGACTGACATTGCGCATTTTGGCATGTAATTAAATATTTTTGCGGTTGCCACACGCAGCACAGCACAGCGGACAAAACAAACAAGAGACAATGAACAATGCAAGCGATCTGCTGTAGCTGTACCCGCGCCACACAGAAATATGCATAAACTATTGTGTGTGTGTGTGTGTGTGGCATGAATGAATTGCAAGCTGTATGGGTGCGATTGATGTCACAGGAAATGCGCACGACTAACAGCGAAAACGAGAGAAAATCAAGCAAAATCAATTGAATGCAATTGCAATTGACCACGCCCCCCACCCCCCCGCAGGCACAGGCACAGGAAATGCAACAAAATGTACTACGCTGCGTATGCGTTATAACCAGTTGCTAATGGCGCGTTTCCCAAGTATTATGATTAATGCTACCATTTAAACCAAACAAAGCAAAAGTTTAGTACATTTTCATTTAACTTTATTTAATTAAATTTCTGCGTATGTGTGTGTGAGCTTAAAATTGTTACTGGCAACGCGCGCGAGTTTATTGTTATTTTTGCATTTGGCACACTTGCAACATACTTAAGCTGCATGCCACACTTGCTGCTGTTGCAGCTGCTGCTGCAAACAAACAAGAAGCAAAAAAAAATACAAATAAAAATGCAACTGACTCGGCAACGTGCGTTCGCTTCTCTCTTTCTCTCTCTCTCTCTGTCTCTCTCTCTCTATCAGCTTAATGCCCCACATTACGTTTTTTATTTAAGTGCAAATGCAAACAGGCCATGTTAATGCAAAAGCAAGTTCGCTTTAGCCTTCTGCTGTTGTTCAATATTTAAGCCTTGGCTTGCAAATAAATTGAATGCTATTCAAAGTATTTAAAGTAATACAAAATATTAATATACACTAACTTAAACTTTGTGCATAAAATTGCTTGCTGATATTAATTGTATTAATAATTGTTCAAGGCTAGTTGAAATTATTCTCTCAAAGTTGTGAAATATTTGAATCTAACGCAAATAATTGAAAACATTTTTATTTTACATTTTATTTTAAATATATTTCGACAACATTGATGATTATTTAAAAAATAATTGAATTATTTGGAAATTGCTAAAATGTTTTCAATTAATAATTTAGTTAAAAATTCAGCGAGTATTAAAATAATTCGAAAAAATAATGTAGAGAATAATTATTTTTATGTAATTGATTTTTCGAAATTATTTCAATATTTTTAATACAAATTTTCGATTTAATCATTAAGTTTAATAATTGAAAGTAATTTTTTGAAATTGCAAAAATACTTTTAATTAATAATTTAGTTAATTAAATAATAATAAATAATTATTTCTATGATTTTTTCTCGATTAGTTTAATGTTTAAAATTATTTCAATATTTTTTAAAAACATCAAATCAATAAATTTAATAATTGAAAGTAATTTTTTGAAACTGCTGAAATATTTTGAATTAATTTAGTTATAAATTTTAAGTAAAATAATTCGGTACTATTAATTAGCAAAATAATGTGGAAAATAATTATTTTTATTTATTTAGCAAGATATATTTAACTTTAAAATTATTTCAATATTTGTAATAAAAAATTCAAGTAGAATTAATATTATTCGGTACTATTAATTAGCAAAATAATGTAGAAAATAATTATTTATATGCATTTAGCAAGATTCATTTAATTTTTAAATTATTTCAATATTTGTAATAAAAACTTTCGATTTCATCATTTGAACACATTTGAAATAACAACTTTGTATGTAAATTTTATAACTAATAATATGAGTATATAATACTAACTATGCGCATATTTATTATTATTATAGCTATGACTATATATTGGTAGCAGAGCAATTGCTTGTCGCTTTGTTTATTTTATTGTTGCTTTGCCTTGTTGCACTCAAATTGGAGCATGGAAAATAATTGCGTAGGCGCCGCGTTGACCCCAAGAGCAGCAAGCGGAAGCGACTAACAATGTTTAGCTTTTAATTTGGCTTACAAGTTGTTGCATACTATTGGGCGCGATTATAGACAAAAGGCCAATGGAAATAGTTGCAGCCAAACTCATAGGCATAAAGCTGCTATTTGCTTTAAAACTATTAGCAGGTGTTGCAAGCTGCCTGCAGCATGTGGCAAGTATGCGTGCCTGCCTCACACATGCTGCCAAAATATGCAGTACACACATGTGTGTGTGTGTGTGTGTGTGTGCCACATAAAGCTTATAAGGCTTTTGTTGTTGCTACAACATTTTTTTCTATGTTATTTTGCCTTTGTCTTTGCTTAGAAATTTTTTCCACTCGCTTTCATATAGTTTATGAAGTTGATAAAGCTGCGTCTTATCAAAGCACCCACTGATAAATGAGAAAATAACACACACGCACACAAACAAAGAGAAAATGCTAGAGCAAGGCATGTGACATGTGGTTTTTCAGTTAACCAGGCCAAGCTAAGGCTAAAGACTGCTGCAAGTGATTAGCAAAGAGCGAGAGAGCAACACAAACAATTAGACAGAGACCGATGTGTCGTCCTATGGCTTCGATAGCAAAATGAAATGAAATTAATTGCAAGCTCTGGGACTTTAAAGCTAAAAGCGATCGATTTATATTATTTAAGCCACAAAAACTAAGCAAATAAAATTGATTAAACAGTAGAGAAAGAAAACACAGCAACAGCTGAAATTTTAAATTCGAGTGACAAACAAAATTCAAATTACTGTAAGTCTATAGTTCTATATTTATATAAATAAATTAAGATAGTTTGATTGTCTTTCTTATCATTAATTCGATAAAATGCATTTGCATTTTTTTCAATAGCTTTGTTATTCATTTTAATAATTATTGCTGAAATACCGAGTCTATAAAATGATTAATTTTTAATTTTTTCAACATTTTTTTTAGAATTAATTTTAGTAATATTTTTAATAGTTATTGTTGAAATACTGAAAGTCTATAGTTGTAAATTTATATAAATAAAGTAAATAGTTTTGATTTCTGTCTTATCATTAATTCGATAAAATGCATTTGCATTTTTTTCAATATTTAATTAATAGTATTCATTTTAATAATTATTGCTGAAATACCGAGTCTATAAAATGATTGTTTTTTAATTTTTCAATTTTTTTAAAATTTAATTTAGTAAATTTTTTTAATATTTATTGTTGAAATAATGAAAGTCTATAAAATGATTATTAACGGTTTCTGATCATAGCAAACGGCTATAAATTCGATAAAATGTTTTACCAAGCAGATTGAAATATTCAACAATTTTTTTTAGAATTAATTTTTATATATATTATATATATATATATATATATATATGTATTTATTTTTATATATCATTAATGTTGGAATTTAAAACAAAAACAATTATGCAGTTAACTTATTTTCAGAATATCGAAAAAATTACTTAGCGTTAATATAAGATAAAATACAAAATTCTCTATGCTTAAGTAAAATATTTATATATTTTTTATAGCTTAAAATTTGACAGCATTTTTATATTTTTGGAAGAAAACAATTAATAAAATATTATGAAAATGCTGTTAAATTTTAAGCTGTTAAAAAATATTTGTATTTTAAGTTAGAGTTGAGTTAGTTACATTATTATGCTAGTATAATAATTAAGCTTGTAAATAAAAATAATAAATAATATTTTCAGTGTAGTGTAAGCTACTAAAGCATGCGAAATGCAATGTTAAGCGCTCAAGCGTCTTGTTATTGAACAATTTCGTGTTAAGTTCACAACTGGCAAAGGTAATCTTAGCCGCATGTTTAATGCATAAACTTTAGACGGGGCTTATCGATTATAAGCAGTTGCACAAGCTGAGTTCTGGCCACAAGCAAACGTTTCATTAACGACGGTCGGTCGGTTGGTCAGCAAAACTTGAGCTTTATTAATTTGTAATTAAGTTAGCAACATTGGGCCATGGCAGATCGCAGCAGAGAAAAGCTGTCCAACTGTCAAAGTTGCAGAGTCAACTTAATGACAGTTGTGGGTTTGCTTCAACGCGCCAAACAGAGAAAGAGAGAGGGAGAGAGAGCGAGACAGCAGCAGCTGAGTTGAGAATTTATTATATGAGAAGCAGTCATAATGCCGCCTTAGTTGGCTTTTAGCTGCAACACACACACACACACACACAT
Source organism: Drosophila busckii (assembly GCF_011750605.1). Classification (NCBI taxonomy): domain Eukaryota; kingdom Metazoa; phylum Arthropoda; class Insecta; order Diptera; family Drosophilidae; genus Drosophila; species Drosophila busckii. Next base: position 21,498,068 of record NC_046608.1, on the reverse strand, counting down.
TTGCTGATCTGAGATGTTGCAACTAGCGCTCGCTTAGCTCTGTGCCTGCGTTGAAATGATTACCTAAAGCAAACATAGACATGACAGCAAACAAACAACACCCACACACACTCGAGCATACTTAGCTTGCCTATTGTTAGCTTTGCCTCATGTTGTTGTTGTTGTTGTTGTTGTTGCTGTTGATGATGGGGCATGAGGCATGCTGTTAGCTTGAAGGCTCCAAATGTTCACTCACAAGGTAATAACTTGAGTAGCGACTGTGCCGCCTGCCTGCCTGCCGCTTGCAACTTGCAACTGAGTGTTGGCAGCTCTGCTTGGCAGTTAGCATGCCCCATGGTGCTACTGGTGGGGGCTACGCATGTGTGAAAAGAATGCAAAGAGCGGCCGGCGCAAAGCAGCAAAAAAAAAAAAAAACTCAGTCACACACACACATGGCGTATACGTAATGCAAACGAAACACATGTCGTCTGCGCTTCTACGCAAAGTAGCACAGCCAACCAGCCAGGCCTGCCTAGCCGCTAGTTAGTGTTGCCAGCTGTTTAGCTTAGTTCTTAGTTAATCTACCAACTTTACAGCTCAAAAATCAAGCGGAATCTCACTACAGCACCGAATTTTGAACTTTTCCAAAATAAAAAGCAATGCAGAATTCCCATAAATTTTACCGAATGCTGCACCTCCAAAATAGCCAGATTTGACGGGAAAAAAGCGCTTGTTTAGTTAATAAATTCGAGAAAAAAAAGCGGCTTGTGGCTTATAAATTATTTCATTAAAATTATTATTATTAGCATAGGCTATAAAATTTAGCTAGATTTTAGGCTTTAAGCTTTTTGAAATTTCAGTCTTCATTTTGAATAATTATTTGAAATTATTTATTCACATTTGGATTGTTAATATTTATATAAAAATTAAATGTAATTATTTATGCATATTATGCATATTTAAAAATTAAATGTAATTTTTTTATTCATTATTATGAATTTTTATATAAAAATGTGACTTTTGAATTTAATGTGCAGCGCTAGCTGTGAAATAGTTAAAATTAAATTAATGCTTGTTCTATAAAATTTAATTTCTGGCTATAAGTTATTTAATAGCTAGATATAGCCATAAATAAATATAAACAACTGCCAAATGTGACTTTTCAGTTTAATGTGCAGCGAAAATTGCAAAATAATTAGCATTAAATTAATGTCAATTCTATAAGCCGCATTTTCTAGGCTATAAGCTATTTAATAGCTAGATCTAGCCTTAAATAAGCTAAGCTGGCAGCACTGTTAACACTACTCTCATGTGTATTTGTATCTGTATCTGTAGCTGTAGCACACTTGTTCACCTGTGTGAACAGTCACTTGATTGTGTTATTATTATTGTTTGAAGTGTTGGTTGCTGTTCGTTGCCTTTACCGTTATTTATCTGCATGCATTGTAACGGCAACTGTCACAAAGACTCTGCATCTCTCTCTCTTTCCCTCGCTCAATGAGTGTGTGTGTGTGTGTGTGTGCTTGCCACAACAGTGGCTGACATTAGCTGCCATTAAATGTAAGAGCTGCGGGCATGCAAAGTTAGCAAAATAAAATATAAAATCGATAGTTTATAAGCGTGGTAATCGATATACTGCAAGCGATAGACAGGCAGCATTCGATAAATCAGCAATGTAAGCGCTGATTAGTAATCGAAGAACACAATATGCAATCGATAACTTATTATATAGACTGTTATTGAGAGGCAGTAATCGATAGAGGCTAAACGCTAGACAGTAAACGATTGAGGCTAAAACGGTGAAGTCAACGCAATCGATTAACATTACGGCTTATCGATTGCAAGACTATAACAAATTGAGCATAACTTTGAACAATAGACAATTAGCGATAAACAGCACAATATAAATAAATCAATAGCTTTTATAAATAAACGATAGACAGTAAGCATAGCGTTGAACAATACACCTAAAAATAAATCGATAGCTTTTATAAATAGGCAATAGTTTTCAATTGCAAATTCGAAATATTTTATATATATTTGAAGCTATTGTAAGCGTTATCGTTTTATACAAATAAATCGATAGCTTTTATAAATAATCGATAGACAATAATTGCTAAACAGAACAGAAATTGCAATGCTCTAATATACATTTGTTTTAATTTAAGCGCATTTTACATTGCATTGCCTTTGCCACACTGTGCACGCTCCCGCTCCCCCCACCCCCTTATGCGAGGCACGCTCACTTTGTGAAGCAAACCTGTCCACTTTGGAAACTGTTGCATTGTTGAACGCAGTCGAGTCCGGGGGCAGCAGCAGCAGCAGCAGCAGTCGTCGTAACACACTTGAATGCACTTGAAGCAGCAGCGAAGCGACTGCCAGCCAGCGCACTCGCCCTTGTTTCATTAGGGATGCACACACACACACACACACATGCACACACCCACAATATTGCACAGGTCAACTGGCAGAGGCAACTGCAATGGCAACACTTGAGCGCTCGCGTTCGCGTTCATATTTATTTATTTATTTTTAAATACGCGTGTTTACAGTTGCTGGCAAAGTGTCGAGCAATTTGCAACTAACTGAGTTAAACAATTATTTGATTACGCTTGGCCCCGCTCGCTGTTGCTTTAAATAGCAAAATGCAATAATTATTAACAAGTTACCTCTGCGCGAATTCAATTTACTGCCGCTTTAATTCGTCGTCGTCATCGTTGTCGCTTTGAGCTCAAAGACTTGTTTACTTGAACGCTTATCGCGCTAGACTTGGGGTAAACAAGTTATTTTTACATTTAAAATGAATTTGCAAGCAGCAGCGAGTTTATCTGCTTTGTGTATGGGTTAAAGCTAATTTATGAGAATTACAAAGCGACTAAAACATAAAGCAGGCAGTAATGGGTTAAGTGCAGCAGGCAGCAGCAGCAGCAGGAGCAGGATGCAGCGCAGTTGGTTGTGCTCCTCTGGCTACAAACAAAACGCACATTGCCAGTTCCAGGATGTTGGCGTTCGCTTCATTGTAGTAAACAAAAAAAAGGAGCAGCTCATGCGCCAGGATGCAACGCCCCAAACGGAAGGCGCAGTGTGCGGGCAACGCAATCAAGAGCCAAACGCAACCGGAGCCGGAGCTGGACCCGTAACCGGCTAGCCCCAGTTCGTTGATAAAGGCTGCAGCTCGTCTCGACTTCTGTTTATAATGCCTTCCGATAATGATTATCATGCCTGGACTTATAATAATTTTGCCTCTCTACTCAGCTTGCTGCTCATTTAAAATTATCATGGAATTCAAATGTGTAGCCGCCCCCCAACTGTTTATAATATATAAAGTTACGTTTATTAATATGTGTAGCCTGCAGCACACACACACACACACACACACACTCAGTCGAGCTCCACATCACAAGTCAAGCGCCCACGTGAGCGAATTGCGACGCCCACTTGGCTCTAGTCCTACATACAGCGCAGTGTTGTGCCCACTGTTGGGTTAAAGGTCAAGCTATATATATATTACATTTATTTATATGCTCAGGCGTTAACGGAAATTGCATTGCGCTAAATAAACTCACATGTCAAAGTTCAACTAAAGCGACAAGTACTTAAACTTTTTCATAAATTCATTTCAACTGCAATTTTGTTAGCTATTTTTTTTTAAATTCAATTAATGTTTTTTTAGTTGCATAATCTGCGCTTTAATATAAAATTTAGAATTTAAATATTAAATTTTAATTATAAAATTTGTTTACTATTTTTAGCCTTATATTTTAATAACTAATTTCATTCGCTTTGAGCTATAAATAAATAATATAATTATTTAAAGCGTCTCGCGTCTTCTAAAAATATTTTAGCTTGTTCAGCAAATATGAGAATTCTATACAAAATTTAGATGTTTTTCATTATCAGCATTAATATTTCAATCAACTACTCATTACAGCTTAAAAAAAAAAGTATAAAAAATATTTTTAAATTAGAAAATCTTTTTCTACACAGCTATAAACTATGTACAGCTAACACTTAAAGTTGCAAATTTTTTAATGCAAAATTAAATTATATTAATTAATTAATTGAATTTTTTTAATATGTCTTTACTACAGATTTAATGCAAAATTAATTAATTAATTTAATTCATAGAATTATACAAAACTAATTTACATTTAATTTTAAATTTAATTTTTTTTAGAATATTTCTTTACTACAGATTTAATGCAAAATTTAATACACAGAATTATACAAAACTAATTTACATTTAATTTTAAATTTTAAATTTTTTTTTAATATTTCTTTACTGCAGATTTAATGCAATATTTAATTTACAGAATTATATAAAAAAAAACAAATTTACATTAAATTTTAAGTTTAAATTTTTTTTTAATATTTCTTTACTACTCATTTAATGCAAAATTTAATTCACTGAATTATACAAAAATAATTTACATTTAATTTTAAATTTAAAAATTTTTGTGTATTTTTTTTAATACGAATTTACTTTAAAAAATTAAATTTTTAATACAAAAAAAAATATTTAAGAAATTATTTACTATAATTTAAATGAAAATTAATATTGTGCCTTTGCCTTTTTAACGGGTTAAAAGTTTAAGTTTGAAACTATTCGCAACATTAGAAACATTTTGAATAGCAAACGCATAAAAATATGCTACAAAAAATGCTTTTAGGCTTAAATTAAAAATGGAGAAACCTTTTGGCTATTTGCTTGCTGGAAAAACTGCACTTGGCTTTGAGCTGCAGCTGAGCAGATGTCAAGCTTTTTGTTATTAATTAAAGATTCGCAGAGTTTTGCATATTACTGTGGGCCAAAAGCACAAGGAGCAAGCAAAAATGAAATGAAATAAAAATACAAAAGCGCATAAAATATCAAACGGTAGCAAAAGTTAAATCACAAAAATTCTAACAGCTACAGAAGCGGCTGCTGCTTACTAGAAAAACTCAGTCAGGCCTGCCACCTCCCACCTCCCACTTTCACTCTCTCGCACTCTCTTTATCGCTCTCTTTGGCTGTGTGTGCGGGCACGAGCAAGTCATTAAGACTAATGGCCACCTAACAGTTGCTTTAGCTGCCGCTGCAAGTTTTTGGCAGTTGTCGTTGTTTTGATTTTGCTGTGTTGTTGCTTTGCCCCAAAATGTATCTTGCCCCATGTTGTGGTATATTGTAATGCTACGTATATAACCGTAACACGTACCGTATCGCACACACACACACATAGAAATTTATACGCTACTCATTGTTGCATTGTTTGGCCGCCCCAAGCCACGCCCACAAAAACACTTTGCTAACCCACTAGCACGCTCGCTCTCTCTCTCTCTCTCTCTCTCTCCCTCTCTCTGTATAATTAAGCACTTCAGCTGAGTTGTAAAATGTGTTCGACACTCCTTTAGTTTTTCTCTCGAAATTTTGCCATGGCAAACAATTTAAGGCAGTCACTGTGGCTGCATTGCGGTTGCTTCTTTTTTTGTGCTTATTTGTTATTGTTTATTTGCCATGCAGGCCACACTATATTGCACTATTGACTAGCAATTTCGTTAGATTTTTATTCAATTGCCACACAGACAAAAACTTTTACTCAACTTCGTTCTGTGTGTGTGTGTGTGCAAAGCAAAAAAGCTCAAAAGCAAAATTCAAATGAAGTTTTGCCTGCTTGCTGCTGCTGCTGAGAAATGCAATAAAACCAATTAAAGTAAAGCTGCAAAATTCTGAGAACAATTTTCTTTTTCAAACCATAAAATTTGATGTGCTCAATCGCTTTAGAAATTCGCAGACAAAAGCCAGATTACAACTTCTAAGCCAATTGTAACAATCAAAGTCCTCAATTGATAAAAATAGCGAGTTAACAAATTGTTTAATGTAAAACATTTAAATACAAATAAGCAAGTCTAATATTTTATTCATAGAAAATTATTAAAAGCAATAATTTAAAGTTGCTATTTTAGTTTAAATTCATTGAATTGCAGCTGCAAATTTAAATTGTGTAATAAAATGTTTAAAATTAATGCCCAATTGTTGTTGTTTTAGTAGTTAGCACTTATTAATGTTTAAATAAATAAATCGAAAAGTTGTAAGCAATAAAAAATGCTGATAAATATTTATAAAAGTTAATGTTGCCAAATTGTTGTTGTTTTAGTAGTTAGCACTTATAAATGTTTAAGAAAATAAATCAAAAAATTGTAAGCAATAAAAAATGTTGTTAAATATTTTATTTAAGTTAATGTAATTACAAAATAACAAAAATAATAATTAAATTTAATTATTAAAATTTTTTGAACTTAACAAAGCCAAACAATTGAATTAATTGGGCAAAAGCTTAAACTTCAAGTAGCGGAATTAATAATTAATAGTGTAAGCAAAGGGGGCAGGGGCAACAGTTGAGTTGCTAAAGGGGGCGTGGGTGGGGGGCAGTTGACTGTGCTAATCACTTTGCTCATTTGGCTTTTCGTTCGAAATCTGTTGAGCTCACACACACACACAAAGGCATTGAGTGCTTTATTATGCTGCTGACTGAGCAGGCAACGTGCCACAGGCGGAGGCGTCTCACTTTCCAAGCTGCCAAACTGGCGACAGTTACAATTGAGAAAGTGTAAGCCGCAGAGCTTTTGTGGCTAAAACTAAAATGTTAATGTTAAGTGCATTAAGTGCAACAACTTTGACAGTTTTGAATTAAATGCTTAAGATTGAGTTGCACACACATGTGGCATGCCCCTCTACACTTGCAACTGTCCATTTACAAGCACTTGTAACACTTTTCTCTGCCGCTGCACAAACTTAATGAAATTATTTCCGTATAATTTATTTGCAGCAGCAGCAACAACAACAACATGCCCCACCTAGTGGCACATTCATTAAGTGCACGCCAGTCTTCACTCCCAGTGCGTTGTCAACAAGCCGCCGCCACCGTCGTCGTCGTCGTCGTTGCACTCACAGTTAGAGTCAGAGTCGTCATCATCATCATCTCAGTCTCAGTCTCAGTGAGTGGAAGCAGCTGAATTTATGCTTGACATAGAAACACAATTTCGACTGTCGTTCATTTTTTTTTCTGCTTCTTCTTGCTTTTTTACATTTTACTCAACTGTATGCGCGCCTCCATTTTGAGCTTGTTTGCTTGTTTTGTTGTCTCTACTCTATGCTACTGTTTTTTATATATTTTTTTTATGATTTTTTATATGCTTTCAAAGCCGAGTTGCAACACGTTAAAAAACACATAACACTGGCTACGGCTTTGGGGGGCTGCTGCAGCTGAGTGGAGGCTACGGTTACGACTAGAGCAGCGGCAATAATGTTGATTGCAGGCTAAAGCAGAACTCAGCAGCTAAGTCAACTAAAAAAAATTGTACAACTCGCAGTTGCACAATTCGAATTTATCTTTAAAAAAAAAATGTTGCAAAAAATCTCAAATATCGTTATTACTATTTTAAATTAGAAAATTTTAATTAAAAAATTTAAAATAAAGTTATATTTTAATTAGCAAATGTTAGCGCTTATTTTATGTCAGAGAATAGCTTCAAAAAAATATATGCACCTAAGTAATTAAAACAAAACAAATATAAATAAAATTTAAATTATTAAAATAATTAAATTATAAGACAATAATATATAAATATAAATCAATAAAATATTCTAAGCAAATTTATTTAATGATAAATAAACATGAATAATTATTGAATATAATTAAAATTATAAAGGACAAGAATAGATATTTAAATATTTAATACAAATGGGGGCAAGTTCAGCAAAAGCTTAAAACAATATTTGCTCAAATAATAAATAAGCATAGCTGATAATAATAAATATTATAATAAAAAATAAAAAATAACATTACTTGCTTTACTATAATTAATAATAAACTAATTATTACTTTAGAAATTATTTCTATCTAAATAACAAAAATAATTAAAAAAACAAAAAATATAAATATAGATATAGAAGAAAATAGCATTATATTCTAATTAATATTAAATGTACTTGCTGTTTGGCTTTAATTTTGTTGAAAAATAAATTCTTATTGCAGTTAAAAAAATTTTTTGTATAGAAGAAAATAATTTTTCAATGCAAAAATGTTTATGCTAAAATTAATTTTATAAATAAAAGTGTAACAGTCAAGTTGCAAGTTTTTTTAAAATACTAATTTTTTTGAAACTAATTTTATTTTAATTTCGTCGTTTACTTAATATTTCTATATCATTTATTAATATTTAATATTCACACATTTCATATAAGTGCACTATATTTTATACATTATTAAGGAATTTAAAAGACGCTTATTATAAAAGGTTTACTCATTGAACGTTATATTTAAATTGTAGTTCAATAATATTAAATTGTTCAAAAAGCAAAATTGCGTTTAAATTAATGATTTATGAAATGAAAATTTCAAGGTGAAATTTTTATACGCTTTGACATTTTTTTAATTTCCCCTATTTACTATTTATTTTCTATTTCATTTATTAAAATGTAATTTCATAAGTAAATCGGATTATTTATTATTTTTATTATATTTTATACATTATTAAGGAATTTAAAAGACGCTTATTATAAAATTTAGCGCACTGTTTTGTATTTAAATTGTATTTATGTGTTTATGCGCTATAATTAATAATGCATAAATAAATAATCAAAGTGTCAAGTGCATTTTTTTTTATACATATTGATTTTAATTTATTTCTTTTCTATTAAATCGGATTATGTGCGAATTTAACAGACAGCAGCTTAACTCAATAGCTCAAAATATTTCTCATTTACTACAAATGGCTGTTGATTTGCTTATTTCAATTCAAATGAAATGCACACACACACACAATTGAAAGCTTTATATAATTAACTGCATGCTTAGTTATATAACTAGCAATGCATGGGTGGGGCAGGGTGGATGCTGGGGGGTCTATAGACAAAGCATTTATTTCAATGCGCTTTACTTAACGTGCAACGTGTGTGCGTTTGAGTTTTAATACTATAAGCGGCTTGGCAGCCTGAGTAGCTAAGTAGGCTTTAACTTTGGGCGTTATAATTAAAGTTGGTAAACTAAACGAAAATGTCTACGCCACATGTGTGTGTGTGTGTGGCATATGCATAAATAGCAATGCAGCAACATTGCATAAGACGTAGAAAATAATGTGATGCAAGTGTAACTGTAACTGTAGCTTAAGGTTGCATGCAACAACAACAACAACAACAACAACAACACGACGTTGACTGTTGACACTTCATAAATACATGAGTTGCACTCTACACGTGACAAATGACAAGCATGCCACACCACATGTGGCAGGCAACATGCCACTGCAACAGACGCTGCAGCAAACTAAAGCGCGCAGTTGTTTAACAGCGTCCAGCGCTAGTCGTTGTAGACCGTTATGCATATTTGTTTGATTTTTTTTCTTCGCTGTTGCGCTTTGCACTTCAACAAATTTACACTTGTATCACTCATACGCTACGTTGGCCCACAGCATTTAGCAACAAAATTAAGCGCACGCCAAAGCAACAAAAAAAAAAAACAGTTAGAGCATCCAGCTTTTAATAGAGAGCGCAGCACTGCAGCCAAAATAACAAAAGCAAGCGGCTTATATATATATATATATATATACAGCAAGCAAATGTGGCAAAAACATAGCAGCAAAAAAAATGAATCACCGACAAATTACGGTAAGAAAAGGAAAATTTCAAAACGGAAATGGCGGCAAGCAAAAATTTCTTTATGACCAACAACACAAATTTTTCGTTGCCCTTTTTGCGCTCTCCACCATTTGCTTTTTATGTTAGTAGCACTAAAATATATATACACTATATATATAACAAAAGAAAAAGGTCTTATGAAATATGCATATGCTCATTTGAGCTTACAGTCTCTCAAACAGTGACAACACACACACACACACACGAGCATGCCACGCCCAGTTGCCCATTTACACATACAGTTGAATTTGAACCTTTTACTTCAAAATTATCGCTCGGGGAGACAAGCAGCAGCAATGAGCTGCAAATTAGTTGTATTCACATATTCTCACCTGCAAAGATACAAACATAATGAAATGCATTAGTTTATATAGTCAAATCGTTTGAAATATAGTAATATAATATATAAACAATGTGAAATGCTTTAATTTATATAGTCAAATCATTTGAAATACAATAATATAGTATATATAGTTAATAAATAGTTACATTATATAAACATATGCTAATTTTATGTTAAAAATTTATATGTAGTAATAAAAATTAAAGACAAAGTCAAACGACAAAAGCTTTTTAATGCTGTTGCGTTAAGTGAGCCTCACTCTAGTGACTAAAGTTAGCAGTCAGCTACATTATTTATATATAAAGTAAATTTTTAAATTATTTTTGTAATATTGTAAGCAGATTTAATAATCTATTTCGCTTTAATCAAGTTAGCTACACTCAAGGGGCTTAAGTTAGCATGCCACGTGGCGTATACGCAATTTTTAATACCTTCTACTACGAACAACAAAGCGAGTGTGCCAAGTTGCAAGCATTGAACGAAAATCGTTGTGGAATTAATAAACAATTAATAATTAAAAGAGCGTTATAACAATAGTAAATTCAATAGAGAAACTGTAGTAACTGTTTATAGCTGTTTATGAACTATATAAAGTTAAATAGTTAATTTTCGCTATTTACTAACTAATCGTGTTTGCTTATATAGTCAAAAAAATTGTTGCTTGTTGAAACTTGCCTTGCGCTCATGTATCTTCACTTATCCACTAAATCGTAGCTAAGCAAATTGCCTTGGCCTAAACATCAAAACGAAACGTATAAAATAAATTCCAACTATTTTTTTTTTTTGTACACACATATAGTGTAAAACACACACACACTTATACACAAATATAAAAAAGGCGAGCTGTTTTTCAGATTATATACCGATTATATACCCCAAAATTTCGTGAGATATTATGCCAAGCACGTCGATATTGGCGGCGCTGACCGCTGGCACAGCTGGAGCTTTATTCGTTGGCTATTGCATCTACTATGATCGCAAGCGTCGCGCCGATCCCGAATACAAGCGTAAGGTGCGCGAGCGACGACAGCGTGAGGAGGAATATTCAAAGCTGCTGCTCCTGAGCGTCGATGCTGATGGAGATGCAAGTTCGTTAAGTGGCGGCGGCGGCATGCAGCAGCTACTGGAGAACGATCCGTACATGGAGTTGTGCTTCCTCAATGAGATCAAGCTGGGCGAGCAGCTGGTCAGCCAGGGCCAGGTGAGTGAGGGGCTGAGTCATCTGTCCAAGGCGATCATGATGTGCGCCCAGCCGACGATGGTGCTGGAGACGCTGCAGGAATCGCTGCCGGAGCGCGTTTTCATGCCGCTCATAACGCAGCTGCAGGAGATGCAAAGCCGCACAACAACGACCACTAGCAGCAGCAGCAGCAGCAGTTCGAACAAGGACGTTAGCATGACCAGCAGTTCACAGGATGTGGCTTAAGTTTCACACGTTTTTATGCATAAATTGGCAGACACACACACACACACAAATGCAATTTAATGAATTATAAAAATATAATGAATTAACTAAGTAATAATTTATTTGCATATCTAAGCTATTTCTTTCTATGAAATAGCAAAAAAGTAAAGTAAAATTCGATTTCGAAAATGCAACTTCGAAAATTTGAGTTCGAAAAAAACTATTATTGAAAAATTGCTGATATGCAAGCAAAATCTGAGCTTAACACTTTTCTAGCAACAATAAGTAATGTGCGAAAATTCGATTTCGAAAATTCGAGTTTAAGAAATTGTTGATATGCAAGCAAAATCTGAGCTAATAAAGTATAAAGTAAAATTCGACAATTCGATTTCGAAAATTCGAGTTCGAAAAAATTAATTTTTGCAAACGTTTACTGCAGCAGCATGTGTGTGTGTGTTAACAATTTAATGCGTTACTTAATCGAAACCAACTTCATTGCTCTCCGGATTGGGTGGGAACGCATATTGCAACTGCGGCAACTTGCTCAACAGGCAACGGAACACCGACTCCGGCAATGCCACACGCATCGACTCGAGCAGCTGCTGCGGCTCACTGCAAACCAAAACGGCATTGGCCAAATGCACCAAACCCTCATCCACACGTCGGCGCCGAAACAGCTCCTCACCCAGTTTGATTTCGCGTTGAAAATATTGCTGCACTGCAGCCAAATTGACGGCCTCATCGTCCGGCTGGGGCTGCAAGTTTTGCTTGTATTTCGGATTAGCGCGACGCTTGCGATCGTAGTACATGCAACAAGCCAGCAAGGTAACTCCCGTAGCCGCAGCAGTAGCCACGCCCAGCGTCAGCCACAAATTGTCAAACATTGTGATAATAGCAAATTTAGATTTTCTATTGAATTCTCTGTCGATTTTCGTTTTTATGCTGTTGCAAATGTGGCAAGTGGCAGCGCCTGCTTGCTACTCAATTCAAACATATATATAAAATGACTATATAGCTTATCAAATTAATATTCAGCTGTATAATCAACTTAAATTTATTTGGCAATAATTCATTTGCTCAGCTATATTAAAATTTCAATTAAATATTATTGACGCTAATTTTTTATTTTATTTAATACGTAGTATGGCTATTTATTTATTGCTGTATACAAAAAATTACTGTATGCTTAAGCTTTTTATATTCATTGCCTCAGAGTTGATTTGTTATATTTGCTGAGTTTTTTTATAAGAGCCTCAAATTCATATTAACAATTTTTTTAATTTAATTTCATTATAACTAAATTTTTATTTATATTAATTTTAAGCGCAGCAATCATAAAAATTTATTTGATTAAAATTTTAGTGTTCAAAACGCTTTGCTGCAATTTATTTATATAATAAAAAAATAAACATTAATACTGTATTTGGTAGCACATTAAATATATGTATTTATTTTATTTTATTTTAGCTCAAACTGCGAACTGTTCATGCAACAAATTGTTAACTAAAATATTGCATAATTTTTTATACAAGCGTTGAAACGTTTTTTTATTTATACTACACACACATTTGCTGTTGCTGTTTGCTTTTTACAAATGTTGACAAATGAAATTTATTGCGCTTTAATTTTGCGCAAATAAAAATGGCATTCATAATAAATGTTTATCTTGGGCTGGGCTGTCATTATTCAGTGGCTGGACCCACACACACACACACACACACAGAGCAGCGTGTAAATCTCGCAGGTTAGCTTGACGTCAAAGTATTTATCACAATGACAAAATCACGTGTCTGTGTGTGTGTGTGTGTGCGGGTTTAAATGTAACACATTTACAAATTGTTTACACACACACACACGCACACAGTGGGGGCCGCACACGTGTCTCAGCTTGGTGATAAATGATAACAAATTAGCGGTTTGTCTCTTAAGCGAAAAAGAGCGCGCGCCTCTTCACGCTCCACGCTCCACGCACAGTGCGATACCTAAAAGTTACCACAATGCAATAAATCACATCACCTGGCCACAAACGCACACACACACATGCATAATATATGTGCTTACACACAAGTAAGCAGCAAGTCAGCATGTACAGTAAATATTGCTTAGCAACAAATTTGAGCAGCTAAAACGCAGCTCAGCAATTGTGTCTCAATATAATTTAATTTAATTAATCTAAAGTAACTCATTTCAATTTTACACACTATTTTTTTTTTATTTATTTGCCAAGACCCATCCCCTTAATCTCTCTACTAATTCAATTTACATGTAATTATTAAAAAACTAACACATTGCACTTTTAAATAAAAATTTGCCACTATCGAGTACAAATGTTTTATTTTATGTAGTGCATAAATAATTAATTGCTATGCCAAAAAAAAAAATGCGCTTTATTTTTATTTAATTAGTCAATAAACAGAAAACAATTTATGCAATTTGTCGCATTGCTTTTAATGTTAATTTAATAAGCAAACAAAATTCGATTTTTACTACAAAATTTAACTGCATTTATCGTTTTTCTTTTTAGGCAATTTCAATTGTATTACGTATACGCAGCGTTGTGTGTTAGTTTGAACGCAGTTGAACGCGCGTTTTGGGGCTCTCATTTTTGCCATGTTTATGCATGCATAAAGCCCTGCTCGACTTACCGCAGTCGGGGGCAGTAGTAAATACAGCCAAGTATGTATATATTGGCATAAAGCGCTGAATCCTTTTTCTGCACACACACACCAACACACACACACACGCACAGAGCAGAAGCATTTATGAGTTTTGTAGCCTCAAGTTGCAATCGCGCTGTACTATGGAGTTTTTAGCTATGCGAAATTTACAAAATATTTATACAAAATATTATATTTAAAAATTTATTTATTTTTGCCATTTTACCGCATTTAATATTAAAATACTTTAAGTCGCATATAGTTGAAAAATTGTAGTAATAATAATAGCTCAACTTGCAATAACATAATTTCTTTTTGAACTAGCAGCAATGCATTAAGTTCGAAAATTCGATTTCGAAAATGCAACTTCGAAAATTCGAGTTCGAAAGTTTTTTTTTTTTATTTTTCGTGGCAAATAAAGTTGCAACTCAAAGCCATAGTGCGTGTTGCACTTGGGTTACGTTTACTGCGGCGTGTTAAGTGTGTATGCTGGGCGTTTAAGTGAGAGAGCAAGTGTGTGTGTGTGTGTGTGTGTGTGTGTGTGTGCGAGTGAGCGAGAGGCGGCATGCAAGTTGGCTTGGCTGAGTTATATTCTTATGCAGAGCTCTGGGGGCGCAGTAAAATGCTTTTCGTGGGCGTGTGAAGGCAAGTTAGCATTTTAATTATCATTTTCTGATTCCGGCGCGTTGGCCAAACCAAAACTATGCAACTTTAATGAGAGAGATACGCTCGCATAGCATAGCTATGAAATTAGAGCTACCCTCAGCCCACCAAAACATTCCTTGCTATCTATATCAATGTGTGTGTGTGCAAGACCATTAAATTGGGAATGCAGCAGTTGCCGCTGCTGCTGCTGCTGCTGCTGTTAAACTTATTTCATTACAACTAAGGCCATGCGCTGGGCGAAATAAAAATAACCGCACGCTATTTGTTCTCACAGTTTTGCATTCTAATGAAGAAACTTGATACTCCAAGCCACGTGTATATATATATATATATATGCAATTATATAGGTTTGTTAGCTGGACAGTGTTTTGTGTATCGCTTGCAATCGCTGCTGCTGCAGTTTGTTGCACATTTGGCTGCAACTAATGGCATTCAAATGAAAGGTTAGATAACAAAAAATAAAAAAGCTTTAGTCGAGTGTAACAAAAGAATACAGTAATTAAAATTTGCATATGTTTTCAATTTAAAAATACCAATTTATACTTAAGACTTAGTAATGTATGCAAATTAATGTGTAACTTTTATTTATTTTCAAATTGAAGGCGCAAATATAAACTAAAAATAAAAGTTAGTGCACATAAAAGAATTTCCAAAACTAGAAAAAAATCCATTTATTTATTTTAATATTTTAAAATTAAATAAAATGTATGCGCCAGTGTTTTTATGCTTAAGCATATACAATTAAATTAATTAATTAATATTAAATTAATAATTAATTATTAATATTTAATTTAATAATATTTTTAATTTAATATTAAAATAGTGTAACAGTTTAATAAAATAATTTAATATGTAACAAAATTCAATTTAATTTTTCTTGTTATTTATTATTCAATTAAATGTTAAGAAAGCAACAAATAAGTTAGCTATGCTTAATTACTTTTAATTTAAAATAAACAATTCAATGCATCCCATTTTTACTAACGTATTTTATTTAAACAAAACTAACTACAAGCTGAGCAGTTTTTTTTTTGTCCATCTTTCGTTTAAACTTTTGATTGTTTTTTTTTCTCGTTTGTTGATTGCTAGAATTTTTCTTTATCAACAACATTTTTGTGTGTGTGGCGACGATGACAATTGCAATTGTTATTGCTGCGGCTTTGTTTTTAATGCCGCCGCTGTCGCTGCTGCCCAATGCAACGCGTTGCAAATAATTTATTCAACTGCTACCTACCAAACAAGCCGAGAGAGAGTCGCCAGTCGAGTCGAGCATTTGAATATGTATGTGATATTTGTATGCCACACGCACAATCAAATATCAGAGAAGCGAAAAATGAAACCCGTCAGGCCTTTCATATGCAGCTAACGCTCGCTCTCTCTCTCTCTCTCTCTCTCTCACTCTTTGGTTGACTGACTGCATGACTGCAATAAACATATTGGCCGCAGAAATATCCGCAGCCAAATTGTTATGCGACAAAAGTCAAACGCTCGCTGACCAGCGAGTCTGGCCAAAGGCATTTTTCGTGAGTTTCGTGAATGGGTTGGAAATCAAACGAAATTAATATAAATAATTAATGCAGCGCAACTGCCACAGCAGCAACAAAAGCATTCCAACATAATACAAATGAATGTAAGAATATTTACAACAATTTTATTAACAACTATTTAACCACGTCTTGCTGCCAGCATAAATATTTAACTCACATTTGTATGTGTGTGCTCTCGCATATACATTGGCCGTAATTTGATGAAATTAAGTGAAGCGCGCTTTTGTGCGTCTGAAATTAAGTGAAGCGCGCTTTTGTGCGTCATTCGAGTGAACAAACGCAACACGCTAGACACAACGAATGTGGCTGAGTGAGTGGGTGGCTCAACATAAAATTTATGAAGCATTTGCTTGTTGCCCGAGAGCGTCACAGGAAATTAAAATTATTAAGCATCAGTTTTATGTGCTGCTGACCCTAAAAAGTTATGCTTTTGCGTATGTGTGTGTGTCTGTGTGTGTGTAAACAAACTAAAAATAGTTTGTGCATAACCACTTTAAAATTGTGGCTAATGAATAGCACAGCTCACTAAGCAAGCGAAAGCGTGAGCAACAATTTAGTTTATTGTTAGCTAAACTTTTCCTTTTTTTTTTTTTCATGCACGCTGACGAAACTGAAACTGACGAAACACACAAATTGCAACAATATGTGGCGCTATATGCGGGTTTAGGCAACTTTGCAACTTTGACTTTACACTTCAATTGATTGTTGATGGAGCTTAACAACAAAATATTTTAAATCTACACAACTGAGTTGGATACAGTTAGCAAAACTATTTAACTTTTTGCTTATTTGTGTATAATTAATTTAAATTAATTCAAAAGCATAAAAAGTAATAGCGTTAGTTTTAAATATAATTTGTGTACAAAAATTAGCAAAACTAAGTTTCTATTTTTTTGAGTGCTGTATTTTATAAATATAAATGAGCATATTAATTTATTAATTTACACTCATTGGGAGTTAATTTAGTATTCATTTCGATTAAATAACAATTAATTATTTAAATTTAGTCTAAAATGTTTGATGACTTTTAAAAAACTGCAAAATTAATATTAGGAAAAATTAATTAAATTTGCTTAAATATTTTGTTAGTGAATAGCTAATTAATGTTAATATTAGGAAAAATTAATTAAAATTAAAAAATAATTAATAAATTAAATACGCTTAAATATTTTATTAGTGAATAGCTAACAATATTAAGAAAAATTAATTAAAATTGCAAAATAATTAAAATTAAATTTGTTTAAATATTTTATTAGTAAATAGCGAACAATAAATATAAAGAAAAATTGATTAAAATTAAAAAATAACTGAAATTAAATTTGTTTAAATATTTTATTAGTAAATAGCTAGCAATCAATATATAAATATTAAGAAAAATGCAGTTCAAAGTCAAGCTGAGTTCATGTTAATGTTAAAAATAAATTGCAATGCAATAAAAATTTAAACTGATTTACAACTAATTTATTTTTAAGTATAAGTAAATTGCTTTCATATAAAAAAGCAGCCAAAAATATTAAATACAAATAATAATGAAAAATAATAAATAATTACTTTTTATTTAAGCATAAGTAAATTGATTTCAAAATATTAAAAATAATATATACAGCAATTTTGTCGAACTTAAATTTATAAATAGCAATTGGCGCATAAATCGTTGTATCTATCAATAGTAAAGCATTTGCAGCTTACTTTTTATGCAAACATGTGCTCGACAGGACAGTTTATCTGCTAGTTTGCTGCTTCTTCTTCCTTTTTTTTTTTTGTTGATATTAAGCGTAAAATTGCAATTGCCGTGCTTAAAAGCTTTTTTGCCTGCACCGGAGTTTGTTGTTGTTAATGGGTTTGGGGTTTGGCCTATATGCTTATCACTTGCTCTCGTGTTCTCGCATATGTTTGTTTGTCTAGCTGTTTGTTTGTTTGTGAGCTGGCAAAAACCCTAAGCAAAGCAAAAGCAAAAGACAACATATAAAAGTAAAAAGAAACGCACCACAGGCAGCCACAGCCCACTGAGCCACTGAGCAAGGCTTTCACTTGCATTAAGTGTTTTCAGCAGAAATGCTCTCACTCTCTCTCTCTCTCTGCGTCTCGCTTACACTTGCATTTTATATGGGAGGCCCAAGCACTTTAAGCCTTCAGCTTCGTGCCACTCAAACTTAAAAATTGCTCGTGTGACAGGCGCTATTTCCCTCTCTCTCTCTCTCTCTCTATCTCTGGCTTGGGCTGACAGCAGCGTTTGCTTTTTAACTGCCAACTGGTTATGCCTTGTTTGGCCCTTTTGCATGCTGCTAACGGTAAAGCTATAGGCACACCACACACAGTGAATTTTTGTCTCTGATCTGCAGCTGAAAGTTTAGTGCGCATATTTGCAGTTTTAATCAAAAGTCCTACTTTCGACTTGTTATCCTTGCTCGACCGACCAAGCGACCTAACCAGCCTCGACGACATGCATGTGCTTGTCGCTTTTTTGTTCTATCTATTGCATTTCCCATGAAACTCCAGTTCAGTTGTGTTGTGAGCTGTGAGCTGTGTGTGTGTGTGGGGGCGCAAATTATTTTTAATTATGCTTGTTGCTGCTGGCGTTGGTCGCTCGCATTGTCAACACCCACACTTCGTGGAAAATAAAAGCAGCAGCAAATTTGCGGTAAAATTACTGAAGCAAAGTTGGCAACTCTAAATACAGTTGAGTCGTTTGCATAATCAAAAGTGATAGCCAACAACAAAGTCTCACACATTTAGTCAACTAAGCGACATTGTTTAATTATTTAAAACAATTTGTTGCTAATTACTCAAAATTCCTTACAATAAGTCGTTTTTGCATATAAAATTTAAACCTACTCGAGTTCTTAGTTCATATTAAATTATTTTGCAGCACGAACAACAATTTGCATTTATAACTTTTAAAGCATAAACAAATATTTTAGCCCACTTTATTGTCAAGTCATTAATTTTATCAGTAATTAAATCAGTTCGCTTTTTAATTTATGCATAATTTACTGCTTGAATAGTCGAACAATGCTTAAAGCTGAGTTAACTTGAAACTGTTTGCTTTTAATTATAGAATTTAATAAATGCATTTTTGTTTGTATTATAATTTTAATATTTTAATTTTTGGTCAGCTTGAGTGTTCTTTGAATAATAATTAATATTTTAATAAATGCATTTTTGTTTGTAATATAAATTACATTTTTTGCAAATTTTTCTTTCATTTAATTTGATTTGATTTTAATCTTTTTAAATTTTATTTTGTAATATAAATTCAATTTTTTTTCATTTTAAATGTTTTCAAATTTTATTTTGTAATATATATTTAATTTTTTGCAAATTTCCGCTTCATTAAATTTTTACCTTTTTTTTTAAATTTTAGTTTGTAATATAAATTAAATTTTTTTGCAAATTTTACTTTTATTTAATTTTTTTTTTTTGATTTTAATGTTTTCAAAATTTTTTTTGTAATATAAATTTAATTTTTTTTGCAAATTTCCCTTTCATTTCATTTTCATGTTTTTAAATTTTTTGATTTTTGCTTTTGATTCTCAATTAAATTTACTTTTAACATGTTATTAAAAATTAATATGTTATAATAGAATTACAATAAATTTATTTCTGCCTTTATTTAAGTTTAATTTGTTGCTTTTAAAAATATCATGAGCAAAATGTTTATCTAGAGCACTCAGTGCATTCTTTTAACAAATTTACTTGACTCTTTTTTGGCCGCAGCCAATTTCACATTACGCGCTTTTTTTTGGGTTGCATGCAACTGCTGCAGCTGCTGCTTTTGTGGGGCAGCATGGCTGGATTTTTGCTTTGGCGCTTGTCGAGGGCAGAGACACTAAAATTCAATTAAGTTGCAGCGACACAACAGCTGATGGAACAGCGACAGCGCCAGAGAGAGAGAGCGAGACAGCGCGACTGGTCAGCGAACAAAGAAGAATGCAACATTAACTTTTGGTAGCGCATGCATTAAAAAACGAAAAAAAAAAAAGCATACAAAACATTTAAAGCTTGGCGAACAACAAAGTTCAACTGTCGGTTAAGTTTGTAATCCCTTCAGGAAATCAACTAAGCATTTTAATTAACTTTGGGCAACAACAAGAGGCAGGCGGCCGTAAAGCGGAAAGCAAACTGTGGCCAGAACAAAATATGACCAAAAGCCACAAACTAAAATCAAAGCTAGTCGAAGAGACAGAGCCGTAGCGTAACTTTTGCCATGTTGCTGTGTGTGTGTGTGTGTAACGGTATCATGATAATTTACTGAAAGCGCAACCATTCGTAGCAACACACACACACACACATACACACAAAGCGGAGCCAGAGACTGAGCACAATCAATATTAAATTTCCGCTTGCCACATCTTTATTTGCTCTTGTTTTTCCGTACAACAGATAGCGGCACGGACAGACAGAAGACGCCACAAGCAGCAGCAGCAGCAGCAGCAGCATCAAAATGTGCTGTGGCATGCAACCTTTGGCAATGTGGCACACACACACACACACACACAGACACAATTGTGTGTAACTAGAGCTAAGCGCAACTAATTTTCAAAAGGCAATTATATTATGAGCAGAGGAGAGAGGGAGCAAGCGAAGACAGAGACAGCGAGCGATAGTGGGTGCAAAATGCAAATGCACACACACACACACACACACAGACAGCATCAGGTGCTGCACACTTCACTTCACTACAAAAAAAAAACGTTAAAATTTTAGCATACCTAAAAAAAATACAAGTGAGCGCAACTAACTTTTATATACACTTGGAGTAGGACACAAGCAAACGCAAGCCGGAAAAATTAAAATGTCTATAATTCCAATTTCCGATTTAATTAGATTTAAAAATTAAAATGTAAATAATTCCTAAGTTATATATCTAAAATTGTGTAATTTATTTAAAATTAAATTAAATTAAAATGTGAAAAATTCCTAAGCGATGTAACTGAAAATGTGCGATTTATTGCAGATTAACGTAAATTAAATTAAAAAATTAAAATGTAAAATAATTCCCAAGTTATGTAACTGAAATTGTCTGATTTATTTCAGATTAAATTAAATTAAAATGTGTATAATTCCTAAGTTATGTAACTGAAATTGTGTGATTTTTTTCAGATTAAATTAAATTAAAAAATTAAAATGTGAATAATTCCCAAGTTCCTATTTCCTTTCAGATTTTTGCCATTACTTTTCGCAGGACGTAGGCCATTTTTTATGATTTTCAGAGAAGCGGGACACAAAAATGTTTCAAAACTATTAGCGTATTGCTTATTGGTAATAGAAGAACTTACAGACCAAATTTGGTTGCTCTAGCGCTTACAGTCTCGCAGTTCTTGTTGCTCATACAGACGCACGTGTCTATATTGACTCAGTTTGTCTAGCTAAACAAGAATATATATAGCCTTAGCCTTTTTTTTTATCAACAGTGTATAAAAAAATTGTTATGTATATTTTAAATTGCATGCTAATAAATTGTTATAACCAAACCGTAATGAAATTTATACTACGCACAGTAGTTCAAAGCTAATTGACTTTGTTAGTAATTGGCATTAGCGTCGGTACTGTTTCAATTACAATAGACACATGGCCACACTAATTTGGCCAACAAGCTATATCGCTCACAATTTCGGTTGAAATCCATTTGAGCAGGCAGGCGGCAGTTGCTGTGTTTTGGCTTTTGGCAATAAACAACAAATCGAATTGCATTTGGCTTCGATTTCATCAATTAGCGCCAAAATATATTTTAAAGCAATTGTATTTTAGGCTTAATAGAATAATAATATTCATTATGTTTGCAGGCTGAAGCTTGATTTTGATAATTTAGCTAAATATATTTGTTAACTATATTTTTATAATTTTTTTATTTATTAAATAGGCTCAAAAAAAATATCTAATAAAATATTTAGCATTATTGGAGGCTTAAATATTTAAGATCGACTTTCTTTGCTTAATTATAAAACTTAATTTTATTAGCTATTTATTTAATATTTTATTTTCAATTAAATGCATTGTTGCTTACTTATGAAAAATCTAAATTTTATATTTACTAAATTTATTATTTGTAAACTGAATGACATTGCAGCCTCTAATTGAATCAATAGGCGAGGCCATTTTAATTAAAATTTGCATTTACATAAAGGCTTCGAATATTGCTCTCTCGCTCACTCACTCTAAAATATAGCGCTCATGTGTTTGTTTAATAAATAAATTTACATTGTCTCAGCCTTAATGCCTTTGACCCAGTTGCTTGCCAAAATGCATTTTAGTTGAAAACTAAATATTAACTTTAAGTCTTGCACTTTACTATTGCTATCTCGCTCGCTCAGACAATGTATTCATTGCATAAATGCCGCATTCACATGTCTGCACTAATTGACAGCAATAGTTAGATTTTAAATCTAGGCATATGCCAATTTATAACAACAATGCATTGATTGATATTTCGTAATTCGTTAAGTCAAGCTTATATTAAGCATACGACATGTGTGCAGAGCAGAAATTGAAGCCTGTCAAAAGCATGTGTAAGCTTTATATATATATATACGGGCGGGCAGCCAGCCAGGCTGACTGACAATAATAACTGCAGTGAACTGAAGCTGATTAAAAAACGTTCAAACATTCGAGCTATTTTTGCCAGAGCCAGAAATTCGCTTCTGGCAATTTTATTTACCCCGGGCCCAAGTCCCATTCAAATGCCATTTGCGTACGTGAAATCAATGCGCAGCAAAAAAAATCTCAGTGAGAGAGAGAGAGAGAGAGACAGGGAGACCGTAGCCCGGAGCCAACTTTAACTTGTTGCTCTGACAGTCAAACAGTCAAATTGGCAAGCTACGACGGATTTTCCTTATTGCAAAGTTTTCCAAGCAGAGCCAGAGACACAATTTTTTGCAGTTGCAGCTGCAGCTGCACTTGTCGCCAATTTCACAGCAAAATGCAAAACGGATAAGCAAATGGGAAATGGGCGCAAGTCTAAGTCGGCAAGGCTAACAAACTGCGATTAGTTGCGCCCCAAGTTTTTATATATTTTTTTGTTCTACATTCAGAGAGAGAGAGAGAGAGAGAGCGAGAGAGACTCTGAGACTTTTTGCGCTTTAATTTTTGCTATATTTGCTTTTGGCGCAGGCAAAAGGACACACAAGCTGTGGCGCCCAACACTTTTCTGTGTCTGAGCCAACTATTTTATAGGTTATTAGGGCGTAACTTACACAGACAGACAGACAGCAATGGGAGGGCACACACACACAGGCAAAGACACTAGCTGTCAACTAACAAGATAGACACAAAGCCATAAACAGGGATTTAAATTTTAGACATTGCTGGGGTGGGGGGGACGTCGCCCCAACAGTGTATTTGAACTGTTGCCATTTGAACGAACGTCTGACATTGTTTACTGCTCACACACACACACACACGGAGACGCGAGCATAAAGAGACATACGCTTTGTTTTATTACAATACGATATATAAGCTCTTACGATATATAGTTCACGGCTATACAAAGTTAGCAGAACAATAGCGAGTTGTTCAAATAACAAAATAAAAGAATGTAATAGTTAAAATACGATATACGGTTGGGATAATTTTGCTTTACGATATACGATGTATATATAATTAAGGCTCTATATACGATTTAGATATATAATAATTCTTGTGCTACGATATAAATTTCTTTACAATATAATTAAGGCTCCATGATAAGCGCTACTATATACGATTTAGATATATAATAATCGTTGTGCTACGATATATATTTTATTTTACGATATAATTATGGCTCTATGATAATCGCTACTATATACGATTTAGATATATAATAATCGTTGTGCTACGATATATAATTTATTTTACGATATAATTATGGCTATATACGATTTAGATATATAATTATCGTTTTGCTACTATATATAATTTATTGTACGATATA
Organism: Drosophila busckii; assembly: GCF_011750605.1. NCBI lineage: Eukaryota > Metazoa > Arthropoda > Insecta > Diptera > Drosophilidae > Drosophila > Drosophila busckii. The sequence continues at coordinate 21,473,884 of NC_046608.1, read as the reverse complement.
CAACTTGGAAATTATTGAGAAATACGATATTTGCTTAGAATATTTAGCTTTTATCGTATTCAGGAATAAGAAAAAAAAACTTTCTAACTCTTCTTCGATACACGATTTGCATATTATTATGCTTTAAAATATTCGCTTTCGAAAACTTTGATTCTTACGATATTCAGCTTTGCGTTTTGCTCAACTTAACATACACATATTTTGATATAAGCTCAAGGCGAATTTAAATAAATTGAACCATTGTTTTCACCCTCTAGCTCTCCCTCTCGCTCTCTCTCGGTTACGCTTCGCTACGTCTAACAAGACTGTAAGACTTGCAGTCATTTTTAACAATGGATCAAGTATCAAGTAGCGCATGAGAATTATGCCTTAGGTCATGCCATCATATATCTTATCAATGAGCTTACTGGCGTATTAACCAAAAGACATGCTCAACATGACTCTCAACACTTGATAACAGCTGGGGCCGAGAGCCAACGGGTTTAATGATGGCTAACTATGCGTTTTAACTGGGTCAAAGGACGCAGGCAGCCGTAGGAGCTGGCAATGCTTTGATTTCGAAGTCGAGAGTCGAGCTCGTTTTAAAACGGATTTTATGTAGCTGAATATTATTTATGGGCTTTGCCGTTATATATAAATCGCCAAACTCAAACGACCCAAGTTGCCCGCCTGACCCTTAAGAGTCAGAGCACATACATGTGTGTGCATGCGTGTGCGTGTGTGTGTGTGTGTGTTGAAAATATTTGCCAACATTCTTTGGGTATTTAAACAAAGATTTATTTTATATATTTATTTTTGCACAAACGGACGGGGCAACGGAAATTGCAAGTAGAGCGTTGAATCCTTTTTTGCTTCAACACGTCCTTCGTGCATGTGACTCTCTCTCTCTCTCTATATGCGTGTGTGTGTGTGTGTGCGTGCGTGTGTGTGTTGTCTGTCTAGCTGTTTGGCCATTGTTCGAGGATTTGTTGGGACTTGTTTCATATTTCACGATAACTCCATTTATTGTTGCCGAGGCTTTAAAGATGAAATGAGGTTATCAGAGTTTGCGGTTTATGGTTTTTGGCTCTATTAAGACTCGAACGAACGAATAAGCGCAAATAGCAAACGCAAGCAACAAAAGCAGCAAAAGGCGGTTGGATAGATCAAGAGACCCAAAAGACAGTGTTGCGACTTAATAGTTGGAGTAAGAATCAAAACAAAAAATGTGTGGGATGCGATACGTTGAGTTGGCAATTACGTTATTATTGAGTATTACGATAATCGCTGTGCACACTATTGGGTATTTACGATATGCGCTATGCTACGATATACAATTTAGTTATTATTGAAATGTTAATATAGTCGAATTTTTTGATTTTCAATGCACTAAACGCTATACGATTTAGACATTATTATCTCTTACGATATTAGCTATTTTATGTTTTACGATATAACATTTTACGATATTCAATTTTGCAATTTCGCTATGCAAACTGCTTAAAAATACGCACAAGTTTGATTTTCTGCTTTACGATATTCAATTTTATGTTGTTTGAACTCTATTAGAACTCAAACTAGCAACAAAACTGTAAACAGTTCAAGTGAACCAAAAGACAATGTTGAGTTAATTGTTGAGTAAAAGTTTATCACACACACACATACACATTGACACACTTAAGCTAATTGATGCGACAGCTGCAATATGCATATTTTGTCTATTAATTTGCGTTTGTGCATAATTCAAATTAATTATACGTAATCGTGATTAACAGCCCCAAATGCAAATGGCCGCTCAGTCTGCAATTTAACGCCCGCTTCCTTACCTTACTTAATATTTATACTTTTATTTTTTTTTTCGTGCGCGCTACCCCCAACTGTTTATACTAATTAGCTTTGTCTGTGTCTGTCTGTGTGTGTGTGCGCTTGTATATTTTAGCAACATTTTATTTACGAGCTTAACACGTGACACTTGCGTTTTATCAGCGCGCTCAGCGACAGTTGGTCAAATATTTGTGCTACACACACATACACACACACTAATACATTTGCATACACATGTATGTCCTTTGCTATTTAATGACTAACAGCACAGATTATAACCATGTGGGCTCAAAATCTATTAAAGGCTTCCAACAAATATTTAATACGCTTCGTTTAAAAGAAATGCAATTACATAAAAGCAGCCAGCAATAAAATTTAGCTATAATAATTTAATTAAATATAAGCAGCTGGATATGAAATAATATTATAATAATAATAATAAAATTATTTTAAAAATTTCACTGCACATTAATAATAATAATTAAAATAAATAACAGCAGCAGCTATAAATTTAGCTATAATAATAATAATAATAATTTAGCTGATACCAAATAAAATTATGTTAATAATAAAAAATTATTTTAAAATTTTTAATGCACAGTAGAGTAATAAAATTTAGTTACTGCTTACAACGCTTAGTAATAATAGCTATAATTTAATTAAATGTAAACTGATAAAAAATTATATAAAATTAATGTTGAAAATCTTTTAAAAATTTGAGTAATAATTTTAGAAAATATATGGAATAAATAATTCTTTTCGAACTCATGACAAAATTTTGTCGCTCTTTTAAAAAATATTTTTATATTTTTCATAAGTGAAATTGAATTTCAGTAATTTTAAATTCCAATATGTTCCACTGTCTACTAACTATTCTATTGCGTCTAAAATAAATATATAAAAAATATATATATCAAATCTATCTATCAGAAATATTTCTTATTTGTTTCACAAAAAAAAAAAGATTTATTGCATAAATTCAGAATTTTTCTTATTATTATTAAGCTATTTCTCTTGCTTCATTTTTTGGCTATTTTTTTGGATTTATGCTAGCCTAGCATATATATTAAATTAAACTTCTGCGCTTTGCTTAAGCAAAAGTCTATCGCAGGCATTTATAATGCAGAGCAGACTAAGTGGACGCTCGAGCTCTCAAGCTCAATTTTACATAAATGAGAGACATTAATGCGTATCAATTTAGAGTTTTAGCCTGGTCAGCAGCAAAATTGTGGAGCCAGGGCCATGGCCCATGGCAATGCGATTAGGTTGCCATCAGTTTAATGAAGCCAAGCAGAAGGTTTTTTTTTCGTATTTTAATACATTTAGCTGAGGAGCTGCTAGAGCAGCGTGAACTTGTTAAGGGGGGCAGGGGGTTGGCTATATTATTGACCCATTGGGCTAGAGCTATGAGAGATTGTGAGCTTGGGTGGTTACTTTACTCACGCACTGTGCCTGACATGTTTACTCAATGTCCTTTGCCTGTTATTGTTATTGTTAGACGGGCGCCCTCCGGTTCAGCTTTCAGCCTTCATCAATCATACGCAGTGTGGACACGTGCGAGCGAGCGAGCAACAAATTTACGCTTGGCAACTTTTTGCCACCAGCCCCTGCCCCCAAAGCGTACGCTTAGTCCTGTGTCTTGCTCTTTAATGAAGCGAGTCTGTTTGGCTTAAGCCATAGCTCTTCTTCTTCTTCTTCGGTGCAGGTTCATTCTTGAGCTGCGTTGTCATGGCAACAATTACAAAACTTCTAAGCCGAGCTGCATCCGATTACGCCCAAAGTAAAGCAGCAAGCTGCAGTAGCTGCCGAAGCGGCGAAGCCTGCGATAGCTGCAAACAACGCGCAAAACTAAAAACGGAAGTCGTTGTTACTGCAAAGTCGAGCGAGAGAGCGCAGAGGGCAGGGGGTTTGGCTTGAATAACGACAACAGCCATAAAGTATGACAAAAAATGTGCACAGAAAACTTTTTAACTGAGAGAGAGAGCTTGAAGCTAAGTACACTTGCCAAAATTTCTTGTGTATTTGCCAACAAAAATAAAACTAAAAACTATGAGCACATGAACTTGCAGGCATTGAAATAAATTGTAAGCTTTATATTTATGTATAAAAAATATTTATAAAATTATATCTATATATATGCAGTAGGCAAAACTTAGTTAATGCTAGAATAACATTAATTATTTAAATTGCAATAATACCAAAAAAAAAAGCTAAGAAATCAAATTAAAAAAAAATTAGGTATATTTTAAAAAATTTAGTTTTAATTTTTTTTGCATATAGAAAAGTTATTTTTTAATATTTATTATTTTTAATAGCTTTTAATAAATAAAGCATATTTTCAAATATTTTTATTATCAATTTTTCGAAAAAATTGAGTATAGTTTATTTTTTTTAATATTTTTATATTCAACTTGAAGCTTATCGATTGCTTAACTATTAGAGCTTAATAAATATTTTTTCAAATAGTTTATATTTTAAAATAGTTTTTGGTATTGAAAAATTAGAAAAAGTTTATTTATTTTGATAAAACGCGCTTTAAATATTTTGCTTTTTTATATATAACAAATTAGCTTGAAGTTTGACTATTGAAACTTCATTAAATTTCTTTCAGTGCAGCTGCAAGTCGCTTGCTGTTAGTCTTGCTTGGTTTGATAAGTTGATAGTTTGCTGGCTGCGTTTGGTTAGCAGCAGTAGCTTTTGGCCTGCGAGTCCAAAAGATACGCAGAGAGTGTGAGAGAGACAGAACGAGCGTGTCTCGTATTTTTTGCAAAGTTAATATTTACATGCCCACCAAACGAAACGAAAAGAAACGAAACGCAATGTGAAACAAACAGTAAACAGGCATAAAAGACAACTGGGGAAAGTGGAGAGTGAAGAAAGTGGAGAGAGGCAAACAACAGCGAGCCTAGCAACAAATTCTTGTCATTTGCAGCTGCTTTTTATTGTTGTTGTTTTTTTTTTGAAAGGATCAACAATGCACAGGACAATGTCGACGACGTTGACAATGAGGACGACAGTTGAGCTGCGTCAAGTTTGCAACAACAACAACTTCAAGTTCATAAAAGCGCAACTAATGTGCATAAAATACTTTTGAGAAAGAGAGCGCACGAGCGTGTGAGAGAGTGAGACGCATACATTTAACATTTTATTTTGTCGTTTACACAACTCGCTTCCCAAACATAAACGCTAAAAGTTTCGCCACCCCACTGCTTAGTTTTTGACACCCTGTATGCAAACACACCCTGTACGCAATTCATTTATTATTTTTTATTATATATGCTACTCTATATAGTTGTCAAAAGCGCAAAACTTTTCTTCGTTGCACATTTTATTGCCTTGCCCCCAACCCACAAGGGGGGAGGGGGGGGCTATAACTTTCAATGAAGGCGAAAAGCAAAAATAAAAGACCATAAGTTCTGCTGCAAAATCACACGAAAACTTTTCACATTGACATGAGAGTCACAGCACAAGTAGCAAAGACAAAAGACACCAAGAAGAAAAAAGGGGAAGAAAAACCAAAAATATAATAATGCTTGGCTATATATATTGAAAAAACTTGCGCTTTATATGCTGTATGTGTGTGTGTGTGTGTCAATTTCTCCCTGGGCGCATCAATTTGCGCACCCTACGTCCATTTTGTTTGCCATTTATCTCAGCTCTGCTCATTTCTTCAACTCACTCATTGCTTCTACTCCTTGTTATGCATTCCGTAGCAAAAGTTTCTTGTTTATATTCGTTTATTGTTTATAAATGGTTGATAAGTGATACGCCCCCCCTCTCGCTCTCTCACTCATTCTCTATCTCGCACTGTCACCTCAATTGTGCAGCTTCCGCTTCCTTTGCATTTAACAATCGACATTGGGAGCTTGCACTCGAGGCACGTTAAATAAGTCATAAACAAAAAAAAAGTCCCTTACTCTCTCTCTCTCTCTCTTTCTACTCAGGTATATTTCTCATAACGTTATGAGTGCTGCTGCCTCTTGAGTCGACTCCTTGTCTCAAGCATTTTGGCTCAAACTACTTATCGCAGCTAACTTTATTTCATATCGAGTGTGCGATTGACTGAAACTTGGCAACGCAGTCAACGAAGCATAAATAGCAAATGAATATAGTTGCTCAGTCAAATAATTATATCATATGCGTGGTTTATTACAACATTTTTGGCAATTGTCTTGCTTAAATAATTAATTTTTCACAATATAAAATATCTTTAATTTACTTTTAACCGTAAATTAGTAAATTTAAATTTGACAATTTCATTTATTTTTTATTGTTTGGCAATTGAAAGTCTCATACAAATATTACAAAAGTAACTTAGTAACTTTTTTTTACGCATTCAATTAGTCTTTTATTTTATATAAAATATAAATTTATATAAATTGAAGTCTTAGTGTTAATTTATTGTTAGACATTTAATACTTTTAAGCCCGCTGTGCTGTTAATTAAATTAAATTTGAGTTTAAACTTAATATGCCACAGCCACACCACACAAAGCCATACAAAACTATTTCTCTCTCACTCTCACACTCTTTCACTGCTGTTGCATTATCAAAATTTTGATGCGAAAACTTTTATTTGGCCAAGTGTAGTGAAGTGCAAAAGCAAAGCCATTAGAAAATAAACCGCAAGACAACTTTTTATCAAATGCACAGTGGGTTGGGGGTTAGGGGGGGTTGAAGTTTTTGGGTTCGACAACGAAAAATGTTTGACCGCAATGTTTAGCTAATTTAACTATGTCCTCGCTCCAAAACTAAATGACACTTGGCAACCCTGAGACACAACCATATATAGCACTGAAATTAATTCCAGCAGAAGCAGCAGCAGCCAAAACTTTTCATGCTCTGAGCTGAGAGCGAGGAGAAAAAATAAAGGGCAGAGTCTAAGGTCAGCAAACTTTTAATAAACAAAATTAACCAAAAGCTGCCAAAAGCGTGCGCTAAATAAAAAGCGAGATAAACGAGCAAAAAAGCAAAGAGGGTCACTAATTTCCTCTGGATTTTCAGCTAAACGGGCAAACACAGAACGAAAGGCAGAGAGAGAGAGAGAGAGAGAGAGTAAGAGAGACAGCGAGAAAATGGAAGTGTGAAGAAGTGTGAGCATTGGCTTCATTTCAAGCAAAAAGTAGAGAGAGAGAAAAAAAAACAAAGCACACACACTCTATTGTCTTATGGCAAACTTTTTCCGGGCACTGGGCCAAGGCGTTTCAGCCAAATGTTTGTGTGTGTGGGTGGCGACTCAAATGGCCATCAAATTGAGTTGTGTGGCCAAGTTGCTACAAATCTGAGCATGACCGCAACATAATATATTGCGCTGCTTTTCTAGTTTGTTCTTCTTCTTGTTGCAAGTTGCAGTTTAAAAGTCTATTAAGTTGCGCTAAAATTGCAGCCAGAGCTAACTAAAATAGTTGCATAAACTATTTAATTCAACATTAGTTTAATCAATATAGAAATATTCTTTGCTTCAAATCAAAACTCAAGCGCAGTCGCAGTCGCTGCCGCAGTCGCAAGCAAAAAAAATCAACATGTCTTTTCATAGCGAGCACAGCGGCTTAGCTAACGCATAAGCAAAGGGGTTCAGTTACTCAGATAATCCCCAAAAAATAAATCAACACGAGCCCCATGTGCGAAGCAAACGAAAAGCAACGGGATCAGTTACTCAGACGCTGAGAGCAGCGCTGCCTTTAGCTGCCAAGCGTAAGCAAAGCAAAAAGCAACGGGATCAGTTACTGAGACGCTGAGAGCAGCGCTGCCTTTAGCTGGCAGAGCGCTGCTTCAAACGCGAGCGAAGCGATAAGCAAACGAAAAGCAACGGGATCTCTTAGTCAGCCAATGCGAGCAGCTGAGAGCGAGAGCGCAGCTTAGCGTATGACAAAGCGAGCGACGCGCTCTCGCTCAGTCAAGCAGTTTACAGTTGGTTAACGTTTGCAAGTGTAAAATAAAACGAAAACAAATCAAATTTGAAGCATTTACAATAGTTTGTGCAGCTGCCAATAGCAATTTATTAATAAACAATTAATGCGCTATCGATTTGCAATTTATTAAACAAATTGCAAGCAAATAATGTGCATTAAATTCTTTATAAATATAATAAACTTGTTGCTACTCGCTTTCAATAAAAAATACAAAGCTATGCATAGCAACAATTATGGATTTGCACTTGTTGTAAACTTTTTGCACAAGCAGCAATTAATGAGCATTAAATACGCGTTTTTTATATAATTAAATACTTTGCAAATAAAAACAAAACGCAACAAACAATAAACATATGAAAGTAACAATTAACGCTTTAAACTTTTTGTGCAATTTATGAGCACTTTTTTATATAAAATTAAACACTTAGCTTAGCAACAAATAATTAAATTGCACTTATAATAAAGAATGCGTGCAATTTAAATAAATAATTTTCAGCTAAACATTGATATGCACTTTAATTATTAATTGTTAATCAAATTAGTGCACATTAAATGCTGTAGTGCATACTCTAGCTAGCTGACTGCTATGAAACTGACACATGTAATAAGTTGAGCGACCTTTTGCCTTTCTGAATTCGCAATAATTAAAAAGCCTTGAGGCTTGAGCTGCAATTTATTAATAACGTATATTTATGTTTATTTTGTGCAGCGTAATGAATTTTTTTGTTTAATATACGAGCCAGGCACGCAGCTTGTTAATATAAATTAAAAGTTGAGTACGACAAACGTTTAATAAAATGAAGTCTTTAAGCTCTTTTTTGTATATTTGAGTATTGGGGCGTGGCTGGCGCGCTCAACATCAAAAGTGTTTAGCGCTAATACGAATGCATGACAATTGACAGACAAGAGCGCCACCAACCCCCCCGCGCATTCCCTAAAGACAACCAAACTGTCATTGTCTTTATCTTTTGCCATGTCAAGCAAACGAATGAAAAGCAGCAGCAACAACAACAACAGTTTTGTATATTTATTTATTTTGATTTTGATTGAATAAGTGCAAAGGCAACAAGCTGCCAAACTCACCCACTAACCACCCCCCCACCCACTGAAGTGTCGCTTGTGTTGATTTAGCGCATTTATGCGCACAATTGGCTGTTGAAGAAAATTTGTCGCAATTTTACAAATTTTTTTTTTCACACTGCATACATGTGTAATCTGATTTGTCTGTGTGTGTGTGTGTACGCTTATAAATATTTAAATGGCAGCTGCTTGGCATGAAAAATGATTGCTGCGCATTTTCAAACTCACCTTGGCTCAGAGATTCTGGGCGCAGCATCATCAATCAAGACACACACACATAGACACACACACATAGACACACGCACTTTGACACCCATAGACACAAATAAATTATTAATGTTATAATTATGAGCGCACAATTTGTTTAAATTAGTGTGCAACTCTTTAAGCTTGCCCCACTGTGTGTGTGGCAGGAGGCAGCGTTGCGGACTTGACTTAAATAAATTAAGTGGCACACCGTTGGGGCATTTCACTTTATTGCCATGTGGCATATTTTACAGACTTGCGGCTAAGCCTTGTTGTTGTTGCAAGTAACTGCTGCTGCTGCTGCTGCTGGCTACTTGCCACTTGCTGCTTTGCCACTTGCCACTGACTAACTGCCTTACTGCCGGTAAGTCTCTCTCTCTCTCTCTCTCTCTTTCTCTCCCTTTTTGTGTGTGTCTGCCTCAGTGCCTGCCACACGATGCAGGCTCGTATTTATTTTCGGTCGCGCCATTTACTTATACGCTCCACTTGCTACCACTTGCCACAGCTCACACACACACACACATACATATATAAACAAGCCAGCACGCTTTGTTTATAGCGCAGCGCCCACCACAAATGCAAAGTCAGCAGCCCAAAGAGTTGAGTTGGCCTAAACACCTGCGGAGCAGCTGAAACTGAGAAGTCGATGCCCCAATGCTGAAGCTAAAATTAAACTTGAGTTCGGCGGCATCAGCACAAAACTCTCAACTCGAGCTTTTCTATAGATTTCAATTTGAATCAAACGTCAGCACGCAAATGATTTATTAACTGTTGTTCATAGATAGTTACAGTGACTGCAACTAAAGAATTCCCATGCTCAAAAGTTAGTTTAACTTAGAAAATTATAAAAATTAGCATAGCAATTAAATGTTTTAAATTTTTCGTAAGTATTTTAATTTAATATTTTTTAGGCAACTTGCAAAAAATAGTTAACATTATTTTTTAATTGCTGCAAATTGTTGGAAATTTAATATATTTTTAAACATTTGTATGTTTAAAATATAATTTTCATACTAGCTAGAAATTTTAATTTTTTTTTTAAATAATGTTTTATTTTTTTCAAAGCAGTAAATATTAAGCATAGAGCTGCAAGCAAATTTCCAATTCAGTTTTAATTTGTAATTTAATACAAAGTTTATTATAGTTAAAAATGCGCTGCTGCCGCCATTTGTGGCAGCATTAAAAATTCTTAATAACAATTAGCAATTTACCTTGGTTACCTGTTAGTGCTGCTGCTGTTGCTTCTTAAAGTTTTTTGTCAAGTCACTTGACTTGGCTTTAAAGCAAACTGTTTTATAATTAGGCCGAAGTTGAATTAATCAGGTGCCAACAACAACGAAAAATGATATAACAAAGAGTGAGAGAGAGAGAGAACCCCGCAGCGTAAATTTGTAACCTTTGATGAAAGTTTTTTTTGGTTGTTGTTTTTTTTTTTTGTGTTTTTAGCAACTTTTAGTAGCAGCGACAATGAATGCGACGAGAACGAAGCGAAACGACTCGATTTTCATTATCAGCAAAAGTTGGCCAATGCGGCAGCCCCATTTGCTGCACAGCAATGTGTGTGTGTGTGTGTGTGTGTGCCACGCTAATTAACAGGCACCCACCCCCACTCCCTCTACCATTAACTCGCATTTCGAGGAAAAGCAAACGCGCCTCACTCAACTCATTTGGGGCAAGCTGTCGTGGCAGCCAAACAACAAGGGCTTGGGGTTTGTAATGGGGAGGGGGGCTTGGTGGGGTGTGCAGCTGTTTCCGTTATTGCTGTTGTTCTGTGTGCCTGTTCTTATTACCAGTTACTGTTGCAAAAAGCGAGCGAGCGAGAGAGAGAGTGAAAAAAATTAACGCCTAAAACACATGCATACATAATTAAGAGAGAGAGAGAGAGAGCAGGCCGCACTTAAAGTCTCGCTGACATGACTATATATCTACCATATTGTGCATGCAGCAGGCTAATCGTATATTGATTTCAAATAGTAAAGAGAGCAGCTCCAACTGCGCTATACACTTTGAAGTTGAGCAGCGACAAAAAGTCTAGTGAGAAAAATTCTATATTTATTCCATATAAATCTTGTTCTTGCTTATGCCTTTAATGCTCTCTCGCTCTAAAGGTTAAACCGCAGTGACTACATAGTAGCAGAATATTCAACAAAACTTTACTCAAATCAAACGAGGCCGCAGTCGCTAGCAAACAAAATCAACACAGCGGCTTAGCAAACGAATAAGCAAAGGGGTTCGGTTACTTACACATGATAAGCCCCAATAAATAAAACAACACGAGCCCCATGTGCGAAGCAAACGAAAAGCAACGGGATCAGTTACTGAGACGCTGAGAGCAGCGCTGCCTTTAGCTGGCAGAGCGCTGCTTCAAACGCGAGCGAAGCGATAAGCAAACGAAAAGCAACGGGATCTCTTAGTCAGCCAATGCGAGCAGCTGAGAGCGAGAGCGCAGCTTAGCGTATGACAAAGCGAGCGACGCGCTCTCGCTCAGTCAAGCAGTTTACAGTTGGTTAACGTTTGCAAATGTAAAGTAAAACGAAAACAAATCAAATTTTAAGCATTTAGTGTGGGCGTGAATTCGAACAATTCAAATTATTCTTGCTTATGTCTCTCTCGCTCCTTAAGTTTATCTCTTGCTCTCTATTCAGGTCACACTGACTGGCTCTTCAAATCTCAATATCTCTTCCTAACTTTCTGTCTCGCTAATGATTTCTTCACTCTTTTAATATTTCACAATTTCTCTCTCTCTCTATCTTTAGTCTTCTTGAGCGTTCTATCTGTCTGTTCTATCTCTCTCTCGCTTGCTCTCTTCTAGCTACTGTTATGGAAATTGCATTTCATGAATGATAATGTGCCATATTGTTAGAGCTAGTCCGAGTCCTTTATTGCCACGCCCACAGCACACAGACGGCCCAAGCCCATTTAGTTATGAGCTGCCAAAAAATATAAGCAACAGGCCACGCCCACAATTTGCATGCCCATAGCCTGGGCCGCCCTGGCATAAGTCAAGTCAAAGTGCTTAATATTCATAGCATTTTCTCATTGACTCGCCAGCGAACCGAAGCAAACAACAAAGCAAGCTTAATGGCAATAAAATATGACAGCAACAGCAGCTAGCCAAAAGAAAAAAGCTATATACATATATATATACTGTATATATGTGTGTGTGCTAAAATTTGCATTTCAAATAAAGCCTCAAAACTTTTTGGCAAGCCTTCGATCTGGGGCTTTATATATTTTTAGTTGCAATCAATAATTAAAAATTTAACAGACAGCTGAATTTAATTTTGCACTTTAATAAGCCTTGAAATTTATATTAGCAGCTGCAGCAGCAGCATAAATAATGAATTAAATAAAAATAGTTAACAATTACATATTGTTAGCAGCCCCCGCCCCAGCTGCTGCCCCCTCAGCCACTTGCCACAAATTAATGTCAGCTGCGACAATTTAAATCCAACTCGCTTGCTCTTCAGCCTCTCTGTGCAACAAATACATAAATTAGCCAGACACAGACACACACACACACACACACAGACATAACTTTTGCTAGCAACTAGGCTAACAACACAGTTGACTAAACAAAGGCTATAATTTGTGCACTTAGTTTGATACCCTTTAAAATAAACAACTAACTGTACTTGAAGCTGTTTAAATTTAAAAAAAAAATATTTATATAAATAAAAGTACATTTTTCTACAATTTAATTAGAATTTTAAAGTTTAAATTTTGGTTTTTTATATTTTCACTTTCTTTGTTATAAGCACAAAAATTCCAAATTAATTTTTATTTTAATGCAAAATTTTGTATGTTTGTATTACAAATTTTTAGCTCGTAATTTTATGCTACATTTTTTAAATTTTGTACAGATTTTTATTGCATTAAAATAACATTCATTTTTTTTTTAGATTTTTATTGCACTAAAAATAAATATTCAAATGCTAACTGCACTTGTAACTGTTTCAAAATTGCGCACAAATAATTTGCTGATTGCCTATTTATTATTACAAAAAAAAAAATAAATAAAACAAAAGCTATATAAATAAAAATATGTAAATTTTAGCGCACAAAAATTCTGTTTCCTCTTTTTTTTTTAATATTTTATTTAGCACATTTCCTTTCAAACATTTTTTTTTTGCAGCTTATCGCACTATGCAGGAAATGGCCTAGAAATAGCCTAGAAAATCCATTGCAAATATGCATGTGTGGGTGTGCAAAAAACATTAAATAAATTTGTGGCTCTGCTTAAAATCATAAATAAATGCATGCTGCGTCATAGGCACACGAGCAGAGCAATAAAAACAACAAACTAAAACATTTGCCCCTGCTAATTGACTAAAGTGCCTGCCAACCCAACCCCACCCCCCATCACACTCGACTCCGATTGCAGTTGTCACATATGCATGTGTATGCGTGTGTGTATGTGTGTGTGATAAACATCATACTTGACCCATTTGTAGCTCAGTTGACATTTGGATTGGATTGCCTCAACCTTTTTTGAAACTATAGACACAATGGATTAATCGCTGGCAATTTGCTTTGCAAATGCTAAACGCCTACAAATCCAAGCATAATTAAATACCGCTGCTTATCCTAACTGTATAGGCCTGTTTAATAAATAAACTGCTTATATTTGTTTAACATTTTCTGCAGCTAATTATTGGTTTTAATAATTTGCGGCGAAGCTTTTACTTTTTTTAATTTCCAAAATAGTAAAGAAATTTCAAATCTAATTTTATTCGAATTTTTTCCATTTAAAATTTTAATGCACCAAATTTTTGGCTGCTAATTATTTATTTATAGCTAATTTGTTAAAAACAAAATCTAGTGTTTATATATATTTATGAATATTACTCGAATTTTTTCCATTTCAAATTTTTGGTTTTTATATATTTATTTATTTGTAAGAAATTTTCAATTTGCAATTCCAGCTACTTTTTGTATTTTCATATTTCATATTTTTAGTAAAAATTTAAAAAAATATATATATACTTTTAGCTAATATTCGAATATTTCAAATAACACTTTTATTTTTAATTAGAATACTTGTTACATTTTTTAACATTTGATTTTAATTAGAATATTTAAATTAGTTTGACTTTTTTAAATGTATTTTAAACTTTATTAATTTTTAATATATTTTTAATGAAATAATATTAATTTTTAATTAGAATACTTGAACTTTTTTGACATTTGATTTTAATAAGAAATTTTTACGTTTGTTTATGCCTTTTTTAAATTATGCATTAAATGAATTTGCACTATATTTTTAGATTTTAGTGAAATAAGATAAATTTTAATTTGATTGGAAATTTTAATTTAATTTTTAATTAGAAAATTTAAAATATTTTAGGCTTTTTTAAAATATTCATTAAATTAATTTTTAAAATGTTTTTAGATTGTTTAGCTACGCTAAGTGAAAAACATTGAAAGCTATTTGGTATGTACCAATACTTTTGGTAGACAGTATTTCGATAAAAAGCGATTGTGGCTGATTTCCATTGAGAGTAATGCCGCATAGAAAGAAACGAAATGTTTTATGTCATATGCGCCATGTTTTTGCGCAAAGGGGTAACACAGTGGCGGGGCTTGAAAGGGGGGTACACACGTTGTAATAGCAAGCTGAAGCAGGCTCTGGGCTCGGATGCTCGCCTCGTTGCCATATGAATAATAGAAAAGCGCATAAAAAATGCAAGAAAACAAAAAAAAAAAAAAATTATGCAAATATGCAAATAAATATCTCTAAAACATTTGTTTCAATTTCCCATGCACGCGGATGCGCCAACGGATGCCGCACAAACGATTGGCCCGAAGGCTGAAGAGAGAGAGCGAGAGAGCGCACAAAATCGTTTTTGGCTTGATGGGGCCAAGAATTTCGCGTTTTTGTCTAAAATGTAGCGCAATGTCATATAAAAGTTTTTTATGCATATGGAAAATGTGCAATGCACAATTTGTAATTGTTGCAACGATTGGCGGCGTAATTAAGCTGCAAGCGTTGCCAAGTTCTGCGTGTGTGTGTGTGTGTGTGTTTTAGGCTTGCCACATCATTAAATGCTCATTAAAATAAAGCAGCGAACTTTGGCGCCACTTGACATTTTGCGGTGTTTTAATTTGGTGGCGCACACGTTCGGCAGTTGCAAGTGCTTGGGAATTTCTAATGCGTTGCAAGTTCAACCAACATGCGATTAAATTTGAAAAGCTTGCGATGCAAATCAAAAAGGCCAAAAGGCATAAAAATGAGTACATGAGTAATAACCATAGATAAGCCGCTGTCAAGAGCATGAGGTAAGCATAAAATGAAAGTGAATGTGGCGCTCGCACTCGCTCTGGAGCAAAGAGAAAGCGAGACTTGGCTTTGGGCTCATTGATAAGTCGCCGCCGCATTCAATCAACTTCAGCTGCTGCTGCATGTGTGTGTGTGTTGCAGTGGCAACTGAAATTGAGTTTATGACTTTAGCGAGTCTGTGTCAGTCATAACTTGAAGCACTGAGGGCTGCATTAGCGCGGGCAGCAGCAGCAGCAGCAGCTTTTGCTTTATTCATTTGAATGGCCAGCAGCTGGAAGGTGGCATGGCCCTGTGGCATGCAGCATTAGGCAGCGGCGGCATCTTTTATCGCCTTTTCATCGAGGCTTATGCTGCATATTGCATGAGCGTTTGCCATATGGAAATTTATGTATGTGCCCCAATGTGTGGCAGCACACACACATGCACGTGTGTGTCTATGTGTAGAGACATCGTTTAAATTTTCGAACGTGCACCACAAAACATAAACTTATCGATGTTTGTGTGGCAACAGTAAATGTTGCAATGTTTACAGCTGTGTGTGTGTGTGTGTCTGTGTGTGTGTTGCGCACTCAGTTATAGATTTCTTAGGGGACTCTGTTTATTATACTTTTTTATATCCTTACGTGCTGCTGTTGTTGTTGCTGTTGTTGTTTTTATTTATTGATGTTGTACATTTGAGTTAAGGGCGAGCTGCGTCCTTTGCCATAACTGAAGCCGTTTTTCTTTTTACAGACATGACTCGACTCTGTGTGTGTGTGTGTGCCGCACGTGGCTAGCGCGGCGTCGCTCGAGAGTTCCAAAAGTAATACAAATATTGCGCATACGCCACGTTCAACGTTGAACAAAGTAGCTTTGACCATTCTGTGCGCCATCAAAAGTCAACGGGCCATATATATTGAACTTGGCCAAGACCGTAGTAAGCGTAGCAAAGCGTAACGGTTACGCTACGTACAACAGTAAAATTGTTTGCTTTAAACTTTTCGCTTGCATTGCAATTTTAAATGCTCGCCCCCACCCCCCTATTGGTTTATTTAGCCCGCCCAACAACTATTTGGATAAAAAAAAAACTGCAACTTGCTCTTTAACGTTTGTTGGGCTGGTATTGGGCACTTGGCAATGCAATTAATGTCTCAAAAAAATAAAGTTCATATTCAAATTAATATTTGCTTGTCACCAAATCGAACAAAGCAGCAGCAAAGAAATTATTTAAAACGCAAGCGCTTGCCAAAATCACAATTCGAATTGAACCATTGCATAAATTTGTTGCCAATGGCCAAAACACAAAAAAAAAAAATGCATAAAAATTGGCATAAAAACAAAAGTGAGCGCGCTACAGTTCGCTGTCAATTTCATTTAGTTTTTTTTTTTTTTTTTGTTGACTGCTGCTGTCTGCCAGTTCCAGCTCCAGTGTTGACTAATTCATGAAAATAATTTTTCATTTGTCACATTTGTTGCCGCTGCAACTGCAACATTTCAATTAATGCCACTGGCTGCTGCTGCTGCTGCTGCGCATTTTGTCAATAATCCCAACCAAATGTCAAATGATGATTCCGGCCTCAAATGCATAACCCCCCACCCAACCCCAGCAGCACTCAATGCACTCAATATTTTCAATTAAACACAATCATGTTGCAGCTTCATTTTCACTCTGTGTGTGTGTGGCACAGTTAATTCCTCAAGATGAAACTAACCAAAAGTTTCATATATATTTTGATTTTATTAAAAGTCGCTGCTTGTCATTAAATAAATAATTAATTCATACATTCGCTCATTACTCATTATGCTGTCACTTTGGCCACATTTATTGCAATTTTCATTTATTTTTATAAAACTTACCAATAAGTTAAATAAATGGACACTTGGCTTACCTAAAAATACAAAAGAGAATAATTAGTTTATAATTATGTAATAATTATATATAATTTGTAAATAATTTAATTTAAAAATGTTAACTTTCAATTTACAAAAGTTCTACGGAATTTTTATTAATTTTTCCAGTTCATATTAGGCTATAAAAAATTGTATTAAACAAATCTTTCTTAGGTGCAACATTTAAAATTAAAATTCGTTGTAATAAAGCTTAAAATATTTTAAAATGTTTGCAATTGTGCAATAATTTGAATGCAATAAAAAAAAAAGGAAAAATGGAAAAAATTAATCAGCCAAATTAGCATTTTTATTAACAAAATGAGAAAAATAATGATTTTGCTTTAACAATAATTAATTATTTGTGAAATATATAAAAAAAAAATATATTTTTTATGAACTAAAAATTTATTTATAAAAAAAAAGATAAAAAGCAAAAAAATCAAATTAAGCATTTTTATTAACTTAAGTAAACAAAATCAATGTCTAAGAAAAAATGTTAAAATAAATGTAAAAAATGCTGTAATTTGAACATTTTTTCGCCCTGTTAAATAAAAATAAATGATTTTAATGAGCAATTTATTATATTTTTATATTAGAAAAAATGTCAAATAAAATGTGTTTAAAATGCTGTAATGACAATTTTCTAATATAAAAATATAAATAAATTTTCTATATAAAAAATATAAATAATTTTTTTTTATTTTAAACAAAAGCAGTTCAAACATATATATTTTAATAAATAAGCGTTTAATGTAGCTGCTTTTAATAAATTTGTTGTGTGTTAATAATTTATAGAATTTTAAAAGCTGCCACTTTTGAGTGGAATTATAGTAGCTCTCACTCACTCACACTCTAGCTCTCTCTCTCTCTCTCTCTCTATCTTGCTGCTTAAGCACTTAAGCTGCTCAGCAGAGTATTTAAAGACTTATGGCCCTGCTGCTGCTGCTCTCTCTCTCTCTCTCTGTATGTTTCATAACAATTGCCATTAATTTTTGCTCGCCGCTTAAATGATTACTTTGAGTTATGGTAAATTGGAAGTGAAGTGAGTTTTTGCACTTCGCTCTGGCTTGACAGTGGGCCGCGCCAGGTTAATGGGCCGGACAGCAGACGGACGAGCGGACAGGACATTTGGGCCACTTGGCAAAGGCGAGGCGAGGCGAGGCCAAGTTGGTTGGGCAATAAATATCAGAGCATTTGTTTGCCGTCAGTGGCAAGAGATTGGCTGCCAAGGCTGTCAGCTGGCAGTGGCTTTGACACGCTGGACACGCCCACACCGCCCACTTAGTCACTGTACGGAGTCACAGTTAAACTCACGATTTGAAGTTGCAGTCACTGTTTGAAGTCACATTCGTGTGAAGTGCGTCACGTGCTGCGTAATTTGCGCATTTAACATTTAAAGCAGCGTCGTCGACGTCGTCGTCGTGGCTTTGGCTGAAGTTACGTGTAGCTTGCCATACGGGGCGTATGCGCAATAAATTTAACGACCAGCCATTCAAGATGACGACGCCGACGACGACAGCAAACAGTTTGAACTCAGTTGGGGGAGTGAGGGGCTGGAGTTTGGGGGCTGTTTGTGGGTGGCAGGTTAATGATAAATTGACTTAATTAGTTGACGTGCCAAGCAAAGCTAAACACAATTATGAATTGTGTGTCAAATAAGAAAATTCTCAGAGACGAAATTTAATGGCGGTTGAAGCTTGAAGCGATTTGCGGTAGTTGCGTCTCTAATGATAATTGAATCTATGTGGGGCACGTGCAACAAATCAACTTTTGTGTTTCGTATGCAACACATGCCAAGTTACTTTTGCAACAATTTAATTTATTTATATTTTGGCACTCACGCAACTTTGTTAGCGATCGAAACAGTGAAACGAACTGCTTTGCACTGCTTGGGCAACAATACAACAAGCAGTGCAAACTTTTGTTATTGGCACACACACACACACACATACATAGGCTTTCAATTAGGCTTATAAACTCAAACTGGACGCTGGGCAAATGAAAAATTGTACATTAATTAAAATGGACATTTTCAAATAAAAAAAACATTTATTTATAGCTAAGCTATGTGCATAATTTAAAAGGTTAAGTGTTAATTTATGTTGTACTGTCAGCAAAGTCAATTAAAAAAATTAGTTAATATCATTTGATAATATATTAAAAAATTTAAAATATAAAACCAAAATTTTTATATTTAGCTTATTTAAAAATTCGGTTATTATTAATTTAAAGCCAAAAACATTTGCTAACATTTGATAGAAATTAAAAGAAAATAAGTTTATAATTATTTAATAATTATATATAAATTGTAAATAATTTTAGTTTTCATTTAAAGCAAAAACAAAAAACTTTTGCTCTGCTTTTCAAGCCTCATAATGAATTTTCAATATATAAACAACTTGCAACTTTATATTGCTAATTACTGTAGCCCAAGTCCTGGCCAGGCTATAAACAGTTTCAATGGTTTTTGGTTTCGCTTTCACTTTTCACTTTCACTGTGCGTTAGCGTGTAACGGTAAACGTAATTAGCTACTTATATCACCCAAGCCGCCAGCCACACTAATTAGATCGTTAAGCAATTTCATGCATTTGTGAAATGGTCAAACGATTGCGTTGCCTTCGCCTTCGACCCTTTTAGCTACAGAGAATCCTAAGAGGGTGCACTCTATATGAGAGTCTACCAACCACCCACCCCCACCCACTCACTCAGCACTCACCTTCCTTCTTTTTTTGGTAGAGATTTCGTGCGTTTGACTTTGCACTACGCACTGCGCTCTGTCTCTTTCTCGCTCTCTCTCTCTCTCTCTCTCACTCTCTGTGTGTTGACCCTGTAATTTATTTATGGCCACATAATAAATCTGTGCATAAGACATTGCCAGCCAGCCAGACGGTCAGTGCTGCTACCAAAACCAAACACTTTGTATACAACACACACACACACACACACACACACACACACACACACATCAGTGTTGAGTTACCATATAAAAGCTAAAATCTGTGTACTTAAGCTCTTAACTTTACTGCCAAACATATGAACTAATTAAGTTTGTATTTAATTTTTAAAATTTTGCATTACTTAGAGTTTTATTTGATTTTACATTTCGCTTGTTTAGTAAATTATTTATTTATTTTATTCTAAGTTACATTTAAAATAAATAAATAAATAATTTATTATTCAAGGGATATATAAAATTATTTGTATAGAATTAATTAATTCTAATCAAGCGATATATAGAATTAATTCTATGTAATTAATATTTCCAAAGAACTAATTCTATATATCACTTGATTAGAAAATTATTTATTTATTATTGATATTTATATTTATTATTTTATTATTTATATTAATTCTATAGAATTAATTCTATATATCGCTTGATTATTAAATTATTTATTTATTTATTTTAATTGTAAC
Organism: Drosophila busckii; assembly: GCF_011750605.1. NCBI lineage: Eukaryota > Metazoa > Arthropoda > Insecta > Diptera > Drosophilidae > Drosophila > Drosophila busckii. Next base: position 21,453,277 of record NC_046608.1, on the reverse strand, counting down.
TTAGAATTAATTATATATCAGAGCAACTGAGGCCCTTGATTAGAAAATAAATGCGCGATCTCATATGAAGAAAGTTTATAAAATTATTTATTTATTTATTTATTTTTAATTGTAGCTAGAAATTAATCTATGGTACCATTAGTATACCAGAGCAACAAAGGCCTTCAGGCTCATTAAAATTATGCATTAATTTTTTTTTAGAAACTTTTAGCTATAAGCAAAATTTTAAAGCTAATTTAGTTTTCATTTCGTAGAATTTTCGAAATTTTTATTTAGAATTTAGCAACTCAAAATTATGCTCAAATGTAAACTGCAAAATAATTAAAGTTCTGTTTTCATTTTCAAATCTAGCCTGAAAAAAGCTAAGCTGGCAACACTGTTACACACACATGCACTGCTTGTCTGTCTGTGTGGGTGTGTGTGTGCTCATTTCGCTCTGGCCATGTATCTTTTAATGTTTCCCTTTTATGCTTTATTGCAGCGTCATTTACGCAAACTGTTGTTAATAGCCAATGCGGTGACACTAACGCCAATCCCCCAACCCCATGCCAATCCTTTTTGGCCAACTGTATCCTTTATTATCCCTTCCAGCTTCAAAGTTGTCAAAAACTTTTGCAAATCAATAGTTGAGAGCCGCTTGCTTATGTTTCTGCAAACTATTTTTAGGCCAATGCCTGCTAATCCAACCCAGCCAAACATTATCATGACCATGACCATGATCATCATCATTATTATTATTAACATTGTGAGCTACAAATACAATCCTGAGAGCTTACCTCACACACACACGCACACGCACACGCACATTATCTGTTACGATATTTTAGCCGCCACACATTTAGTTAATGCACCTTTCGCTCTCAGGCTCATTCACTTAGATGACCAAAAATAATATTACTTATAAATAAAACAGTAGCATTAACAGTAAGAGAAGAAGAAGCCAACAGAGCTTAGCCAAGTGGCTGTGACTTGAGTAAAATTTCAGCTGTTTCGTTTGCTTTTGTTAGAAATTAATATAAAATCAATATAAATTTAAAAAAATGCATTAAACATATTTAAAAAAAAATTCTCATTGTAATTTTATCTATTTTTAAAATTTTGTGCTATAATCAAAAGGCAAAAAATAGCTTTTTATGCAATTAATAAATCTTTAAATATTATTGTAAATAAACTGCTTTAAATTAATTTATAATTTGGGAATTAAAATTATTCTTTGCTTATCGCCAATCTTATTTGTATTATTTACTTTACAGTTTTGCACTCACTGCATTATATAACTATTTCATGCCATAAAATATTTAAATTATAAATTATTTATATAAAAAATGTATTAAATTATAAACTCTTATTTCTTGAAGTTTTTTCTAAATCGCTTTTATTACAAACTTCTATTTGCATTATTTACTCAATATCGTTTTACAGTTTTGCATTCATTGCATGCATTTTCTTCATTTAAATTCCTTTTACATTTCCCTATTTGGGGCTACGGCTAAGACGCGCATATTGGAATTGACTTGAGGCGCGTTAATTGCGCGTAATGCCGCAAACGCGTCTCTCTCTCTCTCTGTCTCTTTCTTGCTCTGACTCGTAAGCTGTAACCGCAAGGCGGATTTGTTGGGCATGTCCTTGCAGCATTTTGAGGCTACACCACTTCTTACGGCTGATTAAATGCATGTTAATTGGCTTGTAGGCACTTTAAGGGCGTTGCCACGCCCCCCACCCACAGCTCTAGCATATAATTTATGTGGTTTTTTAATTAATTTTCAAGCCAACACGTACTCATTACCAAGTTACCAATTTTTTTTATTATTTGCGCTGTGGCAACATCTTCCAAAATAGCCTTAAAAATTAGTTTGTTATTGTTTTTGTTAAAATTTAATTTTGACTGCGCTACGTTTGTTTGTTTGTTTGCTTTGCTGTGCTGTCCTGTTCGCTTTTGTTTGTTTACTTTAATGCTTGATTTATGCGCGTCGCTGGCAAATGAGAAAACCACTTAGGCGACCACCCACCCCCACCTAACCCCCCCCCCTCGACACCTTCTCCATTCATGTTGCTCCACCGGTACGCGCCTTCGCTCTGCTGACCCGTTGTAGAATTTACTGCTTAACTTGTTAATCCGCCGCGCGCTCTCTCTCTGCTTCGTTCCTTACCCCCTTTCTAACTCAGACGCCTTATTCAAACTAATTCCCAAATAATTTGGCTACATTTCAAAAGCATCGAAGATTGTAATCGTATTATGAAATGTGTAAAAGTGCAAAATATTTAATTTTAGTGCGCAATAAATTCAGATTGCAAACCTAAAACATTGCTTTGTACTTTAAGTAATGCGCTTTTCTAATATTTAAAATAAATAGATTGTAGTGCATATAATATATAATTATAATTAATTAATATCGATATCATGATTTTTCAAAACTAATATTAATAAATAATTTTATATATTAAATATAAGATATTATTAATTAATGCTAAAATTTTCACTTATAAATTAATATTTAATAATTTTAAAAAGTTTATATATATATATATATTAATTAAGTTAATTTGTTGATATTCGTTTTTTATATATTATATGTTTAAATTATATTTAATATAATAAATAGTATAGATATATAAAAATAATGAATTCAATTATTTAGCTTTCGCTCTCTCTCTCTCTCTCTCTCTCTTTGCTAATAGACGCTAAATCAAACGTACTTGTAATTCCTCTAATATAACTTTAACAATTTGTTTTCATTGCTAAAGCCATTGAATGTTATGCTCTATCTCTCTCACACACGCACACGCACACACATACACTTAAAATGAATTAGTAAGCCAAGTGCGTGTGTGTATGTGTGTGTGTGTGGATTTTACGACTTCATTTGGCGTTACGTGATAGTGCAAATAATGAAAGCCCACAACGGCAGCAACTAAAAAGCAACAGCGTAAAAGTAAAAGAAGGCGTTGCGTATACGACGCGTTGATCAAAGTATGCGTATGCGTATGCGTGTGTGTGTGTGTGTGTGGGTGGTTCGGTTTTGGTTTTGGTCGGATGTGTTGAGGCCGCTTAAAGCGAATTGAAGTAAAACATAAACGCAAACGGAAATAACCGAAAAATGTTAGCGATTTTTTTTGTAGCACGCGACTTTTCACACATAGAACTGTAACAAGAACAGCTACAACAACAACAAGTGGCTCTCATTCTCACTCACACACTGACACACTAACAGGTCTGCATAATGGCAAACAAAACAATAGCAACAAACACAAATAGAATTGTATATAACACGTAACAGAAATAAGAAGAAAAACTAAGAACAGAGCACAGAGGCAAACAAAAAAAAAAAAGAAAATAAAAATAATATAACAAAGAAAATAAAAGAAAAGCCAGGCAGCAATGTGGGGGCGTGACTGGATTGTACAAACAGCAACAAAAGCCGGCACACAGTCCAAATGGCAAAGGGCGTTGACGGCTTGAGCTTGAGCGAGGAGTGGGCTGCAGGGGGCGGGGGAGGCTGCATAAGCTCAAATTAATGATAAACAAAAGAAATAAACAGCAAGTAAAATTACAGTTTTTGTTGTTGTGTGCAAATTGTAGCCATGACCATTATATATCAATATATAAATTAACGTTAACACACACACGCACACACACACACATTCGATCGAAAGTGTATCTGGCATCAAACTAATTTTATTAATTACTATAGGCAGACAATTAAGCGAGCTAATGACAGCTGCCTGCGTTTAGATTTTAAGATACGAAGACAATAAATTATTACAGTTTTATATTAATTAAAAATATTCATTAAGCTTAGCACAATTAAAAATTAATATTGATTAAAAATTTGCATTTCTCAATAAAAAATATATATATAATCGAAAGCTATCTAACTATTTATCTATCTATTCATTCTGTATATTCTATTCATATATTTAACTATATATCCCATCCAATTACAAGTTTAATTATATCACCTTCATAAAATATTAATTAAACTTAGCAACAATCATAAATAAAACATTGAGAGAGAAAATAATTGTCTTAAGCTCATCCAGTAAATTCAATTTTCTATATAATTAACTAATTATCTATCTATCCATCCAACCATCTATCTGTCGATCTATCCATTCATCTATATATTTATCTATTCATCTAAATATCTATTCAAATATCTATCTATCTATCTATCAATTTATTAATCTATATATTCATCTATTTAATAAATTCAGTCCATCTATCTATTCATCTATCTGTCATCTGTCTATTCATCTATCCATCCATCTATCTATCCGTTCATCTATCGATTCATCTATCTAACTATCCACCTGTCTACCTATATATTCATATATGTATCTATTAATCTATTTAAGTATAAATTCAATCTATCTAACTATCCATCTATCTATTTATTAATCTGTATATTCATCTATTTAACTATAAATCCAATCTATCTATTCATCTATCTATCTGTCTACTTATCTATTCATCTATCTATCAAATATTAATTAATCTATATATCCATCTATTTAAGTATAAATCCAATCCATCCATCTATCTATTCACCTATCTATTCATCTATCCATCCATCCATCTATCTATCCATCTATCTATTCATATATCTATCCATCTATCGATTCATCTATCTATCCATCTATCTATTCATCTATGTATTAATTTGTCTATTCATCCATAAATCCAATTAATCAATTATTACTTCATTTTACTTGCAACTTCATTCTACGCTCTGCTCAATCCCAAGCAGTTATCGATAAATTTGAATTGAAGCCAATGCCTTGCTTATTGCTCTCTCTCTCTCTCTATCTCTCTTTCTCTACTTGACTTTGTCTCAGGCGTATCAATAAACTAAAAGCCAATATGAGCTGCTTATGGCTTTAAAGTCAAAGCGAGCGAGCGAGAGCTGTTGAAGTTTTCATTCAATTTTGGATTTAGAAACAGCAGCGGGGCAATTTTTGTTTTTTTTTTTTTTGGTATTTTTTTCGTTGTTTGTTGTGCGCGCAAAGCGAAAAGAAAATTGTTGAAATTTGCTAAATGTTAGCGAGAAGCCGTTGGCGGCGCCACAGTTTTGCCAGCTCTGCCAACATTTTTTGTTCTTCTTTAGGTTTTTGGGTTGTTTTTATTTGTTGCTGGCCTGTCTTTTGCACCTGGGCGCGAGAGTTCGAGAGCTTTAGCTTGAGGCGTAGCGTGGGGTGGGATGGGGCGGACTGTGCTGGGGGGGGGGGAGTGTGAGATACAGTTACCTGTGCTTTGGCTGAAGCGAACGTCACGCCCGCAGCGTAAAGCGGCGCGTGCTCAACTGCAACACACACACACACACACACACATATACACAGAGGTGTAGGCTTGAATTGAAAGCAGTGTGTGTGTGTGTGTGTGTGGGGTGGACTTGGGGGGCGTTCGCTTTGGATTCATGATGTTTTCTGTTTGCTTTTTGCTCTTGTTGTTGTTGCTTTTCATTTTTTTTTGTTGTTGCTGTTTTTGCACATGTATTTCGCTATTTTCATTCGTATTCAGTTGAGCAAGGTATTAAACCGGAAAAACACGTTGCACATCGATGTATTCTCCGGTGGCGTCTACCAGCTACTGCGAGACTACGGGCTACGTGAATTTTTACGTAAAAGTCATCGACGTGGCGCCCCAACAACTGGTTGACCGACTGCCATACGCTTGTTACGGTATAAGCTGACAGCGCCCCCGATGAGTTGCTAAGTCACCAGAGCAAACATCTAAATGAAAAATCTGAATGTTGCACATTCAATCGAAAAGCACAAAAGAAAAAAACAAAAAATTGTTTGCTGCCAGAAATTTATTAACAGCCGTCAACAAGTTTCTGTGTGCTCGAAATTCCAATTAAAAATATTGAGAGTGAACACTTAACAAATAAATTTTTTAAATTTTTAATTAATAAGGCGAATTTTTTAAATATTTTAAATGCTCCACAATTATTTGTATTTAAAAATATTTCCAACTAAAAGTTTAAGCGATGTAAAATTAAATTAAAATTCTAAATATTTTTAATGCTCAACAATTATTTGTATTTAAAAATATTTCCAACGATGTAAAATGTAAAATTAAGAAATACAATTTTTGAATTTTTTACGCAAATTTTCTAAATATTTTTAATGCTCAACAATTATTTGTATTTAAAAATATTTCTAACAAAGTTTGAGCGTTTCTACAGCTGCTCGATTTTATTTTATGCTCAATGCTTGCCAAGCTAATTGTTTTTAATTAATTAATTAATTAAATTCAATTTAAATGCCGCTAAGAGTGTAGCTAACAATTAAGTTATTAAACGAGCGCCTGCCTCAAGTCCACAAACCACAGCACGTGACACAATTAAAAACGTTTGAGCTACGTGCCACGCTGTGTTGCTTGCAACAAAGCACATAAAACATTTACACACGTCAATCAATTACAGTTAACTGTTGAGCTTAACTTAGTTGCCATCAAAAATACGCATAATATAAATTCGCTTACTAAATTTTCGCATTTAACATGCAGCTCAATCAAGCAGCAATCAGCTGCACACACACACACACAGAAACATGTAAGCATATTAAGCTTAAGCCTCTTTAAGGCTTTTTGGCCAGCGGCTTGCCTTAGCCTGCGCTGCTAATTTGATTTCGAAATTCAAGCAAAATTTTACAATATTTACATAACAGTTTTGTTGGCAGTTCGGTTGCCTGATAAAAACGCAGCAAAAACAACAACAACAAGCAGCAGAACAAGCAACTACATTTCATATTACGAGCCTGCTACATTTTGTAGCATGATTCTCTCTCATAGGCAGGTAAACAATTTGTAGTGAAAATGTTTACAACAATTTACGTTGCATGTACGACGACGACGACGACGAGACTTGCAACGCCACTCCCGCCGCCGCTTGTGTGCCAGAGAAGATGTCAATGCAATTGGCAAAGGCCACTCGAACTTTGTTATAAAGTTGCAAGTACAACAAATGAAAAAGTTTTCAATGCAAACACAGCAGCAGTTTGTGGTACAGTAAACATGCAAAATGTGCAACTAAGCAGCAGTTAACTATGTTTATAAATGTAGTTTTATTTTATTTTATTTTTAATTATAAAAAATTATTAGAATTAAAAATATGTATAATTAATTTTTTTTATTTGTTAAAAAGTGCAAATAAATTTATTTAATTATATTGCAATGAAATCTATTTTATTAAGGTCAAAATTTTTCACATTTAATGCAAAACTAAATATGAAAATTGCGATTATTAATTATTTATATTGTAACAGAGCTGATTTGTAATATTTTTTAGCATTAAAAATTAACTAAATATTTTATATAATTATTAGATTTAACGCAGGACTATACAAAATTTTTTTCTGAAGAAAAATCTTGATTTGTTTTTAATTTAGTGAATTAATTATTTTAGCGTACTATGAATTTTAACCAAAGCTTGACTGCCATAGATTTTGGTTATGAAAATGCAATGCAAATGCTTGCTTATAGCGAATGTTTACTGTAGCGAGTGCCAGTGCCAGTCTCAGCGTGCTTGGGCATTAAAGTCACTGCAAGAATGTATTTATGATTAATGAGTATTTCAAACGCAAGCTATGCTGCTGCTGCTGAGAGAGAGAGAGAGAGAGAGTGAGAGAGAGCAGCGGCTACAAGAATGAAAGTTATGCAAAGAATGCAGTTACTTTTAAATACAGACAGCGCAGCGATCGGAGACATGTGTGAGTAAGCGCTGAAAAGTATGCTATGCTAAGTATGCTTATGCATGAGAAAAAAGTGCAAAAGTTTTCTTTGCTTTTCGTTGCTTAATTATTTAATTTGTTTTATATGCGTTTATTTTCTTAATAAACCACAAGCATGCGCTGAAAAGTATGCTATGGCACTTATGCGTTTATTAATTATTTCAATTGTTATATTACTAGTTTATTTGCTTTATAAATTTCTATATATAACAAATAACAACAATTACATTTACATAACGTTTTTAATGCCTTTATTTTACAGCTGCCTGCACACAAGGTGTACTGTATGTGTGTGTGTGCCTGCATTATTTAGTTTTTGTGCCATTTACGTAAAAAACTGCATTTTTTTTTAGTTGTGCACAGCTTGCGTTTTCACTTGTGTGTGCAGCAGCAGTCTGTTTGCTTATTTTAGCTGCTGCTGCTGCTGCTTTTGTTGTTTTTGTTGTTGATACTGTTGCTTGTTGTTATTGGAATTGCATATTTGTTGTTCAATTTTATTGCAAAACTAAAGCGAGCGGACTTTGCTGCTTCGTTTGTAAATGCACAGGGATAATCAAAGGGATTTGCACACACACACACACAGACAGGCATATAAACAAGTGTTTTGTGTGTGCTGCAAGTGTTGCAAACACATTTTTAGACATACAGTGAGTATTGCTACATTTTTGCTCATAGTGTTGTAACGGAATTTTAGCTATAAAAAAACACAAAATGATTTGCATACTTTGTGCTTTGTAAAATGTTAAAGCTGGGCCCAGCTACAAGCATTAACTAATTGCATTAAATATAATTTTTGAATTTAAAATTAACATACAAATTTCGATTTATATAACTCAAACGTTTGCAATTTATTTTATTTATATTTAAAATATTAAATATTATTAACTCAAACGTTTGTAATTTATTTTATATATATTAAGCGTAATTTATAAATTGCTGTCTGTCAATACTTTTTTGCCACACTGTATTGCATATCAGCATTGCTCTTAGCTCGTTTCTTCTTCTGTCTATTTACTTTTTGCCCAAAACAATTCCAATAGCTGTCATAAATATTTTAGTTTAATTTTCAAATTTGCAACAAAATATGCTTGCAACTTTGTATGTCTGTCTATCAATTGCTTAAGCTATTGACTCGTCTTGTGTGTCATTTTCACGCCTTCTGGGCTCTCTGCAGCAGCAATCAAGTGAAAGTAGACAACTTACTTTTTCATTGGAATTCAATCTTTTGCAAATCAAATATTTAAATTAATAAATCGTAGCTAATATAATTGAAGTGCAAGCCAATTAGAAATATTAGACAATTATTTATTTAGTTTGTAATTTAATATTGTGAATTATTATTCTCTCAGTCTCTGATTAGTTTTATACATTTTTGCTGTTCAATAAATATTATAAGAAATTGCATACATTAAAATATATTCAGTACTATCATTAGTAAAAATGAATTAATTAAGCAATAATGAATTTGATTTTTTTTTTTTAGTTTAGTATTTTTATTATAAGTTCTATAGTAAAAATTAATAAGCAATAATGAATTTGATTTGTTTTAGTTGTTTCTTAATTTTTTTTAATTAGCCTTGATTAATTTTAGGCAGTAATTCATAAATCTAAGATTTTAAAAATTATTTAAAAATTAATAAAAATTAATTATTGCAGTTTACACTAAATTACCGATTTATGTGCTACTACTATTGCCTACTACTACTATTTCAAGCAGCTACTACTACTATTTTAATAATAATACTACTACTATTGCTATTAATAAATCAAAGATTTTTAAAATTATATAAAAAATTAATAAAAATGAATTATCAAACTTTACACTAAATTAGAGATGTATCTTTACGATTTATGTGCTACTACTATTTCAAGCAGCTACTACTACCATTTTAATAATACTACTACTATTGCTATTAGTACAAAATACTTGATCTTATGCTTTGCCTGTTTGTTTGTTTGTTTGTGTGTGTTGCACACATCAATTTCCAAAGTAAACAATTTTGAGTGTAAGCGACAAGCGACTCAAGCTTGCTAATGCACTTAAAGCGTAAGAGCAGCACAGAGAGAGAGAGAGAGAGAGAGACAGAGAGATAGCGAAAAAGAGCAAAAGGGAAAATTGTAGCTTATCCTGCTTAGCCTTAAGTTGAGCAATGCTCAGCAGCCTTGTCAGAGAGATAAGCGTGATTGCCTGACCATTTACCTATCTTCTTCTTCTTCTTCTTCTTGTTAACTTGAGCCACAAGCTCTCTATGCATTTGTATTAGTGTGCGTGCGTGTGTTTGTGTGCATTGATTCAATATTTATTTATTATATTATTTGTTGTTTTAGTAGCCTGTGTGTGTGTGTGCGCCACACTGTGTGGCAAGTTGATTTTGCTGCACTTTAATTACTCACAAAATGTTGCAATTATGTTTATTTGGCAAATAGGCAAATGTTGCGTGTGTGACGCTGCATTTTATTATTTGTTGATTTGCCTTAATTATAAATAATAATTTAATAAATTTTTAAACAACAATGGCAAATAGCAATGAGTTTAGCTGCATTGCGTATACGCCATGTGTGTGCTATTGTAACTTGAAGTGCATAAATAAGCGCATTTTTAATTAAATTAAAATAAAATGCATTCATTATCGACCCGACCGACGGAACACTCAACATTATACATAAATTTATGCGCTTGTTAATTTAATGCATTTTGCCTTCGTCGCTACTTTGGGGGCCTTGGCTTTAGTTTTCAAAATCGAATTAGACCCATGGGTCGAATATTGTGCAACATTTTCGATTTCGTTCATGCAACGCATTGGGGATAAGTTGAACTCGTTTAATGCCACAGCAGCAGCAAAAGTGGCATGTGCCTGCCTCAATTACAAAGCAGCCAGCAGCCCCCACCCCCAACCACAGCTCGCTTGCCACATTGACAACAACAATTTATAATAGTGCGTAATGTAGCCAACAGCAAATCGAGCAAATCGGTCAATTTCTTAAGCAGATTGCACATAATCCAAGCTAAGTAGCAAGTGTTGCAGCCAATGCTTTAAAATTATTGAGCATAAACAAATAATTGAGTTTAGTTAAGCACAATTTGCACACATTTAAATATAAAATCTCTCGCTTCAAATGTTTACAACTAAATTGATTGATAAATTGTGATGCATGCTGCTTGCTTAAAATAAATAAATATCATAAGTGGCATATATTATGCATAAATTAAAGTAATATCATTGAATAAATTAAATTGCATAAATTATTATTATAATTTAGCACTAATTACTACAATTTTGTTTTTTAATCTTCACAATGAAAAGTAATTATTTTTTATAAATATGTGGCACTAATTTCTCTAATATTGTTTTATAATTTTCTGAATTATTTTTTTTAAGTTAAGCGGCACAATGTAAAGTAAATATTGCAAATTTAACTAAAAATTATTAATTAAAATTTACTCTTTTTTTAAGCTACGCAATGCTATAAATTAAAGTCATATCATTAAATTAAATAATTAAATTGTGTTTTAATTATAATTATTTGACACTAATTTTTCTAATTTTGTTTTATAATTTGCTCACTTATTTTATTATTTTAAGTAAAGTAAATATTGCAAATTTAATTAATTAAAAATAAATATACGCAATGCAATCAATTAAAGTAATATCATTAACTTAAATGCATGTAAATAATTAAATTGTGTTTTAATTATTATAAATTTGATACTAATTTTTCTTATTGTTTTATTTGTCTTTATTTTGTTTTTTTTTTTAAGCGCATTTAACTAAATAATTCTTGCAAATTTAGCAACCAATTTTTCAAGTTTTAATATATTTTTTTTTGCATATTTTCAAATATTTATTAACGCTCACCTTTAGTTTTGTTGCGCGCCGCTCTCAAGTTAATCAACTAATATTTGTCTAAATTTTTGGCTTGTGGCACAAATTGTTTTGTTTTGTGTTGTTTCTTTTGTTTAAACACACACTTGACACTTGTACATTAAACATTAACATTTGCATTGGACTTTGAGAGAATTCGCAAACCAAAAGTAAAACTCAGAATGTGTAAAAAAAAAATTTACAGACAGGCACACGAAAAAAAATGACAACAACAATTAAGAATTTGCATAATAGACAGAGAGACAGTGAGAGCGAGACGCGGATCGTGCTCAAAAATGTATCGCGCTTAATTTTTTTTTTCTTTTTTGGGAGACGCTATCGATAGTTGCGACGCTTCGCATTGGGTCAATGAGGCAGACACAGCGAAATGTGCCACACACAGAACACGGGAGAAGCGCGCGAGACACACACACGTGTTGCCCGTTGCAAATACCGACGTTGACTGCATGCAACTTGCGTTTGCCACGCGAATTTAAGAAACACGCAGCCCGAAGATGAGCCCCCGAACACGACCAACGACAATGCGACGAGCGTTGGGCAAACACGAGCACGCACGACGAAATCAAACGACAGCTGTTTACGTTTACGCCTTTGGAGCCATAAAGGGGGTGGTGTAGGGGTTGGGGTTGGCGACGCGCATGACCCGTGGCGCAAATTTGGAAGCCGAGACGCATCGCGTTAACGGAATGCACAACAAGCCACAAAATTGGCGCGCAATTTCAATTAGTTGATGTCCTGTCCGCCAGCTTCGGTCGTCTCCGTCTCCGTCTGCGTCTCCGTCTCGTCTCTCGTCTTGTCAATTTTCTTTGCTTGGCCAACACCCCAACCCCACCCCACCCCAGCCGGCACCACTTAAATGAGTGTAAGTTCATGGGCTAGCGCTCTGTTTAATTTGCCGTTCAAAGTGCCCACGTCCGGCGGCGGCGTCGTCCACTTGTCGAACTCTCTTGTCCACCTCAAATCTCTGATCACAAGCGGACACTTGATGATGCAACCAACCAACCAACTAACCACCCACTCACTGCCAAAACTGACGCCTCACATAATAGCAACAGTTGTTTATTTATTCATTTATAACAAGGCAGGCACTTTATATAAATTTTGAGACTCTTATAGTTTACTCAAAGGCGTGTGGCCGGCCACTTGATCAGCTAAGCAAGCTGAGAGAGCGAGATAGCAAGAGAGAAGAGAGAGAGAGAGAGCATAATTTATGCTAGACTACGCTTATATCGTAAAATAAAAATTATTTAGAATTAATTGTGTGACGTCAGATTTTAATTTAGTCGATTTTATGTTAACTGTGAGTTGTCAGCCCCCTTAACTAAATTATAGCTACGCCCATGGCGACTTAATCATAGCAATTCGATGTAGATTCAATAGCTTGGGCCTTGACACTTTTAATGTTAACTGTGTACCGAGTTCTACGCTCTAAGCTACGCCCATGGCCATCATAGTAAATTTATATAGAATGCAAGAGCTAGAGCTACAGCTTTAACTAACTATAGTTATTATACTAACTATTTTAGTAGCTTTTATTATTGGTTTACTACGCTCATGGCAAGTTTAAGCCAAGCGAATTAATTTAGTTTCGATAACTTGCGCTTCAAATTAATTATTTAGTCACTTTTATGTGCAACTAGTAGCGCCTCTAAATTGTAAACTAGCTACGCCCATGGCAAACTAATCAACTTGCATTTATATATTGAAAAGCTTAGAAATTCAATTAAGTTGCAGCGCAATTTTTATTATTAAATCAATGGCATGCAATTATTTATATATTTTTTTAATTAAATTGCTTTGTTTGCAGTGTTGTAAAGCGCCAAAAGGCAATCAAGCCCTAGCTAAGCAATATTTATGCAATTTGCACATAAATATAAAAATCAATTAAAAAGTTAGTAATTTATAAAGCGATCTTGGTGACAGACTGACTGCCGTCAGTTGTTTTAAATCGCGAAAGCAAATTGCTGAGGCATTGACACGTTGCCGTCGTCGTCGCCGTCTGGGCGTCAATGTTTGCTTAAGAGAAAAGACTGCACCTGACCCAGCCACCCACACAGGCAGGCAACGACTGTTACCGTTATTTGTAGTACCTAGGCGTTCGAATAATGAAAAATTGTGACTGATAGCGTTAGTTGGTGGCTGGGGGGGGTGGGGGGTGTGGCACAACTAAATTCAAAAAGCACATGCAAGTCAGCGAGGCGGCAACAAAGCGCGTCGAACGATTGCCCATTCAGCTGTGGAGAGCAACTGAAGCTAGTGAGGCCATCGAGCTAAGACAATAGCGCGCCCCCTCTCAGCCTCAGCCACAGCACTGACTGCTGCTGCTTAGCAAAAAAAAAGAAGCAGCAGAACTCGAACTGAAATGAAAAGAGGCGCAGCAGCGCATATGCCACACAGACAATGCCTCAAGCCTCAAGCTTGGTGTGAAATGTGTGGCATTAAAATAAAGGAACACTCTAATAAGGATGCCTTTTGTTATATGCAGCGCAGGGCTGCAACAAAAGCAAAGATGAAGCTGAGCAAAAGCTTCAAAATAGTAGCAAGTCCGGAAAAAATGTTAAAACCCGCTCCAAGTGGGTTGGTTTGTAAAAAAGAAAGTAATTTCCGGCTAAATTCTGAATGACACTTTTTTATTTTTACACTTTTTTAATAACTGAGCAGCTGCTAATGTCAGGGGCAAAGCTGATTATGCAGTCAAAAGAGCAAAAGAGAGAGCGCAAAATAGAGAGAGAGCGAAACTAAATGCAAGCTAATTAGTAAAAGGTGCTGCTGCTACTGCTGCCAAACAATGCAGTTCAATTTGTGGCAACATCACACGCCACGTCGCACCGCCGCCCATGGCAATAATTCAGTAGCATTTGCAACTGAAATGGACTGAAGCAGCAGCTTGATTAGCGCGACGTTTTGCCATAATCAAGATGTCAAATGTGCAGCTTGCAACAAAATGTGGCATGCAACGCCATGTGGCAAGCATGTACGTCTGTCTGCCTGGCTGTCTGTTCGTTTGTGTGCGCTTAAGACGCTTGAAGATGCAAACAAGAGCGCTGAGTGAGTGAGTGAAAGAGAGCGAGAGAGAGAGAGAGAGAGAGAGAGCGAGACACTAAGCTGTACTTGTTTGAATGCACATAATACGCTACTAATGCTAATAAGTCTCTTTTGGTGTCTCTAGCAGTCAGAGCTACTACTAAACGGTAAACAGTAAACAGTGCAACGGTAAACAGCAGCTGTCATCTATTCCACGCTTTGCTTTCACACACACACACACACACACGCATTGCTGTTAAATTAATTATTTACTAATAGTATTCATAGCAACTGAACTGAATAATTTATGAGCATTTACTTAATAATTGCAAAGAATGAAAACTTTAGGAATTAATTGTGTACAAATAGTTGTCTCTAATAATTAATTAAGAATTACTGATTGCATAATTTCATTATTTACTTATAGTATGCATTAAGCTGAATAATTTATGAGGAATTACCAAATAATTACAAAGAATGATTTACGAAAAATTTGGAAATTAATTGTGATCAAATAGTTGGCACTAGTAATTAAAAAGAATTACTAATTGCATAAATTAAATTAGTTAGCAACTGAACTGAATAATATGAGGCTCTAGTTATTAATTAAAAAACTGTTTGCATAAATTAATTATTTACTAATAGTATTCATTGCTTAGTTAGCAACTGAACTGAATAATTTATTGATTACAAAGAATGAAGTACGATAAATTTGGAAATTAATTGTAAATAAATAGTTGCACTAATAATAATTAATTAAGAATTACTGTTTGCATAAATTAATTATTTACTAATAGTTGCTTAGTTAGCAACTAAACTAAGTAAGTAATCAATAAAGAATATGTGGGAATTAATTGTGAATAAATAGGTGTTAATTAGCTGCGTTAATAATTTATTAAAAATTATTTAATATTTTAATTATTTAATGATGATAAGTGAATTCGTTATTAATTGAGAATTTAAATTATTTTTTTTATTATATTCAAAAAATATATTGAATATGCGCCAATAAATAATTAAAAATGACTTACAAATAATCGCAACAAAATATTGTTTATTGTATTTGAGAATATGAAAAAAAAGGCTAGAATAATAAATTAATTTACTTCAGTCATTTAAGTAATTTAATTGTTTCAAAAACGTTTCAAATTTGCCTAAAATTCAAATTCAAATTATTTAAAAATCTTTAAAAATAAACTAATTTTAAATTATTTGTGCTTCATCTTGTAGCATATCTAATTAAATTACTTAGCTGCAATTTCGCTTAAGTTAATTAATCAGTCGTTTATATAAAATTTACGAGCTGTGCAATGCAATTTTTAAATTTCCACTAAAGTTATATAGACAACAAAGCAAAAGTTGTTGCTATCGTTATGCTTGCCACAATATGCGCCATGAATACGCAACACACACACACACACACACACTCTATGGCTGCTTGGCTTTAGTTTTTTGGGGGCAACACTTTCACTTTTTCGCGCGCTCTCGCTCTCTCTCTCTCTCTCTCTCTCTGTTCGCTACTAAACATTTATTTAGCTTGTTTAGTTCTTTTGCTTGTTTTGCTCGCACTTTATTGCGATTTCAATTCTCATTATCCGACGTATATGCATGCGTGCGTTTGTCTGTTTGTGTCTAATGACAACTTATCTATGGCTGCTTGCCATTTGCCTTTAATTTAATTTCTGCACAGACAAACAAAAAGATAAAAAATTCAAAAAAATTACGCGACGGCGGCAACGGCAAAAAGCAAAAGTCCGTGGGCTTAGTCCATTGTTTCGGTAGCATGCCACCTACGTTGGCTGCGTCTGCTGCTCGCTTGGGTGTTGCACATCATTAAAAATTTCTTATATAATAACTGAGGCTGAGTGTTGAGTTGGAGGGGGGGTGGGCATTGTTGCTTGGCTGTTATCATATTACGTAATAGTTTCAAACGCTACGTAGCGCACGCTAATTAATGACGTAAAATATTTGTACTTCATCAGCAGCCCAACACACACACACACACACACACACACTAAGAAATTTAGCATGTCGTCAATTATGGGCAAACTTTTTAGCACGCTCTCAACTTGTGTATGTATGTGTGTGTGTGTGTGTGTTAGTTTGCGCCGCTCAACAAGTGTAGACAACAGGCGCAACTTGCCGCCAACACACAGGGCGCATACTTGATCTTATCTAAAAAGCACTGCATGGTTTTCTTTTTTTTTTTTATTTGGCTGTCTGGGACTTGCCTGGAACGTGTGAATGCTTTTGGGGCACACACACACACACACACACACACACATAGCTTTTATTTTCATATTATGCTTTGCTCTTTGCCTTTTGCTTTTGCCAGTGCTAATCACTGCGACTGATGCTGAGAGCCCAAGAGCTCTGCTTAGCTAATACCCACTGATCCACGCTCTAAGCCACAACGCTACCTAAATTCGCACTTAAATTTCTTAAATTTATAAGAGTTTTGCTAGCATAAATTAGTTTAAAAATTGCCTAGATTATTGCTGCTTAATAAATTAATTGCCTTATTTAAATAAATATATAATAAAATTAAAAAAATAGCTTAATTAATAAATTATGAAGTTTGCTTTGCTATTAAATTTAAATGAATTTTTATGGAAAAAGTTATTAAAATTATTTAGCGAAATGCTCCAATTAAATAAATATACAAATAAAAATAAATGCTGGCATATGTCAGAATTATTTGGCGCACATTCTTTGCTAACATATTTGATATATATATATAGTGCAGCATTTAAACTATTAAATGATGGCTGCGTTGCTTTTGCGGTTTACTTGGGGTTGCGGTTGCAATAGACGAAAAATACTCGAGAGAGAGCGAGAGCTACGAAACCGCACGCTAACTTAAACTGTAAGGCAAAAGGCACATGGCTTGCAAACTTATATTTGCCATATTAACTTGTATAATTGAGCACACACACAGAGAGAGAAGCAAGCAGCAGCCAAATCATAGTAGAGAGCAGCCAAATCATCATCAAGATGAAATCATTTCACACTTTTGCTGTTTACTTGAGCGTAAGTCAACTTTATGAATGCTCAACACACACACACACATGTGTATATATATGTGTATGTGTTGCACGTAGCAAAGTCACAAAATTGCAATAATTTTATTTTCTATTTTTATTGCTTTTTTTTTCTGCACTGGCTTGTACTTCAGCAAAAGAAGCAGCAGCAATAGCGCACGACATTTTTGGCATTTTCACACACTTTAGGTCATGGTTGGGTGTTGAAAATTGTAGTGTGAGGAATTTAAATTAACACTTCAGTAGGTTAAGAAGAAGCAGCAGCAGCAGCACTTTAGGCTATAGCATTTGCCATATGCTTAACTTAAAGTACAAAATAAATAAAATGCAATTGGCAGGCTTACTAAATATAAAAGTAAACTTAATTTTAAATACTTATTTTAATTAAATCTTAGTCTACAAAGCGCATATAAATGCTAAAAATTGCGCATACGCAGTGTATAACAAATAAATAAAATTGCTTATGCACATAAAAATTTCTGCACTTTTGCATTTGCTAATCAAATGTTGATAAATGTGTGTGCCACATGTGTGTGTGTGTGTTTATGCAACTTTCGTAGCTTGCCACATCGCTGCTTTTGCTTGTGTGTGTGGGTCAAATCGTCAGATAAACTGTCACTAGCACAGACACGTGTATAAAATGATTGAATGTAAGCACACACACACACACGCACACACATACGTAAAATTTTTGCTATAAATATATTTGAGTGAAAAATATGCAAACAAAGTAAAAAGCGCGTGGAGCGTGGGGAGAAGTTCGAGCTGCTCTAAAGGAGTAAAATCTGCTGTCAGCGCTTTTCAAAACACGTGATCGATCTTTAGACAGACGCAGAAAAATGGCAGCAGCAGCCACAGCATCCACATGCCACATGCCACATACAGCTAAAGGTAAAAGTAACTCGCTGAGAGAAATTGCCAATGGCTGCTTCACGTGTCTATGTGTGTGTGTGTGTGTCGTCGTCGTCGTCGTCTTGGCGAAAAAACATGCTCAGGTGTCTTTTTGGGCACAAGTTTTTCTGTTTGCCAAAGTTGGCGGCACAGCGCAAACATCAAAAATGCTGCAGCAAGTGTAAGAGAGACAGCAATAGAAAGTGAAAGAGAGATAGCGCGCATGAAGCTGTAACTTTTGTTGTATATAGCTGCCATATAAAATAAATATTTTTCAATTAAAAGTCTAAATTTTAAAAAGCGCTTAGGCATAGATAATATTAAGTATACGCACTGTATGCGTACAACTCATTTAAAAAATATTTAAGTATGTAAATGCAGCTTTAATAAATGCTAAATTACTAATTTTATATTATTATTATTTTATTATTTTATATAAAAATAAATTCAGTGTAGGGTATTCAAGATTTGCACTAACAGTGCATAGAACTTGATTGCTCTTGTTGTAAATACATATGTAGGCAACTATATATACATATGTGTGTGTGTGTGTGTGTGCCTCTTTTCATGTTAGCTGCTCTGCTCTGTTTGTTTGCCTGTTTGTTTGTTTGTTTGAGTTGCTGTTAGAATTATTTTTTTCCACTAACATAAAAGCCGCGCCGCACACACACACACACACACACACACATAGACATGCATGCCAGCTGTTTTAGGCCGTGTGTGTCCTTGTTTACAAATAACAAACAAAAGCATAGATTTAATGCAAGCCAGAGTGTAGTCATTGTCTATAGCTTGTTTTAAAATATAAAAAAATATATAAAAACTTTTAACTATATAACAAATGGCTACAGATCGATCTCAACTGGCGACTTGAACATTTTTATTTTGTGCGATTTAATTTTTATATTATATATTTTATTTCAATAAGTTACATATTGTTATAGCTTTTTAGCATATTTAGCATTTTCAACCTTTTTTACTTTTGTTTTATTTGCATGTGTAAAATAATGAAAAATATAATTAAGCTCTAAACTTTCGTTTTTTTATAAAAATTGTATAAATTTTGCTATAAATTTGGCCAAGAATTTGAAAATAATTGTGCTTAATAATTTTTAATGAACTTGCTACTATTTTCTTCTTCATTTAATAAAAGTTCGTAGCAATTAAAATGTTATAAGAACCAAATTGAAAAACAGATAACGGCAAAGTGTAGCAAATTTGACTGAACTAAAAATCATATTTAAAAATATTTATAAGTTGCATTTGATTTTTAACCAATTAAATCTGCCCGCATATAACTTAAGCTTGGACTTGTCTGCTGCTGCTGCTTCTTCTTCTTCTTCTGTATATATTTGTGCACAATGCAAACGTTTTGCAGTTTGACAGTGCGAGCTTAGTAAGTCATTAGATTAGGTTGCTGCCCCAGCAACATGAACATCAGTCAGCTGAAGCATGCAACAGAGCCAGGAGTCCAACTAAAGTTGCAGGTCGTCTAAAGTTAACATGTCGTTGTCAACGCCCACGCTCAAGCTCCAACGCAGGCAGCAGTTAAAGCTAGAGATGTAAAGCTAGTCGATAGTTAGCAATAGCATAGAAATTTCAGCACGATCAGCAAGATATATATATACTATATATAAAAGGCATAGCATTAATTTGAACTTTTTCACATAATTTTAATATTTTTGCAATTTTATACAATTGTTATACATACTTTAATATAATGGCAAACAAACGAAACTAATTGATGTTTAATAACTGCTTTTGTTAGTAAAAAACTATCGATAACTACTCAGCTCTAAATGGTAGCAGCAGATTTTGGGCAGCGTCACAGACGCGTTTGAATTTAACACCTACAATTGCATTGCATGTGTGTGTGTGTATGCGTGTGTGTGTGTGTTCGTGTCTGTGTGTGGTTGAATGATATAAACTTAATTGCGGAAATTGGGTTAAAAAACTTTCGACACATGTGTGCGGGTTAAACAAATTTATATGCATAGCTGTGTATGTGTCTGTGTGTGTGTGTGTGTGTGTGAGCCGTTCATTGACTTTGGCTTAAGCCAGGCAGCAGCATTGCCATCACCCATCACTGGCAAAACGAGGGCGAATAGCGAAAGTTTTGCAGCACACGTCGCATTCTAACTTCAGTTGCCCCGCCAGCCCCCCGCGACGCCTACAAATCTTCAGCCAAGTTGGCTTTACACTGGGGCGACGCCCTTGAAGTGCGCTGTATGTGTGTGTGTCCCGTTGTAATGCAATTTTATTTCATTTCATTGAAGGCAAAGTTTTCACTTTGAATTCTTTTACTTTACTTTGGTTTGTGCCGCACACCAAGCAAAAGTATTGCTAGCTCGCTCTCGCTCTCTCTCTCTCTCACTCTTAGCTTAGCGCTTGGGCTGTCTATCTGTCTTTTATGCTCGGTTTGCGTTTGAGGACGAAAATTTACTTTAAATCGCAGCCACGCCTCTTGTTAGCCTATATGCAAATCTTTGATGTAAGTAATAATTTCCTTCCCGCCCCGCCCAAGCTGCATATAATAAAAATAAACTTGTCGACTGTCGGCTAAAACTTTCAGCTTAGCGCACACACACACACACACACACACACACAATAGTTGTCAAAATAATTTAAACATATATTTTTAATTGCATTTTTCGTAGTAGAGTGTAACATATAAATTTGTTGTTGGTGGTTTTGCAGCAATTTCCAATCTGTCGAAATACATGTGGTAACCAAATTCGCTTTTCAGTCTTAGGCACCCAAGCTGCCCGATACGAGCAGCGTGGCCTCGGTGCGTCCAAAACGCAAGCTGACAATGCCATTGATAGCATCTCGATAGGTAATCAATATGGGGCCACTGAAGCGTTCGCCATTCACACTTACGCTGCCATGGCTGCTCTCGTTGACCAAAAAGAGGCCACGCTCGCTGCGCGTCAATGTTGCATGCAGCTTATCCACAGACTACACTGAGCAAAAACTGCATATATATAGCACAATATGGTTAAAACAAAGCGTGTGGATATATATATACTTTATCATCCAGACAGAAATCCAACTGCTTGTCATTTAGATTATTCCCAATGCGTAGCACTTGATAGGTGCGTAGCACAACCGTTGGACGACCCTTGAACGTAATACTGGCCATCCTACTCTCTATTTAATTATCTGTGTGTGTGTTCACTTCACTTTGCTTAATATGTTGAGCGTTTTTGTTTTTATTTCGTAATTTCCAATTCTTAAACAAACCAAACTGACTGTGCAGCGCTGAGAATTGTTTGAAAATGTAACTTAAATCTTTTTTGTATTTTATTTTATGCGAATTGTTCAAAGCGTAAAACTTCTCTAGTCAGTTGACACTTATGAAAGGACCTACTCGGGTTTCAAACCAAGCAAGCAGCTGTTAACTTGATCAACAACAACAAACGCCAAACTTGATCAGCAGCAATTAAGAGTGAGCAAAAGCTTGTCGACAAAAGCTGTTTGAAATCAAACGCTAAACTTGATCAGCAGCAATTAAGCGTGAGCAGCAGCTCGCTTACTAAAGCTAATTACTATAGCACGCAACGAAAGAGAAACATCTGGAAGAATGAAAAACGAACTAACGGTACATGGCGCAAACAAGGACAAGTGTACTTGTTTGCTTTTGTTTTGCGTTTCGCAGCAAATTGATGTAAAATTGTTATATTGTATACGAATATATATTAAAATGATTGGCACTCACCTTAATCTGCACAAAGAATGCATTGCACACTTTGCTAAATATATAACACAAACCCTAGCAAAAAAAAAAACAATTATTTCACTCACACGCACAGAATATATATTAAATATATATTCATTCGATTTACGATCGCGAGCAAACGCAAGCGCTTTAGTAAAAAATACGCGCGTCAAGCAAAAACAACAAGTAGTTGGCCACAGGAGCGCTAGCGCTCCAACCGCTAAAGGGCCGCCATTTTGAATTTGCAAATTTTTTCGCAGCATTTAATCGGCATAAATTAACACAGAAAAAAAAAAGCACAATATAATTTCACTTTTTAACACTTTGCCAATTATTTATGCTTATTATTTCACTTAAATTAATGCACTTTATTTAAATTTAATTATTTAAAATACTCGTACGTAGTCGCGTGCGCTTGCGTTGCTTACCGAACCCGAAATGAGCAACTTCAAAAGGTGGCGGCCCGGAGACAAACTTGCTCAATTTTATGGCCAGTTAAATATCAAGTGCATAACTTTTATAGCCAACTGACATGGCTATTGCTCACGTGTTTAGCGCACGCACGTGTTTATATATATTTAATAACCCCAATTCAACTTTTGTTGCATTAAGTTCTATTGTTGTTGGCACAGCCAACGGCTGTCGATAGCTTTTATCGATGCACTAGCATTAAGGATCAATAAATAAATAAATGTATTATATTGTTATTAATCATTTGCAACATGCGAAATAACATATAGTTGTTATTAAATATATATATTTACATATAATCAGTATAATGCGCAAACGACTTTTAAGGGCTGGCAGCAAGGCTTGAAAAATTTGAACTTAACTGCCACGCCATTTGGCTATGAACTAAATAATTGATCAGTAAATAAGCAAACGTTGTTTATAACTCATTTAGTTATGCTTTTGTTGTAATTTTTGTTGTTTTTAAATATAGTAAGCCAAAGTTAAGCGCAGCCAACTGTTAAGCAGGACATGATAGTTCGCGTTCGATAGCTGTTATCGTTCAGCTAGCATTGAGTATCATTCCATCAAATACAAATTTTAAATAATTTTGGCACAAGTACATTTATTATTAAACATAGCATAATAACTTTAATGCGCTGCTGCACGACTTTATTGTTTTCGAATTAGCCAACCTGCAATAACGTGTTCGATAGCTGGTTATCGATGCGATTGAGTATCATTCCAGTAGAAAGCCCGCGTAAGTTATAATTTTCGCGCTAAAACAACTTACTAAAGTTCATGTAGTGCATTTTTTGTGTTTTAAAGCAAACGCTGGCGCGCCAGGCGTAAAAAAAGCAACAAAAATTGACGCAAAAAAATTGCATTTTGAAACAAGCACTCAATGTTGGCCAAAGCTGTGGGAACCGGCACACTGCACACTCGGTCGGTCGGTCAGGAACGGGCAAAGCGGGCGCACTGTCAAGTGGCTACTCCACCCCAGCAACACGTCTGGCTGGGTAGGCAGGCTGGTGGGCAGCAGCAGGAGCAGGAGCATGAGGTAGGCATGTGGACTCGTGGACATTTTCGCACTCGCATAACTTTGACAGCATTTTTGCAGCATTACAATTAACTGCCTAGACCCGGACCCGGCATGGTAGCCAACCGCGGACACGGACGCGGATGTGGACGCGAATGTGTATGCAGACGCGCCTCAGCCTAGGGGGCAATGCTGCTGCTCCAACAACAACAACAACAACAACAACAAAAACAGTGTAACCTAAAAGTATGCAGCCGCATTCGCTTGGGCGTGCCAGGCAAACAGTCGCTGCTGCTCCAGCTCCGAGTTTTGTATGTGTTTGTGTAAAATTTGTTCCATTTTACGCTCTCTACACAAAAACAATAAATCGCTCACAGCGTCACGTCAAGTTTCCTAATGCAACGAGAGCAGCAGCGTTGGCATACAACAAGAGGCAGGAGGCGTGGCAAGCGGCGGCGGCGGCGGCAATGAAAGCGAGAGCGCTATGGCTTATGGAATGCCGGATGCAGCAATGGAGGCTGAAGCCATTTAAACTGCCACTTGAATTTGAAAACAACACACAGAGACCAAAAAGCAAGCATAACATGTACATATACACATATATATATATATATATATATATATAAGCATGTGTTAGAGTGTGTATAAATTGTAATTTAAAACTTTTATTGGCTGCGCTTGCATTTAATACACACACACACACACACTCATTGATCTAACTTGTTAAATTGTTAAAGGCCTTGGCCCACTTGTAAACTTTGCACGCTAATTGTTGATGTTGCACATCAGACACTTGGCCAACAAGTATCTTGTTTATTTGTATGCAACTGTAAGCTCATAAATTGTTTAGTAATTTTCAAGAGCATCTGTTCAAAATGTTAACAATTTGCAGCGCAATTTTGCAATTAGCCAAGAGAGACCAAATAACTTTTCAATTAAAAAAAACAGCAACTATGAGAGACTCAGCAGTTGGGCTTATAAGCAAAAAGCTATACAATGAATATATAAACAATTATATATATAAATTAATATTTAAAATTAAGCAGCAGTACCAATTAAAACGCCTTATAGCGTTGCTATGACTGAAAGCTTTTAGTTTAAATCAGTAAATTTGAGAAAATTTTGAATTGAAGCCATGCAGCAAATTCTTAATTCTAATATAAATTTAATATATACAGATACATACAATATTTATATATATAAAATAGTAGATAAAATTTAAAACAAGAAGCAGTTTTACCAATTTAAACGCCTATGACTGAAAGCTTTTAGTTCAATCTAGTAAATTGACAAAATTTTAAATTGAGCCACTTAATTCTAAAATAAATTCAATATATATATATAATTCAATTCAATTTATGTATAGCGCTTCTTATAAAGTAAAAAAAAATTTGACAAATAGCAGCAAATACTTAATTCTAATATAAATTCGATATATCCTAAGCAAGGACATATAATTTCAACATACAATTTATGTTTAGCGCTGTTTATTAATTAATTGTGCTTAAAAATTTAAAAAAAAATTGCTATTCATGGCTTAATGAATTAATTATTTAATTGATAAAGAATATTTTATAAATGTTATAAAACAAAAGAGCTAAAACCTCAATAGCTATAGGCTTCAGGCATTGCTGCTCGAGAACTCACAAGCTTAAGATTTAATATGAATTATTTGCATAGATTCCTTCATTAACTATTTATATATATACTCAAATGGACTGTTAGACAAACGTAGCTATATTGACTCAGCCTATCAGCCTGATTATGAACTCTATGCCAAATCTTATTAGCCTAACTTATAAGACCCACTGTACTGTACTGTTTTTCAAATATGAAGCCATTGTTATTTTTTCACACACTGATGGTGAATTTAACTTTAAAATTTGTACATAAACGCCTTGGCTTATGTATATAAAAGCCTAAGCAACGTGATTGAAATTTTATCTTTGGCTAAAAGGCAAAAAACAAAATAAAAATCGAAGCACACACACACACACACACGTACGCATATGTGAAAAGCCATTTGGCTTTTAAATTCCTCAACGTTAGCGTTAACCATTACCGTCAGCGTCACCAGCGTCTTTACTCAGCAGCACATACGTTCCCAATATACGTGCGTGTATGTGTGTGTGTGTGTGTTATTTGCATTGAAATGTTGAGTAATTGGAAAACCAATCTGAAGCATCTGCACTTCATGTTTTGCATACCTGACTGACTGACTGACTGACTGCCTGACAGAAAGACAGACAGACGTCCAAGCGACTGCGACGTTCCATATATAAATTTTTTTTCTTTAGCTTTCTTTAGCAATTTTTATTATTATTTTCCTTTTGCTGTTTTCATTCAAGCGCACACACACACACACACAGGTATGCAGGCAATTCCAAGTGGGCATGTTAACGCCCCAGCTCAGAGCTCAGCTTGGCTGACTGCCTGGCTGGCTGACTGGCAGTTGCCTCTAGGCGTCGCACTTGCTAAATATAAATTGTTTTTAAATAGCTCACGCTCAACTCTTTGCAGTAAACAGTGCACAACTTTTTCTATATCCCGCATTATATATATTTACTTTTGTTGCCGCATTACAAGCCCCATATGCCTCACTGTACAGGGCAACGTCAAAAGCTAAACACTGTTAGTCGCTTCCGCTGGCGCTTCCTGTTGTCTCAACTTATTTGTTTTCAATTTTATTAGTTCCTCGGCTCACAGCTCGCTGCTGAGCATAATTTTTGCATTTGTTCAATTCCCTCAATGTAAGACACCCCCAATCCCACCCAACCCACTTTAAGCTGTCACAGCTTGTCGCAGCATTTATCTCAATATAACACCCCCAAGCTTAGGGCTGATTTTCAGCCAAGTGCTATAAGCCCTGCCTGCTATTGTTGGCTAATACAAATTGTTGCTTATGCTTTTTATGTTGCCAAGTAACATTTTGTTAGCTGCCATATGCTGTTTATTGTAGACTGATTAGCTTAGGCTAATGACTGCTGATCAAATTCTAAAATATACAAATATATTAATCTTTTGTCTGATATAAAAATATGCAAATGTCGAAAGTTCTGTCTAAATTAATTTTAAAAAAATATTTAATTTTTCGAATACTTATATTTATAGCTTAATCAAATATTTAAGTCTATTAAACTGTACTCTAACCTTTGTCTGATTTAAAAATATGCAAATGTTGAAAAATCTGTTTAAATTAATTTTTAAAAAATATTCAATATTTCGAATACTTGTATTTATAGCTTAATCAAATATTTAGCTCTATTAAAATGTATTTTAATTTTTTTTCTTTGCAGATGAAACCAAAATTGCCTTTAAGCTCAGGTGAGTAATATTCTTTATTAATATTATTGAAAAAAAAAAAACAAATCTAGTTAGCATTGACATTTATATTTTAAACTCTAAAATATAAAATTTTTCTGACACTAATGTACCAAAAACTAGAAAATATATCTAGTTGACTAATTATAAAAATTTTAGGTTTTTTTTTTTTGAAGCTATTTGCTGTATAAAATAATAAGCATTAAATAAGGTTTTATTTATGGTATTTAGTTTGTTGTTAGCCTAGCATAAAATTGACAATATTTTATGTTATTAACACAGCTTTAGTATATATAACTATATTTGTTGTATGATGTGCAATTATTCAAATTATAATAGGTATACTTTGAGATATTTTATGAGCTTTTGTGGCTGCTATAATAATTACTTTTAAATATAGTTAGTAAAGCTTGTCTAATTTTATAGCATTTAGCTTTGTAGTTGGTAGCCAAAGCTTTAGTTTAGTTTGTATGTATGAACGCTTATAACTGAACAATAGCAATTGCTATTTTTATGCTAGTAAACTTATTTTGTAGCTTGCAGCAAAGCTTAAGCTATAGACTGACTACAAATGAAAAATGCACTTTGCATAAAATACACTTTTGATTTATTGTTGGCTGCCTCAGAATTTTCCATTCAGGCTAATCTCTCACACAGCTCAGCGGCAACTAACAGCGATGATTGCAATTGCGTGAGCTGCAATTTGGACGCCCACAGGGCGTGCCAGCTGGCGATGAAGTGGGCTGACAGTCCTGCTTGGCATTGGAACGCGACGCAGCAGTTTGTTGCTCATCAGAGACATGACCAGCGGCTGGCGTCGTTTTGCTGCGATTCTGAGTGCGCTTCGTTGTTTGTTTGCTGGTCTGGGTGCGAGTTTTGCTGCTGCTGCTCGTATTGGCTGCTGCACGCTTGATCGGCGGCTTTACCTGTTCCTCGAAGGGCGCATAATTCTCCATGGAGTCGAAGCCATGAAAACTGCGACTTGATTGCGCTGTTGCTTTGCCTGGACTGGGCTGCTGGTCGCTGCTTTCAAACGAGGGCGCAAAGCTGGGCGGCGTAACATTTGAAAGTTGCTGCTGCTGCTGGTTTGACTTGTTGCTGTTGCTGCTGCTGTTGCTGATGTTGGTGTCATAGGCAGGCATGGAAATGTCATTAATTTGCTGCTGCTGTGTGGCCTCCAGCTTGGGCTCACGCCGGCTATTAAGCTGACCCCCCTCGTTGGTGGTTGTCTGCACACGCGACACCGTTTGCTTGATGGTTAGCTCCTCCTGCTGCACATTGTTGTTGGCATCCAGCTCCTTGCACACTTTAGAGACAGTCTGCTCGCTAGTCGTAATGCCCTCCACTGTGGTGGAGGTTAGGCCCGCTTGGGCCAAACCACTGGGCTCGCTAATGTCGGCGACATTTGTGGCAAAATCAAAGGAATTTCTATGCGGCTCATAGCCAGTGCTGGCCATCATGGGCATGCTGATGTCCTCCAGCTGCTCGCATTCCTCCGTGCGTATATTATAGTCGCGCATTGGACTGCCGCCCTCCAGTGGCTCAGCTGGCAGGCAGCGCATTTGTTCCTGCGGCGTATGCGATATTATATTATAAAACTGCTGCCCCTGTCCCTCACCCTCCGCGCAGGGCAAGCTCTGCGAGCGACGTCTGCTGGGCTGCTGCTGCTGCTGCTCACAGTCGCTCGCGTTAAATGTCGGCGCTGTTATATTGCTCAGCATTTCATTGGGATAGCTTACATCGTAGGCACGACGCTGCTGCATGCCGCGGCTGCTTGCCTCGGCCATATACATGGGCGGCGTTATATCCCCCAGCTGCTGCTGACTGGGCACGCAGGGTAGACTGCGCACGCGGCGTGCATCCGGCGCGCACTCGCCATGTCGATACGCCGTCGTTGAATGAAAGTCCGGCGAACTTATATCATCATATCCAAAGCTCGGCATTGTTATGTTCTCCAAGCACTCGCTGGTCTGCACTGCGGGATCGAAACATCTTTGTGTGGGTGCGCCCCTTTGATGGGATACACTTCTTCTACTGGGATATGTGGGCTGGTGGCCAAGACTACGCGTCGTATCATTAGCAAAGCTGGGAGCGCTCACATCGCATAGATTTTTACCCGTATTCATTTGTTGTGCCCTCTGTCGACCATGAGATATACTGCGGCCAAAAGAGGGTGCACTTACATCCTCCAAGCACTCGCTGGGCATGGTTCGTTGTCTTCTGGAGGCACCGGATACTCCTCCAAATGAGGGCATGGTCTCATCCTCCAAGCATCCACTGGGCATAGTTTGTTGTCTTCTGGATGCACCTGAAACACCTCCAAATGAGGGCATGCTTTCATTCTCCAAACATCCACTAGGCATAGTTTGTTGTCTTCTGGATGCACCGGAAACCCCTCCAAATGAGGGCATGCTTTCATTCTCCAAACATCCACTAGGCATAGTCTGTTGTCTTCTGGATGCACCGGAAACCCCTCCAAATGAGGGCATGGTCTCATCCTCCAAACATCCACTTGGCATAGTTTGTTGTCTTCTGGATGCACCGGAAACCCCTCCAAATGAGGGCATGGTCTCATCCTCCAAACATCCACTTGGCATGGTTTGTTGTCTTCTAGAAGCACCGGATACTCCTCCAAATGAGGGCATGGTCTCATCCTCCAAACATCCACTTGGCATGGTTTGTTGTCTTCTAGAAGCACCGGATACTCCTCCAAATGAGGGCATGGTCTCATCCTCCAAACATCCACTTGGCATGGTTTGTTGTCTTCTAGAAGCACCGGATACTCCTCCAAATGAGGGCATGGTCTCATCCTCCAAATTTCCACTTGGCATAGTTTGTTGTCTTCTGGATGCACCGGAAACCCCTCCAAATGAGGGCATGGTCTCATCCTCCAAACATCCACTTGGCATAGTTTGTTGTCTTCTGGATGCACCGGAAACCCCTCCAAATGAGGGCATGGTCTCATCCTCCAAACATCCACTTGGCATAGTTTGTTGTCTTCTGGATGCACCGGAAACCCCTCCAAATGAGGGCATGGTCTCATCCTCTAAACATCCACTTGGCATGGTTTGTTGTCTTCTAGAAGCACCGGATACTCCTCCAAATGAGGGCATGGTCTCATCCTCCAAACATCCACTTGGCATGGTTTGTTGTCTTCTAGAAGCACCGGATACTCCTCCAAATGAAGGCATGGTCTCATCCTCCAAACATCCACTTGGCATGGTTTGTTGTCTTCGGGACGCTCCGGAGACACCTCCAAATGAGGGCATGCTCTCATTCTCCAAACATCCACTTGGCATGGTTTGTTGTCTTCTAGAAGCACCGGATACTCCTCCAAATGAGGGCATGGTCTCATTATCCAAACATCCACTGGGCATGGTTTGTTGTCTTCTAGATGCACCGGAAACAGCTCCAAATGAGGGCATGGTCTCATTTTCTAAGTAACCACTAGGCATAGTTTGTTGCCTTCTGGATGCACCGGATACTCCTCCAAATGAGGGCATGGTCTCATTTTCTAAGTAACCACTAGGCATAGTTTGTTGCCTTCTGGATGCACCGGATACTCCTCCAAATGAGGGCATGGTCTCATTTTCTAAGTAACCACTAGGCATAGTTTGTTGCCTTCTGGATGCACCGGATACTCCTCCAAATGAGGGCATGGTCTCATTTTCTAAGTAACCACTAGGTATAGTTTGTTGCCTTCTGGATGCACCGGATACTCCTCCAAATGAGGGCATGGTTTCATTTTCTAAGCACCTACTAGGCATAGATGGCTGTCTTCTTGTTGCACCAGAGACACCTCCAAACGTGGGCATACTTAGATCTTCCAAGCATTGACTGGGCATGGTTTGCTGTCTTCGGGATGCATTGGAGACACCTACATATGAGGGCATGCTAACATCCTGCAGA
The DNA here is from genome assembly GCF_011750605.1 of Drosophila busckii. NCBI lineage: Eukaryota > Metazoa > Arthropoda > Insecta > Diptera > Drosophilidae > Drosophila > Drosophila busckii. Next base: position 21,422,269 of record NC_046608.1, on the reverse strand, counting down.
AATTCACTGGGCATGCTTTGCTGTCTTCGGGACGCTCCGGATACTCCTCCAAATGAGGGCATGGTCTCATCCTCCAAACAGCCACTGGGCATGCTGTGTTCTCTTCTGGCTGCACCAAATGAACCCATGTGTTGCCCATAGCTGGGCATGCTTATGTCATCGATATACTGACTCATAAACATTGCTCTGGGTTCACTTGCATTAAATTCAGGCGCACTAACGTCGCAAATATTTTCAGCCGTATAGACTTGTTGTGGTCTGCCGTAGTTAACGCTCTGCTGCTGAGTGGAGTATGCGCCATATGAGGGCATGCTAATCTCGTCTAGAAATTCACTGGGCTGTGTTCGACATGGCTGCTGTCTGCTTCTGCTGCGATTGCTATATGAGCTGGCCCAGGCGGGCGCACTAATGTCGCTCAAATTTTGTTGCTGCTGCTGATAAGGCGGCGATCTGTTTGAGCGATTGTTGCGCTTGGGCGTTGCAGCGCCTGTTGAGCTTTCATTGTAAGGGGGCGTCACATTATCCAAACACTCGCTGGGCAGCTGCAGCTGCGTGCGTTGCTGTCGATTGCTGAGTTCACTGTAGTTGGCATCGTTAGGGCAATTAGCTGCTGCTGCGCGTATATTACGCTTGGGCGAACGTGTTCGCGAGCGACTTTGTTCATTGACTGCTGCTGATTTCTGCATGCGCTGCTGCTGCTGGCGTTTGCTGCTGCTGCTGCTGTTTTCAGCACGCGATTGACTTTTGTTAAACGCAGCTGGAGCGCTCACATTATCCAGCATCTCGCTGGGAAATGTCGATTGCTGATTGCGGCGATTACTGCTGCTGTTGTTGTTGTTGTTGTTGCTTCTGCCGCGACGCGATAAGCTGCGTCCAAATGTTGGCGCTGTTATGTCGTCCAGACATTCGCTTTGCATTTGTCTGCTCATTTCTTGCATATACTGTGGCGAGCTTTCATCAGCTAAGCAGCTCATATAGGTTACATTACCATTGCCGCGTCGCTGTGCCCCTGAGTCGCTAACAAAGGTTGGCGAACTTATGTCGCTTAAATATTCACTATTCATATATGTGGGCATTGATTCACCATGATACGATGGCATTGTTATATTTGCTAGATTCTCCGAAAAGTTCATTTGACGTGCCGGCGTTGGTGCGCTTAAGAACTGCACGCCCAAATCGCTTGCGTTTATATAACTCGGTGGCTGCACATCGCCGAGGCGTTCGCATGTGCTGGTCTCCTCCACATGGCTGGTCACATTGCCGCACTGATCCCGATGCGTTAATACCTGACGTAGTGTAGTCAACACGCCATTGTCCTGTGGTTAGCGAAAAGTTAGCTCAGTGCTCAGTATTTTGATAAGGAAATTAATTTTTATATTGGCATTGTATGCTTTATTACATTCAGTGACTCAAATTAATTTCTAACACTACAAAAAAAAGTATTTTAAACTTTAAATTAAATATTTTATACCAAAAGTAGTCAAATTTATTTGAATGCATTGCTCAAAAATAGTTTTTTATATTCTTGCACTCAAAAAATATTTAAAATAATTATTTTATTTTAAAAAAATATTACTTAAATTATAATTTGACTTAAAAAAATATTTAAATTAATTATTTTAGTGCATTATACATTTTTGAACTTGGAGTTAAAGTTAAATTAAATTTAAAATTAAAGTTAAATTTTTAATTTATAATTTGTCTAAAAAAATATTTATTTTTGTTCATTATAAATTATTTAGCTTGGAGTTAAAGTTTTAAAATAACATGGCAACAAATATGTTGGCTAAACAATTAAAAAAATATTATTCTTAAATTATCAAATCAAAGAGACTAACAAATAATGTCTCGTAAATTTGATAAATTAAATTTAAAAATTAATTAAAAGTGAAATAAATAATTTCACTGTCAAAATGTAAAAAGTAAAGCGAAAAATATTATAAAAAGCTTGAGACTAACTACGCTTATTTATAGTTTGCTTAGTGTGGTGCACATACTTGCTCTCAGCACTGTGCCTTACCTTTTGGCAATCGTTAATATCATTATTTGCTGTTGCACATTCATTATAGGAAGCCTCCGAGGGCAATATTTTGTCGCCACGTGCAATGCGCGCACGCAAACTATCGAAGCGCTCCATAATCTTGCGATAGACGCTATCCACATAGCTGCTGGCCTCGTTGCCACCCAGTGGTGATTCGGTTGTCGTCTCGCTCAAATGCGGCGGTGTAATGTTATCCAAGCATTCGCCGCCCAGTGACATGTCTGGCAGTTGTTGCTGTTGCGTGGACATATCGAACGCTGGCGCCGACATATCGGCCAAATACTCTTCGGGTAGATTGCTTAGGTTGTGCAGTCCGCCGTAGCCGCTGCGCAGCGGCTGAGGCTGGCGAAAACGCTCCATGTGCGCTGCATCGGTTTCATCTAAAAAGTTGTGCTAGTTAGTTTAGTTTAAGTTAAGTTACAATTAACGCACATGTCATATCGCGAAACATGAGCGGACTGCGCCATTGCTCCTGCTGCTGCTCGAACTGCTGTGGATCGCAGTGACGCGTTTGCTCCTCATGTGTGTTCGGCGTCTTCTGCATGCTGCTCGTTCTGATATTTTAGCCTGAATATGAAACTTTCTGAAAATCTCTGTTGTTGACTTGTTACGTGTACAAAAGTGTAAAATGTGTGTGTGTGTGTGTGTGTTTTAATAAACGTAAGCAGCAAAGCCTGCTAAGGACAGCTGCTTACGCACATGTGTGTGTGGGCGTGTGTGTGTGTGTGTGTGTGTTTGGCATATTTGCTAACAAGACTTTGCAATTAAATTACGCATACGCAATATAAGCTTAAGTTCTCCACCCACATAATTTACGTATACGCAATATACGCAAATTAAATTACGCATACGCAATGTAAGCTTAAATGCAGCTTGCATTGCATAAGTAACAGTGCTAAATTGCTATTAAGCAATGTAAAATATTTCATATTGTTTTTATATTTTTTCTTTGCTTTTATTTACAATGTGCAAACAAATTTTATGTTAAGTTATTTTAATTTATATTAAATTTTCTAAGCCTTAGCAGACTGAGCTTGCTCTTTAGCTTTCACTTTACTCTCGCTAGGCAAATAATTTCTAAATTTTGAGCTTTTTCCTTTAAGCTAAATATTGCGTACAATAAAATAGAATATTTTATTTATATAATTTTCACGCTTGCTACGATTTTACTTAAGAGCTCACAGGCTAAAGAATTTTTTAAGAAATATTTCTTACTTAAGCTTTCAATTTCTGATTTCTGTTATACAAAAAAACTGCTAAAAAACATATTTAAATAATTATATAGCTGCCTGCTCTACAATTTATATATAATTCTATAATTTTTGCATGTTTTTATGGTTGATTGTTCTTCTATACAGCACAGTCTTGACTGCATTAGGAAAATACTAACAATAATTCCGTTGAATGCGCTCGATATTTTATTTATTTTATTTGCATTAAGTTCAAATACAGCATAAGTAATTATGCTTAGTATATATGCTAAAGCTTAGCTCGTTGGCTAACCTCAGCTACGAATTAGTTTAAGTTCAAGCAGCTTATAAATTGAAATGACTAAAGCAGAAATATATGTCAAGCAGCCAGGCAGGCAGGCAGGCAGGCCTGCAATCCAAACCAATTCTCAATACTCAATTATGTAAAGCTCATTAAGGCAACATAGATGAGTGGTGAGTGGCTTTGGCATGGCTGCAATTAGCAGCTGCATAGTTTTTAATTTTCTCGTTTTCTTTTTAATTTACACGTTTCTTCAAACTTCATTGGCTGCAAAAGCAATCTTGGCACACACACAGGTGCATATGTGTCTATGTGTGTGTGTGTGTGTGCTGGTCGGCGCGCAAGTCGTCACACGAAACCGCTTTCATTTCCGCCAAACACAATTGCATCATTAGCGATGCAATCTCCGTTACTTAACGTAACCGCAACATGCCGGAAATGAAATCCGAGGCAAGCTGGCGCGCCCAGTGCTAAGCGCGAGCGCGCTAAAACTTTCTACGTTGAACGACTCGACAAGTGCGACCACACACACAGACAGACTGAGTGTGTGTGTGTGTGTGTGTGTCGACTACGCAAAAAGGAAATGTGGCATAGCCCGTGTGGCAGTTTTCATAGTAGTCAAAGAGCAGCAGTCGTCGCATCTCGCTGACTCTGGGCATTGCCTAGCGGCAGCCACTGTCAGATATTTGGATAAAGGAAAACAAGCGGAAAGCAAACGAAATGATGCTGCAGCGCACAAATAATCGAATGAAGCCGCTGCCGCTTTCACTGCTGTTGCTTGTTGTTGTTGTTGTTGTTGTTGTATTGAGGCCAGACTTAAAATACTGCTGACAATAAGCATTCATACATGCATATAAGCTCTTATTTATACACTGCTAGAAAAGCAGCGATATAAAAAAATATAGCACTGAATAATAGAAAAAGTATTGGCATTAGCTTCATAAATTCAAATATTTATATAAATAAAAAAAAGTTCATTAGCTTGTCGTAGTTTGGCTAAGCATTCACACACTGAAAAAAAGCTGCAGCAGCAATAGATGAGTTAAAAAAAATATCACTAAATAATAAAGAAAAATGCAGCATTAATTTTCATACAAATAAAAAAACACTAAGTAATAACTGATCAAGCATTGTTTTTAAATACGAATAATAATAATGCGAAATATGAAATCTAAAAGTATAAACATTGAAAAGCATAAAAAATCTTGAATTTATTCTGCCTAACTGCAAAATTTAACATTAAATTGAACTTAAAAATATGCGCTACTGAATTTAGAAATATTTGGCATTTCAAAAATCGAATTAAGTTTGAACGAATTCCAATTAGTCATGGAAAAAAATATGCATTAATCGATTATTGCATCATATGATTAATTGAAACCGAGCGATTATTAATTGAAAAAATGATTATTTCATTTGCTCCAAACTGCAGTTTTTAAATATAATGGCGCAATAGTAAACAAGTAACTAAATTGCACAATTTTAATATATTTTTTATTTATTCAATAATGAATTAAGGCACAGTAGTCAATCAATAATTTGTATACAATACTGGAAATTCTAATTGGGAAATTTAAATTTTTTTAAAGCCTACATTTGTGGGCAGTTGTTAAAGTCAAACATTTCATAAGCTTGCTTAAGCAAATTCAGCTATAAATTTATGCTGCCAACACTACGTATTGTTTATAACCAATTTTTTTTTTGCTGTGTACATAGCTACTATATATGTGGTAGTATATACTACGCCCTCTGCAGCAAGCAAACAATTAAGCGCTGTTGCTTCATTTAACTTGAGCTGCTGCTGCTGCTGCTGCAGCTGAAAAACAATACACGAGCGAATCCCCAGCAGTGATAATTGTTTGTTGTTTTCCTTTAACTTCCAATGTGTTAAATCAATTTTTGCTGCGAAATGTTGTTGTGCATAAGAAGAAAAACATGCTCAATTATAATTCTTTGTTGGGGGAAATACAGACGAAGGCGATTTTTAATTTTGATTGCAGCAGCAACAATTTTAAATTGCAATTTTAAAAAAAAAATAAAATAAAATATGTTTAGTTATAATTTTAAATGCATAATAAAAGTTTGCAGAAATATCTTTTAATATTGCTATGAAATTAAAACGATCTTGAGTTAAAGCTGCGCTTAAATTAAAGCGAGCTTGTTCACTAATTGCCTAGCATGGCCAACTAGCTGCAGCTGACCTGCAAGCCAACCCCCCAGCCCCACCCACAGGCGCCCCTTTTAACGACTTTGTACATTTATGCATTGCATATGTTTGTACTTTACGTAGTGTAGGGCTACAAATGGAATATTTGAAACATGTGTGTGTGTGTGTGTGTGTGTGTGCAGGCAATCAACTGCTCTGGCAGCCAACAGATATTTGCATATACTTCATTTCTGCACCTTGCGCTCAGCTCCAGCAACGCCAAGTTCATGCCATTTGCAAAACTGACTCCCAAGCTGACACTTTTCGCGTTGCCTGCCTGGCTGCTGCTTCTGCTTCTTGCTACTTGCGCGCTGCATTAATGCGCATATTAAAATGAACGACAGCGTCCCAGACACAGCTACAGCTACAGCTACAGCTACAGCTCGACGACAGTCAAACTAATGCTGAAGAAGACTTTGCCAACAAGATATTCATATGCTGTGTGTTTGGGGGCTCTGGATGCTGCTGCTAGTACAAAGGACTTGCCTGCAGGCCATAGACGCTCGGACACAAAAGGCGACAAAGTTCGGGGAACGTTTAGCTTGCTTACTTTTCAATTTTGTATAGCCTCAGCTCTCTCAAGCATAACATGCGCTTTTTCTATATATATGTGTGTGTGTGTGTGTGGGCCCAGTACCTCAGCGGCTTTGGTCATAACGGCATAATGCACGGCCATAATACAAAAAGCGCTTTACAAACTTAGCACTGCTCAAACATTTGCCAACACAACGATTAGCGCAGATGAGTATAAAAAAATGAATTCGAGCATCAACGACAGTCTAAGCAGCCTATACATAATAAAAAAAATTTACGTTGAGTAGCAATCGTAATAGAAATTGTAATAATTCACACATTTTTTTTGTTTTCTTTATACCAAAACATTGACAAAGAGCAGATATTACTTTTTGTTATCTGCTCATAATTTGTTGTATTTGCTTTCGGCCTGGTCAACTATTTATTCGTTTTTTTTTATTTAATTTATTACGCTCTCAAAACTCATTATATATTACACTGACTATATCAACTATTAATTAAATCAAAATTCGTTTTATTAATTTAATTTATTATGCTCACAACCTTCATTCAATATTATTCAATAGTCACATTTACTAATTCAAAAAAAATATTTATTTCTAAAGCATTTTAATTGATTTCTCAACTTGTAATTCATTAACTGAGCGTTAAATAGTATTTGCTTCGATTTATATGCGAGCGAGAGTGAGAAAGTGGGCGTGGGAGTGTGTGAGGTCCGTCAGGTATAAAAGGCGGCCCACTGCTTGGCGCGAGCTCAGTCTGCGATCAGCCCTCGACGTGTTCAGATCGAAGTGCATTAGTGTTAGTGTTCTTAAAAGGTAATACTCTCTGTCTTTATTTCTCTCTCTCTCTTTTATAAAACTCTCTCTATCTCTCTTTATTAGCATTATTTCCGTTCAGATACACAGAGCGCTCTCTCTCTCTCTCTCTCTCTCTCTTTTTACACTCACTTTTAGACTCTCCATCTCTCTCTCTTTTTTGTTATCTCTCTGCATTTTCAAAATTTATCTTCACAATTTCTCGCTGTTGCTGTCTCTCCTATATATCTAGTTGCTTCTATTTATTTTAGACAGTCTCTCAATCCTATTTTTAACTCTCTCAATCCTACTTAACTTCTACTGTTATTTATTATTCTGCCTTTTTTTTCTCTCTCTCAAATCTATCTATCAACATTATAAAAAGATAGTAGTAATTATTAACTTGCTTTTATTAACTTAGCAAATATTTAAATAAAATGCTATATTTTAAGCCTCCCAAAAAAAAAAATAATAGTGCAATGATTCTAACACTTTAAACAAAAGTTATAAGCTGCATTTGGTATATTCTTAATATAGTAAACGTAAACTCACATACAAGCGGCTTATTACACACATACAAGCATATTATATTACTCACATACAGGCAGCTTCGTAATGAAATTGCATTTGATATTCACCGCTAGGCTCTTACGCTCTCAAGCTTCTTTAATCTCTCGCTGCAAGCGCTTTGTGCACCATTTGATATTCATCTGCTAGGATCTCACGCTCTCTTACTCTGGCGCTCTCAATTTTTCAGTTCGGTTCGGGTAAGCAACGCAGGCGCACGTACGCGTTTAAGTGGCGGCAAGTTGCGTTTGATTAAAATTGAGTAATGATACTAACAAGTTGTGTAAAGTGAAATTAAGTTAAAGTGTAAGTGTTTTGAGTGTAATCAAAGCAATAAGCTACAAAATAAGTGAGTGAAAAGTGAAGTGCAGTGAAAAAAGATGGCGGCTGTGCATAGAAAAAAAGTTGTGTGGGCGCGGGGCGCTAGCGCTCCTGTGGTCAGTTTATTTGCTTACTTGTTTTTGTGTCGCACGTGATTACGACGCAATTTAGATTTTTTTTCGTGTGCAATGAAGAATTTGTGTGTAGGCGCGGCAGCGCTTGCGATCTGTGGCCGCTTTATTCTTCTTGTGCGCCAATTCTATTGCGCATTTATTTTTTGCTTTTTTATGCATGCGCAAGTAACAGTGGGTGTGGTTTAGTAAGTGAGTGCAATTTAATTGTTTATAAAAATAAATAGTTGTTATTAATAAAAAGTAAATATAAGAAAAGGAAAGACTGGAGCCACGTCGCATGTGCTTTATAAGCAGGTTTGTTTAAAATATTTGTTATTGCTATTAAAACAATTTGCTGCCCATGTGCACGTTTATTTTCCACTGTTCTGCTTGCGTTGCCCTTGAAAACGAAACGAAAATGAAAATGATAAGCGCAAGCAAACGAAATCAAGGTCAACACAAATGTGTTGTGAGCTCAGCTTCTTATTGATTGCCCTTCGCCTACGCCTTCGCCTGTCTCAGCGCAGCGAAACGTCAGCTGCGCAGTTGGCGCTTCATGTATTTCTTTTTTGAGCGCTCAACGCAGTCATCTGCGCAGTTGGCGCAACTAACTGTGCTTCATGTATTTCTTTTTTGAGCGCTCAGCGCAGCGGTCTGAGTTTTATACTTAGCAGCTTTAGTTATTTGTTAAGCAACAGTATTTGAAAAATTATTTCATAACAGCTTTGATTAAATGTTAAATCTGTGTCTATTATCAATCAGTCTGAAAGAAACAAATACATTTATTTATGTAATAATAATTTATAAACTTATGATTAGATATTAAGTTTTAATTTTAAAATTCCTTTTTGCCTGTTAAGTCAATAACATTTATTCTATGTATATTAATGTGGCGTTATTTATCTTTTAGGGAAGCTCAGCTGACGCCACTGCCGGCAGCGCTAGGAGTTCTGCTGTAGATACCACCACCAACAATGGAGAACTCAGACGCATTTGGTTGGGAAATATAGATTCGCGTATCACTGAGTAAGTTATGTTCTGTATAATCAGAAATTTCTTGTAAGTTTATATTTCGAAATTTCCATTTCAGCACTCGAAACACGTCTGTCACCTGCAGAAGTTCGTTCGCGACTTATTTTAATTTATATGGACCCAATTTGGCGGAAATGTTCATCCAAAATACTGTAGAAAAGCGTTAATGCCCATTTAATCTATCTTACAGTGAGAGATAGCGCTTAAATACGATTTATATTATTTGACCCATAGCTGTTGGTTTTTTATACTAGTAACAATTATATTGATTGTTTGCATATTAAAGGCGTGTTATTTATGTTTCAGGAGTGCTCAGCTACTGGAGAAACCGCCACCAATAATGGGGAGCTCAGACGCATTCGGTTTGGAAATATAGATTCGCGCGACACTGAGTAAGTTATTCACTGTTTAATCAGTTATGTACTAATATATTGGCTTCAACTCCTCAAAGTAATACAAATCAGAAAGTCAGACATGCTCTTTTGATTTTTTGTAACTTATAGTACATTAAAAATCTTATTTTGCCTATAACTTCTGATTGCTTTCGGCATGGCCCACTATTTTTTTGCTTCGATTTATGTGCAGCGGTGAAGGCCAGTGAGAAAGTGGGCGTGGGTGTGGGCGTGGGAGTGTGTGAGGTCCGTCAGGTATAAAAGGCGGCCCACTGCTTGGAGCGAGCTCAGCCTGGGATCAGCCCTCGATGTGTTCAGATCGAAGTGAAGATCTATGTGTATTAGTGTTAGTGTTCTTAAAAGGTAATACTGTCTGCCTTTATTTCTCAATTGGCTATCTCTGAGTAATCATTTAGGCGTCTCTCTCTCCTTCTCTCCCTCTCTCCCTGTCTCTCTCTCTCCCACTCTCCCACTCTCTCTCTTTTAAGCTAGAAGAGATAGAGTCCTATTACGATTTAAAATCCTTAACTATTGTACAAGCAGATCCACGGACAAATAAAAAAATATATACGCAAGTCAAACAGGAATCGGATTTACCATAAGTAGTTTAAAAGACCCTTTTACGCATTTTCCATGACGCTGTGCAGAGAAAAAGAAAGAGATTAATAGCTGGAGAGCTGATAGAGTTTTTTTTTATCAAAGCCAAAGCTACTTTTGTGAAATTTAATATAAAATAATATAATGGAATTTGTCTAGTAAACAAATTGGCCCGAGCTAATGTACATGCATTTATATATATACAATTTGATTTCTATATTATTTTATTTATAATAATTATTATTTATTTATATATTGATTTATTAAGGCTTATGTTGTTGTTGTTTGTTGTTTGGTAAACCAAAACAGTGGTAATTTTAATAGCAGGGAAATTTAAAAGGAAATTTGCTTGCGCTATTACATTTGAGACAAAGCGCCCACTAGCGTCAGCTTGAGACAACATGTTGGGACAGCGGTCGCTGCTTTTTCGAACATAACTGTTAACAGCAATGTTGAGACTAGTTGACCAATAATTGAATATGATTGAAATTGATTACTGTATAAAATGTTAAAACAATATGATAATGTTTTCATTTTAATCAAATTCAAGAGCACAACTGAAATTGAATTTTAGTTACGCCTATTTCTTTTTTATATACAAATTTAATTATTTATTAAAGTTAGAATGCTTTCAAATACTAAGCACAAGCATGAGAATTATTTAATTGAAAAGAAATTTAAAAATTGCTTGCTTAGTTTATTAAATAAAAGTAGTTGTAACTGTTAATTTGAATCGCGAGTGTGTGCAGTGTTGCAAAACGTTTGCGTAGCCGTGGCAACAGAAATGGAGCCAACACAGAAATTAGTTGCTAGTGACAACCGTTGGTCAAATCAGCTGACAACACCGGCGTGTAAACAAACAAATTGAAAATTCAAGTGAAACGCAAAAAAAAAAGGAAAACAAAGTGAATTTAAAATGAATTAAATGGGACTGCTGTGTGGTAAGCAGCCAGGCTGCTGCTGCTGTTGTTGTCCAGCAGCAGCAGCAGAGGAGCAACTGGAACAACAACAACGATTCAAGCTGCTGCTGCTGGGCGTTGCAGGCAGCGGTAAAACGCAGCTGGGACATTTGCTGAGCGGCAGGCAGCGAGCGGACGATGATCGTTCTGCCACAAATGGCGTGCGCTGCTATCAGCTGCAGCAGCAGCAGCAGCAGTCCGAGTTTGCGGCAGTGGCTAGCATCACCGAGGTGGGTGGCAGCGCGGAAATGCAGCGGCTATGGCCGCATTACTATGCCAGCAGTCATGCGCTCATCTATTGCTACGACATTGGCGGCAGCTATGAGCAGCTGCGTCGCAGCTTTGAGCTGCTGCAGCGCTGTCTGCAGCATGCGGCGCTGCGTGGCAAGCCAGTGCTGCTGGTGGCAAGTCGCGACAGCGAGAGCGTGCAGCTGTACGATATAGAGCATGCATTCAATTTGGAGCAGCTGGCGCGTGGCAGCAACTGTCCGCTGCATTTGTGCCACATGTTGCAGCCGGCGCAGCTGCGCGCGGGCATGCAGTGGCTGCTGCGCCTGCTGCAAGCTCAAGCGCCCGCGCTAGCGCAGCGCATCAAATACGATCTGAATCTAATGGTAAGTCCTCGACCAGCAAGTTGCAAGTTACTAAGCTAATTCTTATTCCTAGTCCTGGCAGCAACGCAAACGCACTTTGCTCAGCAGCAGCAAACTGGCGCAGGTGCATCGCCAGCGATTCCATCGCGCGCATCGCAAGGTTTGATTCTATTTATTTTTCATATTTCATGCAACTGAAATTTTTGCTTTACAGCTTTGGCCGATGCCGCAAGCAGCAGCCAGCAGCAACTTGCCGCAGCCACGTCCCTGTACAGCGCCCTCTGTCATTTTTGTTGTGCGCTAAATTCAAAAGTTTCTGCTCCACACCGTCGTCTGCTCCACCGTGCCAAAGGAAAAAATCTTGTTGCCGCAATCAAACAACTTTTAGCCTTAAGCTGGTCAACCCTTTTTTTTTTTTTTTTTTGAAATATAAACTATATAGCAAACTGACAAACTGAGTTTTATATATAAAGGCTGCAAGTTTAGTTGCGCTCGTAAATTTTATTTTGTTTTTATTGTAAGCAATAAGTTGAAAAATATGCTCAGCTTTAGTTTCTAACTTTATAAACAAAATACAAGTATGTACAGCGTATTTAAATTATATTATATAAGTTTTATATACACTTTTTAAACAAAGCTAACAATTTACTCTAATATACATTAAGTAAATAGGCAAGCGACATTTATTATAATTTAGTTAAAATTATTTTGAAGCAGAAGCGTTGAAAGTTCAAAAATGTGCTACTGTTTGCTGCTTTGTAAAGGCAAAAAAAAATTGTTTTACTTACACTTTTTATCTATTTTATTATTATTTACAAATAACAGCAAATCACTTTTAAAGTTAAGCTGTAATATTCTGGGCAACAAGTTAAGCTAATCATTGAGCTTTAATCAATGTTGAATATCAAACAGTGCTGACATTATAAAGGTGTCAACAAACTGCAGTTACCACACACACACACACACGTATGCATATGCATGTGTGTATGTATGTGTTTTTTTGTTGTAGAGCAAACAAGCTCGCTGGCAGATTCGAAACCAAAAGCTGCCAGCACTCGATGATGTATTGCAGCATAGCAATAAGTAAACCACAAGCACATCACACACACACACACACACACACACACACACACACACACACACAGGCAAACAATTACCAATACACAGGCAACACCCACTGTTGCTTTGATGCCCACGGTGCTAACGCTAGTGACATTGATGATTGCGGCTCGTTGACGCCGCCGCTGCCATTGTTATTGTTGTTGTTGTGGCGTCTGGAGACGCTTGGAACGTGTGCTCAAAATAAACCCGATATACAGTGGGCCACAAAAAAAAACACACACACACACACACACATAAATAAACATGTGTCGCCGTGTGTTGTAGCGAAAAGTGTAAAATAAGCATCAATCATCGCTTATTCGAGTTGTCATCAATCACACACACGTTGCACACACACACACACACACAACAATTCGCTAGCCGGCTAGCCTAGGTGGTTAGTTTTTCGCCAAAAGGCAAAAATCCCCGAAAAGCATTTACAAATTTGCTTGCAGCGCAAAAAGCAAAAAAGAAAGGACAACAAGATTTTAATATTGCAACCCCTTTTGGTATCGCACCCTCCTAATCAGTTTCACCAGTTATTAAATCATCAGGTTGCAGGCACACGCTCCTTTTGCTCCTGTCACATGTCTGTCAACACTCTCTCGCTCTCTCACTCCCCTTTGCGTAACAAAATATCCTGCGTGCGTTAAGGCGGAAAATAAAGATTTAATCGGCATTTATGCATGTTTATATAGTTTGGCGTGGTTTTTATGATTATGCGCGCAGCTCAAGTAAATAAAAAAAAGGAATACACAACAACTGGCAACTTTTATGTGTTGTTAAAAATTGTTTAGACCATTATGGGTGTCGGCTTCAAGTTGACAAGCGGAAGAGCGACATAAAGTAGCCCAGGATATCAAGTTAAGGCAGCAGCCTAGCCAAGCATAGCAGCTATATTTATATATTATGTTTTATATATTATATATTTTGCGTTTGACCGCCAAATAAGCCAAATTTAATAATTATATTTTTACTATAATATTTATTCAACTTTTTGGTAGTAGTAATGCTTTAAAAATGAAAAAAATTGCATTACACATCTATAAATGTTTTTATTAACTTAGTAATACATATTTTATATTTAATCTACAAACACTTGTTACACATAGCAAGCAGCTTCGTAATTTAATCATTTTATATGTCAAGCTCTGACGCTCTCGCGCCTTCTTAATCTCTCGCTACAAACGCTCTTTACACTTAGCACGCAGCTTCGTAATGTATTCATGTGATATACACCAGCTAGGCTCTCACGCTCTCAAGCTTTCTCAATCTGTCGCTACGAGCGCTGATCACACTTAACATTCGATATTCACCGCTAGGCTCACGCTCTCGCTCTCGCGCTTTCTTATTCTTTCGCTACAAATGATTAGCACACTTAGCAAGCAGCTACGTAGGCAACCATTTTTTTTTATTAACCTGCTAGGCTCTCACGCTCTCAAACTTTCTCAATCTGCCGCTGCAAGCGCTTATTGCACTTTGATATTCACCGCTAGGCTCTCACGCTCTCAAGCTTACTTAATCTCTCGCTATAAGCGCTTATTACACTTGGCACCGCTAGGCTCCCACGCTCTCTTATTGTCGCGCTCTCAATTTTTCAGTTCGGTTCGGGTAAGCAACGCAGGCGCACGTAAAGCGTTTGAAGTGCGCAAGTTGCAGTGATTAAAATTAGTAAATAATACTAAACAAAGTGTGTTAAAGTGAAATTCAAGTAAAGTGTAAGTGTTTTAAGTGTTAATCAACATCAATAAGCTATAAAATAAGTGAGTGAAATAGTAAAGTGGCAGTGAAGTGAAAAAAAATTTGGCGGCAGCATAGAAAAAAAGTTAGCGTGGAGCGCGGGAGCGCTAGCGCTCCTCTGGTCAGTTTGACTCTTGCTTTATTGTTTTTGTGTGCGTAATTACGACGCAATTAGATTTTTTCGTATGCAAGTGCGAGTGAGAAAGAATTTGTGTAGGCGCGGCAGCGCTAGCGCTCCTGTGGCCCGCTTATTCTTCTTCTTGTGCGCCAATTCTATTGCGCATTTATTTTTTGCCTTTTTATGCATGCGCAAGTGACAGTGGGTGTGGCTTAATTTTTCGTGCAATTATTAAAAATTAACATAGTGAGCGCAATTTAATTGTTAATATAAATAAATAACTGTTAATAATAAAAAGTAAATATAACAAAAGGAAAGACTGGAGCATGGAGCCCCGTTGCATATGCTTTATAAGCAGGTTAGTTTAAATTGTTGTTATTGCTATTAAAACAATTTGCTGCCCACTGTTCTGCTTGTGTTGGCCTTGAAAAAATTCAAAACGCATGCAAACGAAATCAAGGTCAACACAAATGCGTTGTGAGCTCAGCTTCGCTTGCGCTGTGTACAGTTATGTTTTCTTCTTCATTGCTTGCCTTCGACTACGTTTTGGCTCAGCGCAGCGAAATGTTAGCTGCGCAGTTGGTACGAAGCGCTCAGCGCAGTCAGCTGCACACAGCGCGACGTCAGCTGCGCAGTTGGCGCAACTAACTGTGCTTCAAGTATTTCGTTTTTGAGCGCTCAGCGCAGCGGTTTGAGTTTTATATTAAGCAGCTTTTGTTAGCGTGTTAATTATTTTGCTAGCAGCTTTGATTGAATGTTAAATCTGTAGCTTTGGTGCTATAATAATTTATTTATTTATGTAGCTTATAGCTTATGCTTAAATATTAAGTAACTTAGTTTTAATTGCGTAACGCAAACATAAAATTGAAGTTCAAAGCATTGCTCTTTGCCTGCTCAAGTCAATTCCCATTAAGCTCTCGACAGTCGCTGTGCACACAAACAAACCGCATTAATTTGAATTCTACTCGGTTTGCAACTGTCCCTAGGGCCATCACACCACATAGTTAGAGTGTCTAAGCAACTAATACTATACACATAGCATATAGATTTAACGATGCTATGACAACGAGCATGCAAAACACAATTAAAATGATTTGTAGAACTTTTGAGCGCACAACACAATAAACCAAAGGCAAACAAGCGAGACAAGGCGAAAAGTCACATGCACTCCTCACTGAGAAATACACTTTGAGGTGCATAAAACTAATATTAAAAAAAATCAAATGATTTTAAGCTGAAATAATGCTTTGATGAATTCAAATTATTATTATAGCAAAATCAGAATAATTCTGATACAGAGTTCAGAGCCTTGCATAACAATTCTGAATTATAATGAGCAATGAAAAATAGTTTGGGGTCTATTTAGGTTCCAAAACCATTACTAGCAATTTTTTTGAATAATTAAACTCAAATGCTGAATTTAAATATAATAAGATTTTGTTTATAAATTATTTATTTTATAAGCCGCGCATACCCTTTGGCATATTGTGGTGCCAAAGTGTAGCAAAAAGTAGGGTTTTAATTTCAATTTAGACAACAATCGTGTTATGCTAAAAGGATCTACTGTTTTTGTATAATTTCCAGCGGATCTAAAAACAACTGAAACCCACAGAGAGACCGAGAGCGAGAGCGAGAGAGTGAGAGAGCGAGCGAGCGAGCGTTGAAGTTGAGGTAAGTCATGCCACTTTAACATTTGCGGTCGTTGGTCAGGCAGGCAGGCAGCCAGCAAAATGGCCAACGAAAAATACCAAAAATAAAAGAACAAAAATATAAGAGTTGGGGCAAAAAAACAGTTGGACAGGTAACTCGATATGCACATGGGGCACATGCAGCATCAACCATGAGGTTTCATGTGGCGGCGTTTGGCGGCAACAAACTTGCAAAGGGCTGCTGGGCATGTACACGAAATTAATTTACAACGAACGGCCAAACAGTGCGATGATGTTGCTGCTGCTGCTGCTGATGATGGTGGCGGCGGCCACGACGTCGCGCTTTTAATCCAACATGATATGGCCAAACGCAAAATGCAAACTGCGAGTGAGCTACAGAGCTCTGTCTGTTGGGGCTGCTGCCACCCACTCTTGCGCACACTGGACAGCATTGTGTCCAGCGACTGCAAAAATCAGAAAGCGGATTAAACGTATTCGTGAGAATTCGTCAACGATTTCACACCTGTTCCCGTACGAAGAGAACGGCCATGGCCATGGCCATGTGTCTGTTTTACGTTCTCACCACACAACACCCCAGACTCAGTCCCAGCTCCAGCTCCAGCCCTGGCGTAGTCTTCTCTTTTGGATTGTGTTGTGGGCATGGTCCGGCATAAAATGCCAATTAGAATTTCAAGTTCGCAGCCCGTTGAGCCGTAGCTCCTGACGCCTTGGGCGCCACCCGGGCAACCCAATCTGACGCGTCACACACACACACACACACACGCACACAGGTCTTGGCTCGTTTCGCAAATTGTTTATCGCCTGCAGGGCGTTTTATTAACTTTCCGGCCGGCCAAACTTGTGTTTCTATATATATATATATTTGTATGTATGACTTTCGCTTTTCGCCTGCATTTCTCGAATTAGCTTTGTTTTTTGTCTTGTTTTAATTGTTGACCATGGATTGTTGTTTGCCGCATTACGCGAAAATGCACTCAAAATATTAAATGCTTCAGTAGTTTGCAATTGCAATCAACGTTGCGCCTCAGCTCAATTCATAATGCGCAGCCGTAGTGTGGGCCGCAGCCACATGTGGCACGGCCTCTGCCAGTTCCCAGCGCATGCAAATTTACGCCTCAAGTTAATTACAATTTATATATTTATTGTTAGTATTTTGTTGCAATTTAAATTTGTGCAGCTTTACAAATATTTTAATTTAACTTAATTAAGCACAAATGCAATTTAAGTTTTTCAAGGCATTTTACACTTTGATTCAATTACCGTCGTAATTAAATTAAATGCCATATGCCTGGCTGCTGTTTGAAGTAATTACAAATATTTACTGCACTTTGGCAAATAATTAAATCAAGCTGTGTGCACTTTCTTTGATTTTGAACTTGCAATAAATATTAGCAACTTATTTTCCGCAGCAACAATTAAAGCAATTTTTACTTTGCTAGCTGTAATTAAATTAAAAAAACATGCATATGTTAATAATGCGCTAAAGGCTATAAAAATATTCACAACTCGCTCTAATTCAATTAAAGTTGTTGAATTGAAATTACTGCAATACAAAATTTTGCAATATGTGCAGCTTTTAACAATAAATAGCAAAAATTAATAAGGGAATTTTTAACTAATGCACTATGGCATGTAATTAAATAAATTTAATATACTGCATTAAGTTTTATTTAATTTCAATATATTCGCAAATTAAGCGCTAAGAAAATTAATTAAATTCATTAAGTTTCATGAGCTTGCAACAAATATATATAAGGCTATGAAAATTATATAATTAGGCTTAATTTAATTTGAATATTTTACATATAAATATAAATAAGCAGTTAAAATGTTATATAAATAATTAAATGAATCTAATTTACTTTAATTAAAATGTTTTTAATAACTTTTGCATATTTATATTAAAACAAATGACTAATTTCATTAACTTACATTAAAGTTAATTGCATTATTTATAAGCCATGCACATTAATTAAATATTTTTTTAAATTTTTTTTAAAAGAAATTTTTGCTAGTTTAGTAAACATTGCTATATATATTATATATATATATATATATTGGCAATCCAACACATCGCATAGCTCAAAGATTTACGTGCAGATTTTAAGAGTTAGTCAGCCAGACTAGTATAACTAATGTGAGCTGCTTAAGCTTTGAGCCTGGCAGGCAAAACTTTCAATTGCAATTCGGGTGGGGGTGCGGGGCGCGCATAGCTTATCTTTATTATCGCTCGACGCGCGTCGACGCGGCAATCCAAATTTCTGGAGTCTGTGCCAGGGACTCGTAAAGTATGTCATATGTCATAAATGACAGATTCTTAGGCATACTTCATTGATCCCTTTTGGCCGCAACGGTTTTACGACTAACACACGCACACATATGCGCTAGCTAAGTTGTATCTGTGCGCACACACACAGACACAGACATACGTAGTGCGTGTTTGAAGTTTGCTTTTGATAAATGAATGGATTTTCAAAGGCGACGTTAATGAAATACGCACACAAGCAAACAAAAACTCAAGTAAGCACATGCCAACAGTAGATGAAGGCAACTAGCTCTCTCTCTCTCTCTCTCTCTCACACTCTCTCTGTGTACGCTACCCATATATACTTCAATCTATCAAACTCACGTGTCCGTCGTGTCTCAATTTACTCGCTTAGTTTATGTTCAACTAACGGCGCTTTTGCTGCCAGCCATAGAGCTAAGGCCTGTCGAGTATTTTCATAGAGTCCGTTTGGCATATTTATGAAGTCAACACAGCGGGCATTGAAAGGACACAGACACCCTCTCGACACACACACACACACACACCAACACACACTTAGTGTAACGAACATTGGACACATAAAGCTTGCTTCCTGTTATTTTTCTCTCTCTCTGTCTCTCTGTGTTGCTTTATTTACATTTTTTTTCTTATTATTTTTTTGCATACAAAATCAAGCAGGCAAAATTTGAATGAATCAGGCATAGTGAGTGAAATTTGATTAGTGTTTGTACACAAAAAAGAAAAAAGTATATCAAGTGATAGTGTCAAATGTAAGCGTTAACCAGCTATAGCATACACTTTGTTAAAAGTTAAGCTGCAGCTTTGTTGCGGCTCTAGCTAAATTTACAAGCGCTGCACAACTACAATATACACTTTATGCAAGCGCTTGATTGGCAAAGTGTATTAAACATGCAGGAATAATGAAAAATTCAAAATTCTAATTGTATACATTCGAAAGTGGCTTAGAAAATTTTAAAAATTCATATTTATGCTAAAAATAAATTTAAGCATATTAATTATGCTATTTTAATATTAAAGACTTAGCAGCAAGTAATTAATTATTTTACTTAGACAGCACAAATGCTTGAAAAATTTACAAAAATTTATATATTGTGCCCAATAACAGTACAGTGTTTTACAATTTTTTAATAATTAATTGTGAATTGCTTAGAAAAAGTCAAAATGTTCCTATAGTATAATATACCCTTGCTTGCTATTAATTGTCGCAAGTGTATGCAAAAAACAAGAAGCGCCTAACAAACTGCAACGTATTACATATATAGGAGCTATCTGAATCTAAAAGCGTATGCGTGTATATGTATATATGCATTGATATTTGAAAAATCTGCATTTCAAAGCAAACTTTCGTTAGTAGTACACACGGACTTTCGCCTGATGTGCTAAGCATAATTTAAGCTTTGTCTTGACTGCTGCTGCTGCTGCTGATGCTGCTGCTGTTGTTGCATTTGACACAGAGCTTAACGTTGTGTAGAGAGCTCAGGCTTTGGGCTTAACACGAAGGCAATCCAAAAATACTTTGCATCCACGTCAAAAGTTACTAAATAATGCAGAGAACCAATTACGAAACGAAGGCGAAGCCAAGTGATCCACTTGCTACTAACATTGTAGTTTGTTCTGCTTATTGGCGTGGCGTGGGCGCCGAAAAGTATGCCACACACACACACACACAGACACACATAAAAAGTGAGTGAGCCAGCGAAATCGAACAACGTGCGAAAGGCGAAGGCGCCGCACAAACCCAAAAGCAAACGCATTAAAAGCAACTTAATAATTCAGATCGAAATCACCAATCAGCGCAGCCGACATGTTGACAAACGACGCTACCAACGCTACCAACGCCACCAGCCAACGAGAGCAACAAGAACAACTGCGATGAGCACAAGAGATTTACATTTTCAAAATCGAATGGCGACATAAGCCACCGCAAAAGCAAAAGACACGCAACCACAGCCATAATGAAATCCATGATAAACAAGATAAACGAACGAACACACAAAAAATAAAGTAAAAATAAAAATAAAAGAAAGAACGTAGCGAGCAACAAAATAAATAAATAAGATGTATATGCTGTGTATGTGTGTTTGTGTGTGTGTGCCTGCATAACGGCATATATGCATTGATTTATACAATAGACAACAAGAAGCATTTGCAATGCTCTCAAAACAAAGTTGCGATTAACACTGCTTGAGTTTTTGTTTAATATTGAAATAGCTAAATTAATTTCAAAGTGTTGCAAAATATTTAAAATTTTTATTGTGCAAACTTTAATAATCTTTAAGTAAGCAAAGTAACGTTGTTTTTCTTTAAAAATTAGTATATAATTTTTTTTGCTTAAAATAAACTGAGTATAGCTTATAACTTTGACACCAAGAAAAAATCTTAAGCGTTCTTTGATTTGGTTTTGATTGCTTGATTAAGAAAAAAATTCAGGGAGCGTAATGATTAAGTTTCATTTAAAAACTTACGTTATACTGATTATATATTTTTTCTTATAATTTTCCTCAACAATAATAATTAATTTTGAGTAATTTTTGAGAAAAAAAAATCAATAATAATGATTATTTATGATTTTTATAAATTTTCGCTCAAAATAAAACTCGCTGTAATTATTAAAGCTTTTGCTATATTTCAAAATTGCTTTTCAACATTACACGATTATTTAGAATTTATGTAATAATAACAATAATGTAGCTGAGGCCTTTAGGCTGTTTTTCTATATAAATTAACTATTTAGTTTCATTTAAGTAGCCGAAAGACACAGTAGCTAAGGCTGCCTTAGCTGAAGCTTAAGTTTTAACAGTTATTTAAATAAATAAAATTTTATTGTATTTTTTTATGTGATTGAACAAATATTTCAGTTAAGTAATAAAAAATGTTGAGTATTATTTATTTGCAAATTTTTGTAAAAATAATTTTCCTTTAAAAAAAATGTGTAATATTTATTTTAATGCAAATATTTAGTTATCGTTACAATTGCTTGAGCTACAAACTGCTTTGCTGTTTAAACTGCTGCTGCCATAAACAAATTACTAGAGTGTTGCTCAATTTTCCAACTACTAACCAAAAGCACAACAAATTGCATATGCTCTACACTTGTTAGGGCAGTCATAAGCAACAGCGTTGCTAACGCGACGACAACAACTGATATATTTATATCTATTTCAGCTTTTGTCGCGCTGCTCTTTTGGGGGCACATTGACTTGCCCATAAGGGTAGCAGTCGAGTAAAACAGTGAAGTAGTCACACACCCCACCCCCCTCACTACATTACAATACGCTGCCCGCTGCAGCGCCACAAGCGGCTCAGGCTTTGGTCGTTGTCAATGTTGTCTTCGATGTCTTCGTTTGCAATCAATGAAAGATTTATGACAACAATAACAACAGCAACAACAACAACAACAACAACCAGCAGCGTCTATATGTACGTTTGAAGTTTGAAGCTAGCTGCCTCATATTTTATTTTATTCTATGCTATACTTTTTTTTCCTACGCTTTTATAACACATCATTATTTTTATTATGACGCAGCCAGCGGCGGCGGCGGCGGCGGCGGCAATAGCCTGTTATACCAATAGAGAGTGATTAGTGACCAAGTCTGACAAGCCAAAATATAATTGCATTCTAGTTATGCTAATGTGTGTGTGTGTGTTTCTTTTTTATTGACATTAATAGGCAACAAGCTAGAAAAAATGTGAGGCAAGCTGCTGTACTAACCTAACAATTTTAATTAAAATATATACAAATTAAAAATAAATATTTTTGCCTTAATTTAAAAAAGTATAAGCTCAAAAAATAGTAAAATACTTAAATTTTTGTATTTTATTTGCATTAAAAAACGATTTTTTATTTATTTATCTAAGTAATGCATTGAGATTTTGGTTATAAAAATTATTAACTTATTTTTTATTTAAAAATGCATTGAGATTTTGTTTATAAAAACTATTAATTTATTATTTACATAAGTAATGCATTGAGATTTTGATTATAAATTTATTAAATAATCCATAAAACACAGTTCACTATTTTAAATAAATTTAAATAAATATATTTTTAATCTTAGAAAAAAAGTAAATGCGGTAGACTTCAAGCTCTTGCTACAATTCCAAGTTGATTCCAGCCTTAAATTCAATAACTTTAAATATGAAAATAAATAAATAGCCAAAAGTTTTACAGGCAAGTTTTATTATTACAAAGTTTATTATTACAAACTTTAAACAAAAAAAAAGAAATATTAGAACTTGGAACAGTTAAAAAAACAATAGAAATAATATTAAAAAAATAGTTATGCCAATAAAAGTTAGAAATTGTGTTGAATGAAAACTAATATGAATTTTATAATATTTAATGTAAAGTTAATATTTATGCTTGAAAATAGAAAACATTGCTTAGAACCATATGAAAAGCTTTGTAGCTTATGCAATTTGCTTTGCGCCTTAAACTAAAATGTTGTTAAATTTCTTAGATGCCTTTGCTCATATTTGTGTGCATGTGTGTGTGTGTGTGTGTAGCTGCAACTCGTGCAAATTTGACACTAACTGCATTTAGTAGACGCTTTGTGAAGCTGCAGCCAAGGCTAACCAGGACACACACACACACACACACACGCAGACAGCCAAAATGTGTGTGTGGACTGTAAGTGAAATCTTACAGTGCGTGTAAAATGCCGTTGCTCGGCTCGGCTTGTTGCTGCCACGCCCACACACTTGCAACTCACACACACACAGCAAAAAGAGTTGGACAACAATGAAATGCTTTTAGCAACAAGCTGCAAGCTGCGAACAAGCGCCAGCAAGCGAAATTAAGTTAACAACACATAGCAACAAAACAAATATAAACAAAAGCACTAGCCAAAAAAAAGCTAAAACAAAAATACAAAACAACAACAACAACAAAATAGCAAAAGAAAGTTTTGTGTGCTGTTTTTATAGAAAAATTGAGTTAAAAAACTGAAAGTGTCGACGCACACCACTGTGCAGTTAACGTATATATATATATATAAATTTTTTTGCAGCTGCTTGCAAGCCAAGCATAAAATTATTAACTAAATTAGCAGGGAACGCGTTTTTAAATGAAAAATACGTAGCATACTTTTTTGCTGCAGCCAGCAAAATTTTACTTAATGGCTGAAGAGCTTAATTCACATGTTACACACACACACACACATGCACATCATAAGTCTGAGATTTTCTTTGGCATTGATGGCCAAAAGTCATTGGCCTGGGGGCAAGCAAAGTTGAGCAGCAGCTGCTGCGTGCAACAAAAAGAACAAAAAAAGGGGCAGCAGCAGCAACGAGTCTAGGTGCTGCTCAAAGGAATCTCAATAAAACTTGTCGACACGGCAACACTATATAGATATATATACATATATATAGCAAGGCTGCCAAATCACAGACAGACAGCGAGCACGTGTGTGTGTGTGTGTGAGCATAAAATTTATAAATTATTGAATCTATGAAAATATGAACATCACGTACGCGCTATAGCTTCGTTTTTTCTTTGCTACGGACAAACTATTCACCAATACTGGTTTGCTACAAGAGCCAAGACAATTGTACAAAAACGAGCTTACAGTTATGCACAAATAGTCAAGCGTATGTGTGTGTGTGTGTGCGTGCCTTAGAATATGCACAGAATTTCATTACGTCGCTCGTTTTTATAAATAAGTTCGCTTGTTCGCTGTCTCGCTTGCACGCAGTCACCTTAAGCTAGCTCTCAATACACACCACTCGACGCTAGTTCACTCCACTCCACTCCCCTCCACTCCAGTCAGCCACAACTCTTCAACGTCAGCCTGTTTGTTTGTTTGTTTGTTAGCTTGTTTGTTGTTTGCCAAAGTTTGTTCATCTATTTCGTCGCGTTTGACGTGCTCCACCTTATATATATATATATATATATGTCTATGTCTATGTCTATGTCTATGTCTATGCAGCTTGGCGTTGCCGCCTCATAGTTGTGTGAAAACGTCTTTGGCATTACTAGAAAACTTTTCTAATAATTCGTTTGATGAATTTCCTGCTTTGTTTTTTTTTTTCACTGCGCTGCTCTGTCGCTGCTTTGGCTTTTGTCATTAAAAAAAAATGCTAACATTGTATCAATATCAATATTAATATTCTATGCAAGTTTACGCATTTTCTATATATATAAAGCTATAGCCAACTAATGTACTTTTATTTTATTGTTTATTTTTAGTGTTGGCTCTGGGGATTTAAAGTTGTTGAGCAAAATATAAATGCGTAAGTAATTTTATTATAAATATTTTGACTATATCTGAATGAAATATATAGTAATTTATATTATTACTATTTTATAATATTATACTTATTATTATTTAATGTAATTTAAAAATATTTTGGACTATATATTAGGTATTATTACTTTAATTATACTTTGTGTACTAATATTATTTTAATTTAAAATAACATTTTTAATAATTATAATATATTTTTTATTTTGACTTTTAGTACTCTTTTATTATTTTTTAATACATTTAATACATTTTAATGACATTTTATTATTAGTATAATTATTTTTGTTAAGCTAATATGTTTATATTAATTATAAATTTTATATGCATTTTATCATTATTATTTTTATAACTCTATTATTATTTTTTTGTAATTTATAAATATTTTTACTATATTTTAATGGCATTTTATATTAATATTAAAGACTATTATTGCTATAATTATTTTTGTTTATATTAATTAAGCATATGCATGTGTATTTATATTTTTATTATTATTTTTTTTTGTAATTTATTATATTTTATTGATCAGCTGCTGGCCAAAGCAAGCAGCAGCTGCATTTGAAGTGTTTGTGCAACCAACTATCAAGTGCATGAGTGTGCATGTGTGTGTGTGTGTTTGCTTATAAACTTAGCGTGTGTCCTTCACCTGATTATCAAGAAATGTGCTACAAATAAATATGAATTATGCGCATTACTTGAGTTGAGTGTATGTTTTACTTTGAGTACACACACACACACACATAATAACTTTAGTAAATCCATCTATACACGTTTACAAGCAAGCTTATTTGTTGCTCTCTCTGTCGCTCTCTCTCTTGCTGTTGCACTAACTTGGCTTTAGTCGTAGCAGCATCAACTTTCGCATACCGTAATCTATTTAATTCAGCCAAGCAGACGACTTTGCACTACGTACTATACGTATGTGTGTGTGTGTGCGTGTGTGTGTGGCATTATCAACTCATAAATATTTATTGAATTTTAAGAAATTTTCCAAAAAAAAAAAGAAGTGCTACAGAAATTGTTACAAAAGTAGCCCAAGCCAGACATGAGCGTCAGTTTTGGCCAATAGCAATCCCAGTGCCAATTTCCATTGCCAGCAGCTGGCCAGCGACGGCGACGGCGACGGCGACTTGGCTATCAACACATATTCGTCATTGATTTTCCTTTTAGTCGTCGCCGCCGCCGCGTACGGCGTATGGACCGTGTCCATGTCCGTGGCCCCCAGTCAACGTTATCTGTGCGCTGGCTTGTCCTACGTTTGCATTCTCTTATTTGGATTATAATTTTTTCCATTTCACATATGAATGCGTTTTTCTTGGTGGTTTGTCGTCAGCGTCGTCGTCGTCGTCGGACTGAGCTGCTGCCGCTGCTGGTCACTTGTCAATTTACATTTTACGTTGTCTTCTGCATTGCTTCAACTCGCTCTCGCCCTCTCTCTCTCTCTCTCTCTTGTTTTTTATGCGTTTTTGCCAAATGCAGCGCATTGGCGACTATCAACACAATCCACGCTGTGCAGCTTTCTATGCATTAACTGATCAGAGCTTGCACTTGCGCTAGCATAAGCAAAGTGACTTAATATTGGATACAGATATTTAAATCAAATCTGCTCACAATCAATGTAGAGCCAAAGAGCATTTGTTTTATGAATTTATTTATGACTCATGCAGCTTATTTGAAACTAAATATTTAAAAAGTAAAAGCAAAGCAAATGATTTTGAATGGTTTTTATATTTATCAATTACAATTTATACAAACATCACGTTATTTAGTGTTAATAAATCTTAATAAAAATTAATTTATATTTATTAATATCAATTATACAAACATCAAGTTATTTAGTGTTAATAAATCTCAAAAAAAAAATCTCAGAGTTAGGCTGCAACGACATTATGCGACCCAGTACATGCGCAAAAAATTATATATCATATATAATATAAAAAACATTGATTTTCTATAACAAAAAATAGTCAAAACTAAAAGAAAAAAAAAATTTTTATACTAAGCTACAACAGCTTGTCATAATATGCTGTATACGAAATATTATATATATATATATATATTTTTTTTTTTTGCATATTTTATTTATTTAGTGCAATCGTCAAAACTAAAAGTAAAAAAATTAATAATAATTTTTTGTCATAATATTCTGCATACGAAATTTTATATATTTTTATTTTTTTTGTATATTTTATTTATTTAGTGCTAGCAATATTTTGAACTATAATATAATTAGCTTATGACTTAATCCAGTAGTCAAATTAAATATTAAGCGTTAAGCAGTAGCAACTAAATAACAAAACTGCAACTTTGACAGTGATTAGCAATGAGATTTTGCTTATAATAATATATAAACAATATAAAATTGTAATCGGAGCCAGATTATTTCAGCTATACTACGGGGCTAAGCTAACATTTTCTTATAAGATGTGTTGACATGCTGTTTCTAGTAATCTTATATAATATTGGTTGGGCTATAGTATCAGGTAGTAGTTCTATGTTTATTATTTACAGATGTTCATGTTTTAATTATAGTTTGTTTATCAGACTCTTATCATGAAGAAATTTAGCTATGAATTGTATTGTATTAATGACAAGCGACAGCTGCAGACGCTTAACATAGCAAAGTTTAAATGTTGCTAACGCTGCAGGTTACCAAAATCTTGGCGTTCATACAGTCAGAGCCAACAGTTTATATGGCAAAAATGTTGGCCAAGCTACAATTATTATTCAGCTAGAGCGCGTTGTGCTGCTTCCATTGAAGCCTTAGACTAAATCAAAACTTTGAGCTTGAGCTTGAGCTGGGGACGCTGCTTTTAATTAGCAAGTTGACTTACCAATAAATGTTAATTACAAGTGTGTGTGTGTGTGTGAAGCCATTGAAATATTGATGCAGGTAGCAAGGAACTTATGCAATGTACTTAGCTCTGCTTAAGTTATGGCGCTTTTGAGGCAAATAGAGCTGTTTATGCTGTAATTATCAACGTTGAATCGCTGCTCTTTGCCATTTTAATCGCATTAAATGCAGCAGCAGCAGCAGCAACAGTAACTCGAAATCACATAGAGAGAGAGAGAGAGAGAGAGAGCGAGAGAGAGAGAATTGCACATATGCATGCAAACACAAATGCAAAATTAACTTGTTGATGTGACGATGCGAAACAATCCAAGCCAACGTATTGGGGGGGGGTCATTTTAGCTGTGGTTAAGAGTTTGTGGGGGGTGTGTGTGTGTGAGGGGGGGGGGTCAACACAGGAGTTGATGGCTGTTTGAAAATCGTTTCGTGTTCGAATCTTATTAGTGGTTTATAATTACAATTGTATACAGGCCAATTATGTTACGAGACAAAGCGAGTGCCAACCACACAGAGACACACACACATACACACACACACACATAACAGGTGTATGTGTGTGCACGACTAATTAACCAAACAGCAGAACTTGCCGTTAAGTGCTGCTTTATACATATAAATATGCGTGTCTGTATGTGTGTCTGTCTGTGTGTGTGTGCTTTGTATCTCGATAATGCTGTTCATTTCGTAAGCAAATGTCACACACACACACACACATGCACACTCTCTGCAGTTATGTAAATCGCAAGAGCAATTTATGCATTTGTATTTGTTGCATAAGTTAGCGCTTAGATAACCCAAGCCCATTGCACTGGCGCCAACTCCAACTCCAGCCCCCTTCCCTCCCGCACAGTCTTTGGCCCCTTGCAGTGTTGTCCAAAGTGTGTGCGCCGCCTTGTAATTGAATCCACGTCTCTGTGCTTCATAATTTCATTTTCTATACCATTTGGCATACAAATTACAAACGCACTGAGCAGCGAGCAGCACCAACCACTGAGATCCCAACTTAATGGGCACGTAACTAGCAACCGCAAGCAGTTCCCAGAGACTCAGTCTCAGTCGCAGCCTCAGCCATGCCACAAGCGCGCTCAAGATCGTTTATATGCATACAATATACAAATTTTATATAATATAATATACAGTATACAATTTTTTTTTATTTGCAAAGCCTTGTATTTTTTATAAAAATTATTTAAATTTTGCTTACATATATATATATAAATATAAATATATATTTATAGGAAATGTAAATAATAATAAGAAATTATTAATAAGAAATTATTATTTACATTTCCTATAAATATATATATATTTTTTTTAATTTTTTAAATTTTGTTCACATTTTTATTGCTTACATTTCATTATAATTACAACTAACATATTTTTTTATTTATAGGGCATTATATTTTTTTAAAAAGTATTTAAATATTGCTTCATTGTATAATTTACAATGTGATTTTTTTTTATTTGTAAGCAATGTATTTTTTTTTAAAGTATTTAAATACAATTTTCATATTTATTAAATATTTTTTTATTTATACGGCATTGTATTTTATTTTTTAATTATTTAAATTTTGTTTACATTTCCTACTATTATTTACATATCTTATTGCCTACAATATACATATTTTTTTATTTACAGGGCAATGTATATTTTATAAATATTATTTAAATTTTCTTTATATGCAAATAATAAAAAATTGTTTATTTCGCTCATATTTTTATTGCTTGATTTTATAAAAATTGCCATTGAGTTTTTAGTCAATGAATTAAATATGTAAGCTAAATCTTTAAGCAATAGCAACTAAAATTTGAATAAATTAAAAAGAATATTTTGTGCTGCTTAAATTTAGCACTTTATTTTTATTTAAATATTTTATTTCTAATTTTTGCTTTACTCTTTTTTTGCAGTTGGCGATAAATTACTAAAAATGGCAGCTAAATAAACAAAACTGTAAGTATAAAAATATTGTTTATTTATTTTTAATATAAAACAACATATTTAATAATATGCTGTCTGAATTTTAAATATGAATTATTTGCTATTAAATTTTAATAAGAAATTTCAAAAGGGAGCTCACTTTTTTTTTAGATTATTTATTATTGCTTTGCCATTTAACAGTAATATTTAGCCAGTTACTTTATGCAGCTAGGACTTGCCATAAAACTCTCTTTGCATGTCCAGTTAACAGTTTTTAGCTGTGCGCAGGCGCAAAATGTAAAAGAGCGCAGGCAATGGCAGTTGCTTGGGCACTGTAAATTGAAATTGATTGTAAAGTTACAGCGAAGTGACGCTAATCAAATGCCAATGTGATTTATGGCTGGCAACTCTTATAAATGGTTTGCGACTTGGCTAACAAGCAAGCAAAAGGATAAAGCAGAAAAAGCAAAATAGCAAATGCAAAAAGCTAGAAAATCAAAATATATTAAACAGAGTTTAAAAAGCAAACAAGTAAAATTGCATAAAAATAAAAAAAATAAAATAATAATAATAAAATAAAATAAGTAATAAACTGTTATACAAGCAAGTGGCTTACAGCAAAGAGAGCCAAAGAGAGCATAAAATGCAAAGAGCGAGTGTAGAAGAGAGAGACTGTTAATGCTCAGTAGCTGTAACTGTTAAGTTAACAGCCGCTTGTAAGGCTAACAGCAAGGATATTACATAACTTTTATACTCATGTATGTGTGTGTGTGACTGTGTGTGTGTGTGTGACTAGCGCTAAAGATAACCAATAACTGACAAGGCGGCGTCGTCGTCGTCGCCGCTGCTGCTGCTGCAAATTGCCCAAAAAGCAAAGCGTGCTTATTGAAACAAAACGTTAAAAATCGATTTGCCACACACACACACACACACACGCACAGACACGCACACACTTGATTAGCGCTACAAACAAAAAAATTGTTTGCTTGTTTTGCTTAGACATTGGGGCTGGGGGCAAACTTGTTGAATATATACGCGCTGATAAGTATGCTACAAAAAATGAATAGCAAACCTTGGGGGTAGCCAAGACTTGGGAATTGAAAAGCGTAAACAAAACTTAGCTCTTCTAATAAAGCATTACTATTAATTGGCTATATAAATGTTATACATTATGACATTAAGTTATCTACGCTAGTGAGCAGTAAGCTTAGCATTAAATCTTAAGCTTTATAATGTAGCCAAAGCAACTTAAGTGAATGAATTAAAAACGTATAATGTGCGTTTTTAGCCAGCATTGCAATAATAATTGCAAGTATTATATTCTATTATTATAAATATTTACTTAATTATTAAGTCTGCTGAACTTTTAATAATTGAATTGATTTGTTATTGCAGCTATTAATGAAATTTACTCGAAACTGTTGCTCAAAATAGTTTTCAATCAAACTAAAATAAATTATTGCTGCAGATTCTTTTTATAATTTTATCTATTTTTATATAATCATAAATTATTGAGTCTGCTGAACTTTTAAAATAGTTTTCAATCAAATTAAAATAAATTATTGCTGCAGATTCTTATGCTAATCTAATACAATTCTTATTTTTATACTATTCTAGCTTAGCTTAGCTCATAAATTATTGAGTCTGCTGAACTTTTAATAATATTTCTGAACATAATATTCTCAAAATATAGAAAATATTAAAACTATTAATATATAGAAAATGTCGCTTAAAATAGTTTTCAATCAAATTAATATAAATTATTTCTGGAGATTCCTATTCTAATCTAATCTAACACATCATAAATTATTGAGTCTGTTGAATTTTTAATAATATTTCTGAATATACAATATATTATTACTCTATTATTATTGATATTGAAACTATTAAGTTTTCAATCAAATTTAAATTAATAATTTCTGCAGATTCTTATTCTAATCTAATTCTTCTTTTTATAGAAAGCTCATAATTTTATTGAGTCTGTTGAAATTTTAATAATATTTCTGAATATACAAAATATTCTCAAAATATTATTACTCTATAGAAACTGTTGCTCAAAATAGTTTTTAATCAAATTAAAAAAAATATATATCTGCAGATGCTAATCTAATCTAACACATCATAAATTATTGAGTCTGCTAAACTTTTATTAATATTTCTGTATATATAAAATGTTCTCAAAATGTTATTACTCTATTATTATTGTTATTGAAACTATTAAGAGTTTTCAATCAAATTAAAATAAATTATTTTTGTAGATGCTTATGCTAATCTAATCTCGTCCAATACTTATTATAGTAGCTTAGCATTAAAGCTAAATTACAAGACTTTAAATCGAATTAAATGCTTTTAGTTTTACACTTTTTTCGATATAAACTAAAAGTTGAACAATTTATTAGGCAACATAATTGTAAAGTTATGTGCACAGACATAAATTAAGAGCCAGTTGCATTGTGTGCGCTTACGTTACGTAACGATGTTACGTTAAGCCAAAAAAAAAAAGAAACGCGCTAAAATATTAAAGCTAATTGTATGCAAGCTATGATTTGTATCTATGTGTGTGTGTGAAAAATCAAAATTTTACGCTCGACTGCACATTTCTAAAAGCTGCGTATGGAACTGAGAACTGAGAACTGAGAACTGAGACTGGCTGCTGTATATAAATAGTATGTGTAGCACTGTGTGCTTAAGTGCGTGTTTATGGCGCAATAAAACAGACCCTAACAGGCTAACACACACATGCACATATACATGTATATATATTTAAAGTGAGCGAGAGCGAAATAGACATAAAGCAATCGCGTTGGCTGGCTGACTGGCTGTTTGCATGCCGCCAGCCAAATGAAGCAACCAAACGAGCCCCGAATCCAGACCAGCAGCAGAAGCTTCAGCTCAGTCTGCCCTAGCCAGACAGTGAGCCAAAAAGAGCAGCAGAGCAGCAGCAGCGCAGCAGCAGCAGCCGGCAGTGCTGATAGTCGTAGTCAACTGGCAGCCAGCATCTTTTGGATGTGTCTTTCCGCTTGTCTGCGGCGCATTTATGACTTCCACCATACACAGACAGCAAGACAGACTAAAGCGTCTGTGTGTGCAACTATAGTCTGCATATAGGCGCATAGCCATATGTCTTATCACACACACACACACACCACTGCGATAGCGCTTAGTGTCTGCTGTCAAATGCCATACTAAACCGATAATCCAATCATAAGTTATAGTCAAATGAGTTTGCTCTTCAATAAATTTTAGCGCCTAAATCTTCGTTTTTTTTTGTCAACTTTACGGCCATTTGTGCAAAGTTGCTCCCAGTTTAGTTTCGGATACGTTCTCAACGCTCAAAGTGCCTGTCAGCCAATCAAATTTAACGTACTGCAACGGCAACGGCAACATTAGCAGTTACAACCCGTACAGTCTGCATTCAAATTGCCACCTGTCCACATATGTTGCAACACTTTGGTGGCGTTGCCATAAAATCGCTCAAGCTTGAAATAAAACTAAGCTGCCAAATGCAAACGAAAATCTGGAAAAAAAAAAAAGTTATGCTGTCAAGTTTTAATTAAAAAAATAAATATAAATTACAAAGGCAACAACTCACTCGAAACTCACTAAAAGCTATGCAAAATTATTTGACAACAATTTTTGTTTGTTATTTGTTTGTTCACATTCACAACATTTATCAATCAACTGCAGACTAAGGCGAGAGAGCAATCAAGGCAGGCTTTGGGCTTTAGCCTTAGCTTGAAGTGTTAGCAAATTATTATTGTAGCTGAAACTAATAAAATAGCCAACAAATTATTATAGCATTATATTTATTATTGCTGCTTTTCAGATTTAGATTTAGATGTTAGATTTCTCTAAGAAATAGTTTACAAATTATTATAGCTTCTAAATATTATTGTAGCTGAAATCTAAGAAATAGTCAACAAATTATTATAGCATTATATTTATTATTGTAGTTATTATAGCTTATAATTAATATTGCTGCTCTGAAATCCACAAAATAGTTAACAAATCATTGAAGCTTATTTATTTATTATTATTGCTGCTGAAATCTACGAAATAGTTAACAAAATTATTTTTTGCTTAAATTAGCGCAACATTTGCTGAAAGTGAAAATTATTTTATTATAATTATAATCAAATATACGAGCTATGGCAATATAATATAAGTATTTATTATATTTATACGTTTCTATAACTGTTTAGATAATAGCTAAAG
The DNA here is from genome assembly GCF_011750605.1 of Drosophila busckii. Lineage (NCBI taxonomy): Eukaryota > Metazoa > Arthropoda > Insecta > Diptera > Drosophilidae > Drosophila > Drosophila busckii. The sequence continues at coordinate 21,388,481 of NC_046608.1, read as the reverse complement.
TTTGATTCACTACATTTATATAGCTTAAAATTAATCGTACGTTTTTATAAACAGAAGAGCGAAGGTTTACAATAGATAATAGCTAAAGTTTGATTCAGAACATATTTATATAATTTATTATACGAGCTACTAAATTTAAACATTGCACAGTGGTCCACAAAAATAGTTATGCGTGTCTTTCTGGTCTATAATTTAAACTGCAAGCTTAAAACAATAAAATAAAACTAATTTTAGCAAAATAGGCGTGGTTACGCCCATAGCACCCATTACATATTTAATAAAATACGCATATAATTCATAAAAATTGTAAATTTAATAACAAAAAATACAAAAAATTATAAAAAAAAATAATTATAAAAATTAATAACAATTAATTAACGTATAAATCAAAGACAAACTCTTTCAATGCATTGTTGCATTTCTTTTATAAACTGCAGTCATTTGTTTATTAATTTAACTTGTTGCAGCAACAAATCTACGAAATGCTCAATTTAAGTGCTAACTGCAATCAAGTTGGATTTTAATTATATATAGCAAACAATGCATATTATTAATAACAAATTTTTGCAAAATATTCTTGCGCTTGCAATTGTTGTATAAACATGGCTTAGTTATTGTTTAATATTTGTGACAAGCTGTAACTAAAAACTGTTAGGATTTTGTTGCTATTGAATTTGTTGCTGCTAAACTAAACAAAAAGCTAATATTATTATAATATTTATATTATATTCTGCCTGCTATTGTGTTGTTTAATTTGCTGGTTTTAGTTTGAAAATTAATTGAATAGCTTAATGCAGTCTACAAAGCATTAAACAAAGGTAGATTTCAACTCATTAAACTTATTGTTGGCAGCTTATAAAGCAATAATAGTAGTAGTAGTAGTAGTAGTAGTAGCTAATAAGCTTCAATTGAGCAGACAGCCAATGGCCCTTTGTATGCAATGGCAGCCAATTTAACAAAACTTCAACTGGGCAAGAGTGAGAGAGACAGGCGAGTAACAATATGCGTATACGTAATATACGTGTGTGTGCGAGTGTGTGTGTGTGGCTTTTATTGAAAAACGTAATAAGCCCATGCTTGTAGTCGAATGTATAAAGATATGGTCGTATACATATGTCGCGGGCTTCCCTTTGTATTATCATTGGCAACATTGTTGCTGTTGTTGCTACAGCTGCTGCTGCTGCTGCTGTTGTTGTTGTTGTTGTTAAGCTCTCAGTGTCGTTTTATGTGCGTTTTGTGCGGTGTCTGTGGCAACTATTAGAAAAGAGCAGAGGCAGCAACAGCAGCAGCAGCAGGAGCAACAGGATTTGACTGCTTCAGTCATAACGTTGTCCTTTGCTTGACTTTTCAAGTTGCTACACACACACACATGTGTTCATGTGCGTGTGTGTGTGTCTTATGCCTTATGCCATGTTTTTCGCCAACGTTTATGATGTCCTGCAATTGTCCCTTTTAACAACGCTATACACTACGTATGCGTGTGTGTGTGTGTGTGTCTATGTGTGTGTGCATTCTTCTTTTGTTACAACAATTTTTGCGCAATTTCTTTTGTGCTTTGTGCTGCGAGCGGCTGCGGCGCTGCTGTCATAACTGTCGCCTCTTTCACTTGTTCTGCTGCCGCTGCTGCTGCTGAGCACATGCAATTAGTGCCAAATGTTTCCATATTTTTGCACACACACACATAGATAGAGACACATACATATGCGCTGTTGGTTGGTTCCAATCGTGTTGGGGGCTTGGGTTTGACTGCGCACTGACCACAGCATTCAGAGCATCAGCGCGGCTGCATACACTGACAAAACATTGCACCCCTTATGTGTGTGTTGCCACCCCTGCCCCGCAACCGCAGCAATCGTTGCTGCCACAACAGGCACTAACAAAAAAGAAAATACAAAGCACACAGCAACAACAACAACAATGCACAAGAAAAAAAAAAACCAACAAATGAGCAACATTTTGCCAGTCCCGTCCGTTTAGGCAGCAGCCAAGTCACAACGACTAAGCAAATGCGCTACTAATTAAGCCACAAGTTCTATACTAATTCTATTGAATGTGAATATGTTTAGTTAGGTCTCACTGTAGTTTTTGAGTGACTTTCTATTTAAATTCGTCTGCATGTAGTTTAAGATTTCTATTTTATTTTAAGCTACATTTATTGCTTAATCTATTAAATTAGCTTGCAAGTTAGTTTTAGCTTATTGCAAGTCTGCACATTTGCTCAACTTGTTAGTTATATATTCTTGATTTAATAGCAGCCTGAAGTCCTCAAGTTACAATTAAAAATAAATAAATAAAATATATACTTGATTTGCCAAAGCTGAAGTATAAGCAAATTAAATGAATTAGCACATTAAATTATGTATTAAATTAATATTTTGATGATTTTATGCTATATGTTAACTTGAATTCTTATTTTGTTTTGTGCTTTAATTTATATACCAAAAATGCAATTTAATTTTGCTTAAAATATTTGTATAGAAATTTTTTATAAATTTGCTGCGTGCTCTTTTAACTAAACATTGTTTATAAATACATTTTTTAGTTTTGTGTTTTATAAATTAATAAACAAAGAATGCAATTTAATTTAGCTTACAAATATAAAATGTTTTGATTTTTTTTAAAATATTTTCTGAGCACTTTTTCAACTAAAATTTGTTTACTATAATATATTATTTAATGTTGTGCTTTAATTTATAAACAAAAAATGCAATTTAATTTAGCTTAGAAGTAGCTTATGTATACAAATTTTTTTTAATAAATTTTCTGCGTGCTTTTTCAATTAAAATTTGTTTATAAATTTATATAATTTTGTGCTTTAATTTATATACAAAAAATGCAATTTAATTATATAAAATGTATTGATATTTTTTATAAATTTTCTGAGCGCTTACATTGTTTATATATATATTTTTTTATAAATTTTCTGCTAAAATTTGTTTATAGATATATTATTTAGTTTAATGCTAACAAAAAATGCAATTTAATTTAGCTTAGAAATTTATTATGTATACATATTTTTTTAAATAAATTTTCTGAGCGCTTTTTCAACTAAAATTTGATTAATTATATTACAAAATGCAATTTAATTGAGCTAAGAATATATATATATATTTTTAATAAATTTTCTGCAATACATTGTTAATTAAATTTAGCTATTTATATTAAATTAAAATGAAATTAGTTGTAGCTTTTAAAAATTGAATGCAAAATTGAAAAGTGTGGCCAACTAGTCACCATAGCGGCAGCAACAAGCTGTTTGCTTTGTTTGTAGTGGCAGAGAGGGGTGGCTGGGGGGTGGACTGGGGGCTGGACTGGGCTGCTGTGTTTGAGATGCATTGAGAGTTTTTTCTAGGTGGCTTTATGCTTGTAGCTAGTGAAGCAAGTGTCCGGCCGACTGTGTAAACGGCCGTTACATTCTCCACATATCCTTTCAGGCTTGTTCTACTATGTACGCTAGTTGGCCCTCAATGTGCCCTCACACACACGCACTCACATACACGCGCGCTGTGTGTGTGTGTACGGTTAATTATACATTTTGCATGCAGCTATGGACACACATATATGTGTATCCGATTTCGCCTAGCTGCTCGTCGATAACAATATGCGTAGCATTTTACACACACACACACATGCATACGTGTGTGTGTGTGTGTGTGTGTGTGTGTGTGGGTGGCTTGTTGCTTCTTTTGTTGCCAGTTCACTTTATAATTTCGCAGCTATTTTTAGGCTTTTCTGCCGCAGGAAGTGCGCATCACGCTCAGCCCCCATAATGCCAGTCGAATCTGTTCAGTAGGCCAATCTGGCTATATATAAACACACACACATACACACACACACACATATATACACAAGCTATTGTTATGGCAGCGCATTGCTTTTAATTTAAAAGTTCTAAAGGCTTTTGCCTGCATTCAAATTGAAAATATTAAAATTTAAATGAAATATTTGTCGAGCGTTGAACATAACGCTTCAATAGCATTTTATTTCTATTAATCAAACAATAGTTGCAATTTTTATTTATAAAATTAAAATGAATTTTCTTACTTTCCAACTAAGCACAATTTTTTTTATTAGTTTAGTTAACAATTTAATTTTCGAATTAGCAATTGTTGTAGTCAATATTTACATATTTATTTTTATACAATTTATACAAGTTAATGTTAGCGTTTCAAATATAAAATTAAAATGAATTTTCTTATCAAATAGTTTCAAACTAAGCGCATTTTTTTTATTAAATAGCTTTAGTTTAGTAATTTAATATTTGCATTAGCATTTTTATTTTATGTGTATAGTGAACTTTTAACTAATTCAACAATAGTTGCAATTTTTAATTATTTTTAGAGTTTCAAATATATATTTAATTAGAATTTTCTTAGCAAATAGTTTTTTTTAATTAAATAGCGTTAGTTTAACAATTTAATTTTTGAATTAGCATTTTTATTTTATTTGTATAGTGCAAATTTTATTAATTCAATAGCTGCAATTTTTATTTATTTTTAGAGTTTCAAATATAAAATTTATTAGCAAATATTTTTTAACTAAGCACATTTTTTATTAACTAAATAGCTTTAGTTTAAGAATTTAATTTAGCATTTTTATTTTATTTGTATAGTGAAAATTTAATTAGCAATACAAAACAATTTAATTAACAAACAAAAGTTAAAGTTAGAGCTTCAAATAGAAGAATTTTCTTTTTCAAACTAATCATATTCTTAATTTTCTTTGTTTATATTTATAGTAAGAATTTAAATAATTCATCGATAGTTACAATTTTTATATAAAAATACTTTTTCAAAAGTTTATGTTAGAGTTTCAAATATAAAATTAAAATTAATATTCTTAATTTTTAATTTAACTATTAAATTAGCATTTTTATTTTAATATATACTGACAATTTAATTAAGAAAAATTTGCAATATATTAAGCATTGAAATTTGCATTGCGTGTTTAATCCAAAGGAAATCGCTGAGTTATTTTTACTTTAAGTAAATACACTCTCGCTCTGTCTTGCTATTGCTGTCTCTGTCTCAGCGTCTTATCTGCCGCATTGTTGTTTGCTTAGTCTCATTATTTATGATGCGCGACTGCAATCCTTCAATTTGTTTGCATTGTCAGGCGTTGCGTCTAGGCTTATTAGCCAACCACCCACCCACCCAAGCGGCAGCGGCGTCGTCGTCCTAGTCTAGCAGCGATATCCTGTTGCATGACCAGGCGTTTGCCTTTGGCAGCGATTTTCAACGTTTAGTCTGCTGCATCATTTATCATCTGAAATGCGCCAGACACAACAGACCAATCAGACAACGAACGCAGGCCCAAGCCGAAGCGTTCTCAACTTGCAACTGTGTGCGTGTGTGTGTGTGTGTGTGTGTGAGAACAACAGCTGCAATGGCTGTGTACGGACGAACGGACGGACTGAAGCTGCATAAAAACAAGTGCAAATGCAATTTGAAAACAGAGCCAGGGCTAGGGCCAGGGCCAGGGCTAGGGCGTTGGTTAGGTTTTTGACTTGCTGGCCGGTAAAGGGGGCTTAACGGTATTTGGTAATTAATAGGCCATATAATGTGCGCTATAACAGCAGGGGCGGCAATTGTGCATATGTATGTGTGTGTGTCTAACCCGCAAAACGAGTGTTGAGCCCCATGGGCTTTTATGATTTAAATGTGCGACTGAAATACAATAATAACTCCCGGGCACTTGGCAAACAAATAAATTAATTGAGCTGCTCGAATGGAGCACACAACGTGTGTGTGTGTGTGCGTGTGTGTGTGTCTGTGAGCGAGCGAGAAGGAGCAAGAAATATGAAGTGATAGAAATTCAAACTGCGTAAACTCGTTGCCTGCTGCTCTCTCTCTCTCTCTCTCTCTCTCTCTCGCTCTCTCTCTCTCTCTCTCTCTCGCTCTATTTGCTTTGAGCCCGCATTGAGCAAATTTAATTGAACTGCCCGCAAATGCAATGACCCTGGCTATGGGTAGACAACTATTAGCACTAACTGCATATGTGTGTGTGTGTGTGTGTGTGTGTGTGTGTCTCTGTTATGCATTTCAATGGCATAAAAGGCGCCGTTTTTATTGCAAAAATATTTTCAAATGCAGCTGTTGCAATAATATTTATTTGTATGGCATGTGTACAAGTCATAGATAAATAAATCATTAGACTAACGCTATATATATATATGCATATATATGCAACTAAAAGTCAGTTGCATGCAACCGACTCACTCGCTCTTGATTAGCATTTTGGCATTTTGCAGTGTTCGCTGCTTTGTCTATTGGGTGCCAATGCTAATGCACTTATTGCTACTTAAAATACACACACACACACATGCACACACACACACACGCATTAATTACAAATATTTCTCTCTCGTTTGTGATGATGATTTATCTGCTCTCTACGTGTGTGTGTGTGTGTCTGTTGCTAAAGTCGCTTTTGATTTCCACTTACATTCCTTTGCTTGCAGAAACACACGCGTCTAATTGAACTTGCCACAAAGCCATCAATTGATGGATGAGCTTCAAGTGATTTGCACTTAAAAGCGTTGCTAACGTTAACTTAATAGCACAACATAATGCACATAAATTCCACATAATCTAAATTTGTATTTATGACAATTACATTTCAATTATTTAAGTCGCTCTTTGTGCTACAAGAAAAACCAAATTTCATGTGCAGTTATGCAATTTATATTAAATACTAAATGACATTGCAGCGTTTTATTTATTAGTTTGCAAATAAACAAAACTAAGCTTCAAGTTTATTACACAACAAATGTAAAATAAATGAAGAAATATTAACAGCTTAAATTTATTGACAATAATTTTTTTTTTATTAATAAATGCAAATTGAGTTATAATGATTTTCTTTAAACAATTTTTGTGTTTAGTCAAAAAAATATATATAAAAAATATGATAAATGTTATAATTGAATTTTAATACTAATAAACAACATTTTTCAAATAATGTAAGAATTCCATACAAAAATGCTACTTTATTTTTTTTATAATTAATAAAGTAATGCATAAAATTGCATTTGATTTTATTTAAGTATTTTATACGTAAATGCTACTTTATTTTTTTTATGATTAATGCATAAAATTTAATTGCATTTGATTTAACTTAAGTATTCCATACATAAATGCTACTACATTTTTTTTTTTAATAATCATATAATGCATAAAATTTAATTGCATTTGATTTTACTTAAGAATTTTTTACGTAAATGCTACTACATTTTTTTTATAATAATGTAATGCATAAATTTATTTGCATTTGATTTAACTTAAGTATTCCATACATAAATGCTACTACATTTTTTTTAAAAATAATATAATGCAAAAAAATTAATTACATTTAAGTATTCCATACATTTTTTTTATTAATAATATAATGCATAAAATCGACAAGCAATATGCCTCCTATTTACACCCCAAACATTAATCCAACAGACATTTAAAACTAGAATTCCTAACAAGAAATAAACTAAATATAAAAACATTAACAAAGACAATTATACATACATACAAATAACATCGATAAATCTCAAATCGAGCAGACGCGATCAAATTAAAATAATACGCACTACTTTAATTAAAACTAAACTTCAACTTCAATACCATACCCCAGCTATTAAATTAATGCCCATCACTGCTCCCTACTAAACACAAACCCAATAAAACTCCACATAATTTAGAAAATTACCACAAAATTTTAAAAATATATAAAATGTACATATAAAAATTTTATAAAAAGTAGGCAAAATACAACGAACTAAAAGTGTAATTAAAATAAAAGACTTAATCTCAAAAACTAAGTTAGTCTAGTTTTCAAAACTTCTCTAACTCTATAATAAAAATTAATACCATTTGTTTTTACTTAATAATTGAGTTTCAAAAATAAATTTGTACGATTTATACGCTAACAATTTGATTAAAGTGTGCGCAGCTAATAAAATTAAAATTAATCCAGGCCATAGAGCTGAATAATCTAAATAGAAAGTGCTCGCCACAGCTGCTGCTGCTGCCTCCAAAGCTGACGTCATTATTGTAGCGCATATGGTGCAAATGATTACAGTCATCAAGTGCATGGTGGGTGGGGTGGGGTGGGGCGCTAAAAGAAAACTGATCAAAGCGTGTTGGGCGTGGGGTTGGAGTTGGGAGGAGCATAAATACGCATTAAAAGGCAATAACAACAGCAGTGATGAGCACAAAATTAATTTACAAACATTTGATGGGTTTATTGACACACACACACACACACACACATGCATAAGCTGTGGCTGCCACATGGCTGCAAATGTTTGCGCAATAAATGAAAAGCGTTGCATGTTGTTTTTATTTTTTTTGAAAATCAATAGAGTGCCAAGTGTTAAGAGTCAAGCGTTTGTTATTATTGTAAGGGTGTTAAATTGCAACAATAACTGCCACACACTTATTAATTAAGCACACACACACACACACTGGCACTAAAGCAATTTCAATGGCATTTTATGCGCCAGCTAAACTATAAAACTATAAAAGCCAACAAAGTCGTTCGGCCCTAATACCCAAAGCAGCAACCACAAGCCCAAGCACAAGTCAAGGCAGCACATTGAACCGCTACACATGTGTGTGTGTGTGTGTGTGTGTGTGTGTGTGCCATTAAATCAGGCATTATTTATATATGTGCGAGCGCATAATTAAAATATGCTAAGCTCTAAATATTCTCTTGAGCCTTTTACTATTGCGGCGTTATGGTTAACTGACTGTAAAAATAGTTATATTAGAATTATGCCTATGCCTGCACATTTCTAATTATAATTAATGTAATTTGAAACAGTTGCAATTTATGCGTTGAGCGTTTCAAAATTAAATGCGGTTTCGGAGTTAATTTGAAATGAATGCTTATGCAATAGCAAAATAACAAATACAATTGAATTAAAATTGAAATATATACAAATATTAAACGCATAACAGCACAAAATAATTATTTAGTTAATTAGTTGTTTACTTGGCTTAATTTATGCATTAATTTGATGCTTAGTTAGTTAAATTCGTTAAAATGTGAATGTAAATTTTAATTTTAAGCTTATGCTTATGTAAAAAAATAAACAAAAATATATGAAAAATTAGTTTAATTTTTTGAAATATTTAAAATATTTAAATAAAGCAATTTTCGCCTCGACTAAGTTTAAAAAATAGAATGAAATGAAAAAAAATTTATGAAAAATTAGTTGAATTTTTAAATATTTTCGCCTATTGCTTTATTTAAATATTTTAAATATTTCAAAAAATTAAACTAATTTTTCATATATTTTTCATTTCATTCTATTTTTGAAACTTAGTCGAGAGTGCCAGAAATATTCAATTGATATTGATATTGCGCACAAATTTGCTGCTTAGTTACTCAAGTGTAGCCTAAAAATATATAAAATATTTTATATATAAAGTTAAAAGTTATGTATAAATATTTTTAATAAAAGCAAAAGCGCTGCAAGCTCAAAGCTTTAGCTGCAACATTTTGTGTTGCATGCTGCGCTGTTTAGCTGTTGATTGTATGTCTGTCTGTCTGTCTGTCTGTCTGTCCGTCTGGCCGCCTGTTGCAAATGGTGTTAATGACTTTGATGATGCATCATTAGCTTGGCTAATTTTAATTACGCTTGCCTAAATTGCTGCTATCATTTTTAATAATATGTCCTTGTTCCTGCTGCCTTTGTCTATGTGTGTGCACACACATGAGCCTGTGTGTGTGTGTGTGTGTGGCAATGGCAGCTGTTGCAAAGTCCTGCAGTCTGCGCTGTCTGCTGCCTTTGCCTGCATTGCTGCTGCTGCTGCTGCTAGCAAAGCCAACAAATTATGCACTTATACATGCACACACACACACACACACACACACATGTGTGTAGAGTGAGACAGAGCGCGCACTGTTTGAATTATGGAACAGTCTACAGAGCGGGGCAGACACTTGACTTCTTTCTACGTTACTTTGAGGCAACTGAGCTGCTGCTGCTGCTGCTGCCACTGCCGCTGCCACTGCGAGTGTCTGTCTGTCTGCCTGGCTGACATCTTCTTACTCCATTTGGGCGCGCTGTCGTGTTAATTTAGCGCGAAATATTTGACAAGATGACGCGCTGCCTGCTTCGCCTGCCTGCTACCAATGCCGAGAGACATGCAACGTCGTCTGGCTGTGTAATGATCGAAGCTTGTACAACGCGGACTGCGAGTCTGTGCATGTGTGTGTGTGTGTGCAACAGACACTCATATCGATTTATAAGATGCCACACACTCTACTGACATTCGATATCATCGTGTCAGAAGTCGCAATTTGGCAAGCGTTAAGCTGTCGCCTCTGCTCTGATTGAGCTGTGTATGTGTCTGTGTGTGTGTGTGTGTGTGTCTCTTTAAGTGATTTGATCTATAGCTAATTCACAAGCAACTTACACTAAAAGGCAGTCGCATATATCAAGCGCAGTTACTAAACTAGTTACACTAAATTCTTATAAAAGCGCAAGCAACAAGCTTATGCTTTATTTTAATACAAGTAATTAATTAATAATAAGTGACATTTATTTAAATACTAAATGAGCTCTCAAGTTAGTAGCTAAACCATTTAATTTATTTTGCATTAGCTTAAAACTTTTAAGCATAAACACTATTTATACTTAAATATGCCTTTTAATTTTATATTTTTAATCATATTGTAATCAATTTTATTTTTTATTATAGTAAACATGGCATAGAAATAATAAATGGGTAAGTCAAATTTTAGCTTAAAAGTAAAAAATTTCTAAAAAAAAAATAATAAAATCCTAGTTATATACTTAAAACAAAACTATAACAATTTATTTAAAATACGCACAACTTTAATGAGTACTAAGCAAAGCGTTATAATTTTTTAGTATGTACGCTATATGAAAAATAAAAAATAAAAATTCTATGAAAATTGCCAATTAAAAATTAAACATTTCAGAGTTAGCTACATGCATTGCTTATGCAATAATGAAAAATTTGTATGCGAATGTAGAACTTTTAGTGAGGTCAAGCTACGCATAAAAATTCCAAGAAAATTGCCAAAAATCAAATTCAATTATTTTAGACTTAGTTGAATATGAAAAATGTTATCTGTCTAATATTTAAGGTCAGAAATATGAGGCTACGAACTTTTTATGAAAACAGTTGAAGCAAATTTAACGTTTTACAATCAAATATTAATTAAAAACTAAGTGGCTAACTTCAAAGCTGTGCCAGCTACAGCTACTGCTGAATTTCTTAGCAATGAGTGTTAATTTCAAAATTCTAAACTAAGCTCGATAAGCTTAAAATATAGTTGGAAGCTATGCAGCAAATTTGGTGTCGCTAGTTTCAATAGTTGCTTAAATCTTAACGCTCATACAGACAAACATAAGCAAATATGCCAAGTAATGAAATCTTAGTAGCTGCTTGGAGTGCTACGATTTGGTTTGCAAGACTTTAGACTAAAATTATCAAATTTTAGAAATTTTAGTGAGTTTCTAGTGCTGCAGAGGTCAAGCTATGAATTAGTTAAGACTTGTATTGTATCCAATTGACAGCAGCATAGACAGTACGACAGACAGACAGTTGGACAGACAGCGGCATTTAAAAAATTCTTGTAGCAAACGCGTTAAATGGCGACAATATTAAAAGTTCAAATATGACGTTGCCTGCTTGGGCTGCTATGGCTGGCTGAGCCATGCAAAGGCTGTTAGCTGTTAGCTGTGTGTGTGTGTGTGTTAGTATGTGTGTGTGTGTGTGTTGGCAATGGCGACACGTTGATGATGAGAACAGAATCTAGACAGGCAAGCAAAGAATCAACAGAACGTTAAAGTTATTATCGTTGTTGCACACACACACACACACACAGCTGCACATATGTTACACATGTGTGTGTGTGTATTTGTTGCTCATCATCTTTTGGCGTTAGCAAGTGCTTGGCGGCAACTTTCAACTTCTAATGGCCGCATTATGCGCTCAGCCAACGCTGCCCCCAACTCCGCAGCGCTCAGCGCTCAGCGCTTATTTGTCGCCTGTTTTGTGCCACCCAAACACGTTAAAGTGGCAGCAGCAGCGTCGTGGCGTCTGCTCTTGGCAAAATGAAAATGAAACTGTTGCAAAATCCCATAAAACGGCCAAAAAGCTTTTGTAAATGACGCCAACAGCTGTCGATGGCGAACAGCAGAGCAGACAACGTTGCCGCCCAATTTGCCCCCACACACACACACAGCCAATACACATGTATGTGTGTGTGTCGTTTGCTTGTGCCTGCGTTTTGGCGCGTTTTAATAAAGCGACAATGACATTTTATGAATTTTCCACTTTGTTCTTCTTGCTGTCAGCCAACCAACCACACACATACACACACACACACATACACGCTTACACATACATATGCATGCAGCAAAACGGAGGCGCGTCCAGTTGTCAACCCTTGAAGCATCGACGTCCATTGTTTGTTTGGCTTAGAGCCCCCAGCAAGCAAATGAATTGTCATTATCTATGTGTGTGTGTGTGTGTGTGTGTGTGTGTGTGTGTGGCATGTCTTAGTTGCCTTTGATATCCGATTTCATTTATAATTAGCTGCAAAGTTTACGCTCGCCATACCTTTGCTTGCGGTTGGTGTGGCCGGGTCAAGTAATTTAATGTCAAGCGCATAGCCACAGCAATGCCACTTGCCCCACTTGCCCCCGCTTGCCACAGCTTGGCACCTTTTTGGTCTCAACAAAGTTCGCTCAACTTTCAAAGGCAATTACAATGAAACTTAAAGCTCAACCAAATTGCAAGTGACAATGTTTTTGCTTTAAATAATTTATAAACACTGCACATTTAAATGCAAAAAAGCATTTCCAAGTCAACACACTTAACTTGGCTTTTGAGCCGATTGGCAGTTGCTTGCGTCGTCTTTGTCAATGTCATTAGCCTGCGGCTATCTCGCTCTCTCTCTCTCTCTTTCTTTGCTCAAGTCAAGTGTAAAGCGCAATTGCGTGGCTCAGTTGCCAACTGGCGTCCAAATTAACAGCTAATTACGTGCGAATGCCAAAATACCAGAGAATTTTAAATTGAGCAACGACAGCGACAAGTGGCAAAGGGCGCAAAAGGCAGCAGTCGGGGGGGGGCGTGGTGGGCCCAACAAATGTTGACGACGCAAATAATATTATAAAATAAAACAAGCGCCAAAGCAAGCGCGCAAATGCTGGCGCTGCCAACTATGCAATACACTTTGCCAAAAAATATAAATATAAAAAATATATATAAAAATTAAAATAAAATAAATCGATATGTCATGTGTGCATTTAAGATTTGTGTTATAATTATAATTATGTTTTTAACATTTATTGCTAATTGCTTGCAAATACTTTCGATTTGAATTTGAATTTTAAACTTTTGTAATTGCACTGCTTAGTTATAATTTTGTTGTAATTTTCTATTTATGTTTAATGCTTTTTTTTAATTATTTTCTTAACATTTATTGCTAATTGCTTGCAAATACTTTTTTAATTTAAATTTTAAACTTTTGCTTTGTTATAAATTAATGACAGTCATTTTAGTAATTTTCTATTTATGCTTTTTTTTTAATTAACTTAAACATACAAAAGTTATGAATAATTATTTCTGAGTTAAAGTTTATTTAGTCAGTTTATTAGCTAACTCAAATTATTTCAGTACACACCCTTTTTTTTTTCTTCAGTGTATAATATAAAGCATAAAAAAAACACGTAGCAAGTAAAAAGAACAACCCCGAAAGACAAAAAACTGAAACTGAAACAAAAAAAAAAATAACATTAAACATTATTTGCATACAAAATGTCCTTGAAAAGGGTTTGGCAGCATATGCTGGGCCAGCGAGGCAGAAAGAGATAGAGAGCGAGGGAGTGGGAGTGGGACAGACAGCGCCCAAGTGACAAAAGTGACAAATTAGTCAATGTCGGCGACACTAAAAGCGTCATGAGTGAGCTAAAGGGGGGAAGGGGGGGTGCCCAACCGCAACGAACCTTAGCAGGCTAAGCTAAGTTCGAATGGGCGTGGGTTGCTGCTCTAGGGCTTATCACAGTAATTTTGTTTAGGCCAAGTATATAAAAAGTCAAGTGTTTAGGGGTTGTCAACGCAATTAAAATTCAAAGAGCAAAATGCATTTGCTACGCTCACGCACACAAAGACAGACAGACGGACGAACATGTCCAGCGCTTGTTTAAGCCAGTTGACAATTAAAGCAATACAGCTTTAGCTACAGCACATGTGTGTGTGTGTGTGTGTGTGTGTGTGTGTGTGTGTTTGCAATGTTTTTATGCCTTTTGCATAATTACATGCTAAATTGTGCGACACAAATAACGAGGCATTAACTCGAGAGTATCAAGCAAAAAGCAACAGCCGCCAACCCATTGCTAACTTTTTGCCGCCTGCTGCACTGGCGTCTTATCGTTTTGGCAAATTAACGCACGCCCAGCCCGCCCGCCCCGCCCCCCTAGAGCTTGTTGCATTTGCATGCCAGAGATTTTCTGCTTTTCTTCTATGTCTGGCATACATTTTATTTTGCTCCTCGTATTCGTTGCTTTGCTTTAAATATGCAACGTTTATTTTTGCTTTTTGTGGCATCAATTGCAAATTCCTAACAACAGATTTAGCTATAATCAGCTTGTTATAGCTTAACTAGCTATGCAAATCTTTTTAGCTGTAAAAAAGCTGCAAGCTTGCTGCCTGCATTTTTTATAGCACACTTTGCAGCGCAAAATGGAATTGCAAAGCAAATCAAAAATATTTCAAACGAATTTTACGCATTGAACTTTTACATATTTCTATATAAATTACACCAGTTAAATTTAGTTTTAATCATTACATATACATATTTTTAATGCTTTGCTTAACTTTAAAGCATTAAATTGCTTAGTTCAATTGTAATTTCGATACTTGTTGCATTTAAAATGTGTTTAATATTTGCTGAAAAAAAAAAGAAATTGTTTAGATAGCAAGTAATGTACATAAAGTGTACAAATTCCATTACAAACGCTGCAAAAAATAATGAACTTCAAATGAAGTAAAACAATATAAATTATTCATATTTCATTAGTGAGGGCGCGCGCTCGCCTCAATTGACTGGCTGCTGTGCTTGGGGAGTCGACGAAAGAGTCAACGAGCGCGGGATGGCAGGGGGGGCATCTAAAAAATTTATAAAAATCAAAGTAATGGCTGCGCCAGCAGGAGGGCTCAGGTAGCAAATGAAAACAAAAGAGGCGAATGAAAACGCTAAAAAGGGCAAATGCCAGTCGAAAAACCAAAGCAAGCTACTGTAGCTGCGTGTGTGTGTGTGGTAGACATCATCATTTGTCTTGGTGCGCTCATTGATGAATGAAGTGCGTACATATATTTGTGTGTGTGTGTGTGTGTGAAGCAAAGCCAAAAGGCAAAGGCGACATTAAAAATGCACACGCAATCAGAAAATGTTTCATGGCACAAGGCCCAGGCCCAGGTTCAGGTTCAGGCTCAGGCTCAAGCCCCCAGACCCGAGAGCCGAGCCCGAACAATTCAGTTGATGGATCAACAGCATGCAGATAAGACAGCCACTTGAGTAGGGGTAATGAGCAGCTTCAAGTGCTACATAAGCAGCAGCAGCAGCAACAACAACAACAACACTTTGGCCATTAAGCCTTTTTTTCTGCCAGTGTATGGCAGGCAGGCGCTTGGGGCAGCAATTTATAATTTGTTTGCGGCGCCGTTCAAGGCAACTTAACTTACCTATAGCGTTGTCATTAACGGGGCTACAAATAAACGCTAGAGACTGAACAGATCGAGACTTAAAAGAGTTAACCACACATTAAAGTGAACATAGAATTAGGTAAAGTTGTCACATAGGTGACAAAATTGATAGAATTTTATAAAAAAAATTAAAGTGAACTGAACTTTGCAAATATTTTTAGTGATGAATGAATATTGAATATTACTTCTAGTTTTTTTCGCTAACAAAGTCTTACTGAATTACTGGATATATTTGTATATATCAGCGATTATCGAAATTTGCGTATTTAATATAAAACCTTACAAAATGCTGTGGAATGCATAAAAAATGATGCAATATTATTGTAGCTTGAACTTGCTTAAAAACGCTTAAAAAATCTTTTAGCTGTATTTATTTATAGCTAATTTGCCAACACTTGTGGGTGGTCTAGTCTGCCAGTCGATTCGTCCAGTCAGCGTTGAGATTTACGCTCGACTTGACGCCTGAACTTTTGTGAGTTCAAATTCACTGGGTCAGCGGCGCCTACTGCTGATTTATTATGTGTGCGTGTGTGCGTGTGCGTGTGTGTGTGTGTGTGTGTTGACCCATTAATAGTCGCTCGCTTGCATGAGCATTTTATTTGGGAATTGCAATCAACACTAAGCGCTTGACACGCGTCGCTTATTCATACTCAATCTCATACTCGGTGTGTATGGCTTCGATGTCTTGGCGCAGCAGATGCAGCACGCCCTTGATTGTCATCGGATCGGGCTCATCGATGGGCTTGTCTCTGATGTAGCCACTGAGGCGACGCTTGCGCACATAACGAAACGGCGGCGTTATGCCATGTGGCCAAAGGAACTTCTCGTCGATCTTCTCGGGCAGCGGCTCATCCTCCAGCTTGGCAACGCCGCCGCCGCCTCTAGATTGCTTCTTGCTTGTCGGCGGCGGCGGCGGCGGCTTCTTGCTAGCAGCAGCACCAGCATCAGCAGCTTCTGTCTGTCTCTTTGCTGCTGCTGCTGCTGGCTTGGACTCCAAGTCGTCGCCTGACAGCGTCTCTTGCTCCAAATCAATTGCTGTCCATTTGCATGCTGCTTGGCTTGGCTGCCGTTTTGCTGCCTTGGGTGCTGCTGCCGGCGGCGGCGGCAGCATCTTCCCCTGCGTGCACAGCATTAACGCATCAGCGATTTGTAGCATGGACTGCGAACTGGGAGTGATCTGCAGCCATTGCTGCGGCTGCGCCTGCTCCTGCTGCTCCTGCTGCTGCTGCTGCTGCTGCTGCTTCCATTGCTGCTGTTGTTCCTGCTGCTGCTGCAGCAGCTTCGCCAATGTTGGAAGATTTTTCTCCTTGATGCTCCGCTGCAGCTTGGACGCAGATCTAGGCCTGCCACTTGGCTTCTGCTGCTCTTCATACTGTTGCTGTTGCTGCTCCCTCTGCTGTTGTTGCTGCTGCTGCTGTTGCTGCTGCATATTCTGCATAATTGTTTCTCCCGGAGCGAGATTCTTCTCTTTAATTAGTCTGCAGCAGCTTTGGACGTTAGACCTGGGACCTGCCCCTTTTCTTTGGCTGCTGCTGCTGCTAGTTGCTGCTGTAGCTGTTGTTGCTGCTGCTGCTGCAGATTCTGCGTGATTGTCGTCCCAACGAAGTGAGATTCTTCTCTTCAAAGGTTTGCGGCAGCTTTGACGTTGACCTGGGCCTGATCCCATAATTTGTTTGGTGTTCCTCGTGCTGCTGCTGCTGCTGCTGCTGCTGCAGATTCTGTAGAATTGCTTCTCCCGGAGTGAGATTCTTCTCTTTATTAGTCTGCGGCAGCTTTGGCGTAGACCTGAACCTGCCCCTTTTCTTTGGCTGCTGCTGCTCCTGCGATTGCTGCTGCTTTTGTTTTGTTTCTGTTGCCGCCTGCAGAGAGCGCAGCTCGGCAGCCTTGAGCTGTTGCTGCCGCAACTGAGTTCGCTGCTCTCGGACAATCTGCTGGGCCAGTTCGAAGCGCTGGCGCTTGCGTGGCTTTGGCGGTATCTCTGGCACTTTGAACTCGAACTCCGTTGGCTGCTCGGGCGCTGGCTGCAGATCCAAGCGTTTGCGCTTCGTTGACTTGGGCGGCTGCATTTGCGTTTGTCTTTCGTGCACAAAGTTGGCAAAGTGCGCTCTCAATGCAATGGGCACGCTCAATTCGAATGCGTCATAAGTTTGGGAGCGATGCTGCAGCTTTTGGGACCACATGATCATGAGTGGCTTAGACGCTGCAGCTGCTGCTGCTGCTGCTGCTGCTGAGCCTTGCTGCGTCTCTGTGGCCGACTCTATGGGCAGCTTGTGCAGCGCTTTGGCTTGCAACTTTTTGTTGCGCTTTGCACACTTTTTGCGTTGCGCTCGCCTCTTCGACTTACGCAGACGCTGCAGCAGCTCCTTGGTCAAGTCGTCGAGCTCATTGCCATCGGAGTCAAGCAAGTTGGCGGCGGCGGCAGCAGCATCCTCGCCACACTCGGACTCCGTTGAACTTGTTGAGTCTGTGCCGCTAGTGCTCGAACTGCTGCCGGACTCATCGCTGCTTGAGCTAGTCGAGCTTAAGCTATGGCAATGTCCGCCCAGCCGCTTGCTCTTCGATCTCCGCAGCGGCGCTCTGCTGCAGTTGAGCAGCTGGCAGATGTCTGCGGTTTTATACAGATTGATATTGTCCATTGTCTTGTAGCTCTCCAGCACGGTGGGCAGGTCGTAGAGCGTCGCATACAGCTTCTCATTCTCCAGACGCACCTTGCCGTAGCGCATATTATCATAGAACTGTATGGTCAACTTGCTGTCTATAGTGCCAGCCTCGATCCACTTGCGCACATTGTTAGCCGCATCCTGTAACAAAGCGCATTTCAAACAAAAGCCAAGCAATTGATTTATTCTCACCTCGGGAAATCGTATAAGGAATTGATTTTCCAACTCCTCCTCTTCGTCACTGCTGTGCGTTTGCTTAACGTTTTTCTTCATTGCCAGTTGTGCTTGAAAGTGAAATTGTTTGCAATTAATAATTGGAAATCGAATTTCCAATTTGTTGCCTACTAGATTAGACTAGACCAAACACAAATTCAAGTGCCTACAAAATATTAAATTAAATTTTAGCTATATCAGCCATGAGTATTATTTAAATTTAATGCTGCATTTGAAATATTTTAAGCAATAATTAATAATAATTCGACTAATTTCGTATTCTACTACTTTTAGTTTTAAAATAATACTAAGCCTAAGCGCAACTTTTATATTTAAACAAGTTAAAGCATTTAAAGTATTTTGTTCTCTTTTTAGATTAAAAAATTATACCGCTGCATATCTATGGTAAGTTTATTATTTTAAATTACTTATGCTTTAAATTTGTGCCATAAATTTTGTGTTGGTTTTGAAATTTGCATGTGTATAAAATTGTCTCGGCGCATCGAATTGTTGTCATAAATTACAACTGCAAATCGTACAAGAAATTCTCAGAGTGCTCGCGCTCTCTCCTTCTCTCTCACTCTCAATTGTTGCCATCTCTAGTTATTTGCATGCTATTAATATTCTATTGCGTATACGCGCGAGATATGCTCGTGTATATGCGATTTTTAATAAGACGAAAAAACAGCTTGATGAAATTTTTATAAGTTCCAAGTCCAAGGCAAGAGGTAATGCCGCCAAGTCAAAGTCAAAGCAGCGCAGCGCAGAGTGTAGAGCTTAAAAATCTGATAAAGTGTATAAAGCGGAAATAGGAATAAGTGGGAGGTTGGACTTGACGCACAAGGCGCAAAGGCTGGCCAAAGTGGCGCAATGAAGCGAGCCAAGCACTGAGTAAAAAAAATACTGAAAACAATTGAAATCTGAATATTAAATATACAAGTACAAGCGTTATTATATTTTTCTTTTTTTTTAGTGCTTTTATTTATGTTTTCGCTGCTGCTGCAGGTAACGTTCGCTTTTTGTTATTGTTGGCGCCCCCCTGCTGTCTGCAACTCCCCGCGGCGTCATTGTGCGCAAAGAAATTCAAATAGTTGCTGCTGCAATCTCCAGGGCGCTACTACTGATTGATGTGAATATTTGAATGCCATTGACTGTTGCCAATAGATTGGCAATCAGTTTACAGTCTTTACACTTAACTAGTTCAGCCAACAATGGGGCTCAATAAACTGCCGCCTACGTCAGTTCGCTCTTCATGCTTTTATTAGCTGTAACTGTATCTTAATCAACTCTATATGGCCAGTTTCAGTCTCAGCTATATATATATACCTATATATAGTTAGTGTGTATGTAATGCATGCAACGAGGCACATTAATTAAATAAAAATTGATTTTCAAGCGCCTGAAATCCAATCAACGACAAGTTACAAGTAGGAACAACTACGAGTGCCCAGGCACACACACACACACACATAAAGCTATGTCCGTGTACCCTACTGAAGCTTCAGCTGCTTCTCCAGCTGCTGCTGCTGCTGCGCTTGTCAAATGAAGCTAACAAAGTTTACGCTTTTTATTTCACTTTTTTTCTTTCATTTTTTTGTGTCGCATTTTATGCACACTACTTTTTATTTTTATACACTTTGCACAAACCCAAAAAATAGTTTAAAATTCTCAACAAAAGTTTAAAAAATTTTACAACACTGTTTTTCGACAGTTTAGTTTAAATTTTGTATTAGAGATATTTTCAGAAGTTTATACACTTTGCTATAGCAAGCACAAACCCAAAAAATCGACAAAAATTCTTAACAAAAAATTAAAAAAAATTTACAACACTGTTTTTCGACAGTTTAGTTTAAATTTTCTTTGGTAGATCTTCAGCATTGCTCTTAATGCTTTTTATTGCAACATAATTTGCTGTTTTAAGTTTTAAATGAAATTGAAACTGCTGCATTTATTTTGTCGTCAGTTACTTTAATATATATAAAGTTGTTTGTTTTTAAATTACGTTGCTAAGCTTGTTGCTTATGCAAAAGTTTTATAAATATTTCAAAAATCTTCAAATTGCAGCATTGAATACAGTTCGAAGTGTATCTGGCAGTCATGCCAGGCCAGCTAAAGTTGTTGCTTATACAGAATTTTTACGTTATTTTGCAGCTGAAAAACTGAAATTGCTGCAGTTTGGCGCTTTAATTTTAATAAATGATACAAAAATCTTCAAATTGCCGCATTGAGTGGAGGCCAAAGTGTATCTGGCAGTCATGCCAGGCCAGCCATTGCATTGTTGAAAGCATATAATACGCATTGGCCAACACATAGTGTCATGCTTAACTATATACATGTATATAAATATAAATATATACGCGTTTGTTTGCAATTTTTATTTTATTTATTTACTTTTTTTTGTTGTTGAGTTTAATGTGCGCTGTCAGTTTTTGGCCGTATTTAAACCACAGCAAGTCATCAGGCAAATTGAATTTTCAACGTATGGTCGCACAGTGTCCCGCACCCTCTCATACTCTCAATTAAAATAGCAGGCGAGAGATGCCGGAACTTAAAGCAATGGTGAGCGCTCTGTTGCCAGCTGAAGCGGTCAGCGCCATTTGCTGTTGGCTTCTTTCGTTTCTCGTTACAAAATTACCCACGATAAAAATTGAATTACTTCATCGTCGTCGTCGTCGTCGTCGACGGCGGTGCAACGCTGACTGGGTGGGCTGAGCTGGTGGGTGGGTGGGTTGGGTGGTATTGTCGCTGCAAAGTGTTATGCTTACTCTTGACGCGCCCACGACCACGCCCTCGGTCTCAGCATACTACTTAGACGATGTTGAAACTGTCGCCTGGTCTTGCCACTGGCACTCTCTTTCCCTCTCTCTCTCTCTCTCTCTCGCTCTCTCCTGTCCTGTGTGTGTGTGTGTGTTCATGACTTCATCTAATGATAAATGAGCTGCAATGGATGACAGCGAATCAACTTAAGTGTATTGCTCTGCTTCGCTGCCACGCCCCCAGACTATGCCTGGTCTGGCCTGGCCTGCTGCTCTGGCCTGTCATCCAATGCACTTTCCCTTAACGCTTTTTGCTTGTGTTTACGTTTCACTTCAAATTTCTATGCTACACTAAATATTTACATAGGAAAAACTTATGCCAGTCTAGGCGAATCACTTTAAATCTCCCAGCAGCAGAAATTTTCTAGCAATTTGTTTAAGTTTTTGCTTTTATTTTACAAGCTTTGCTAAATTTAATTGTTACAATAAATAAGAAAAAAAAAAAGGGTGTGTATTAATTATAGTTTGCATGCTTATATCATTGCTAATATCATTTGAATTTATTATGAGATTATTTATATATTTCTTTTTGGATTTGCTGGCGCAAATCTCTCAAGTGGTTGCCTCTACTTGCGCAGGCACTGAGCCTCGTCCTTGGGCACACACTTGTGCAGGCGGAAATCGAAGCGCTCCTTGCTCTCGCAACGCAGATGCACAAACTTGTGTTTGCCCGATTTCTTCACTTCGCAGCGATAATATTTCTTGCAATCGCGCACATCGGGATATATATCCTCCTCGTCGCAGTCGCTCTCGTCCTTGAGCTTCTTGAGCACCTTCTTCACATAGAGTTTGCGCTCCTTGGCGCTGAGCTCATCATCTTTATCATCGGCTTTCGGCTCGCTCTCCTTCTCCTCAGTTGAATCCTTTGATTCCTTTGACTTGCTGCTCTCGTTTTGCTGCTCACTGTCCTTCTCCTCCTCCCTTGGCTTGCTGCTGTCTTTCTTCTCTTCGCCAGAGTTGCTCTCCACAGATTCCGGCTTCTTGGGCTTCTGCTCTTTGGACTGATCTTCACTAGATTTAGGCTTGTTCGCCTCATCCTTATTGCTTTGCTCAACCGAAGCATTCTCATTGGACACAACTTCACCCGTTGGCTGCTCTACAGACTCGGCGGCTTCTGACTTATTGTTGTTAATCTCTGGCTGGCTTGGAGTGGGAGTGGGAGCAACGCTTGGCACAGCAGGTCGCGCAGTGGGACGCCAGCTGTTCAGCCAGTTTTGCCAATTTGGCCAGAAGGGACGATGTGTTGGTGCGACGTGGCCATGCTGATTGTTGGAACTGTTTCCGTTCTGGTTGCCGTTGCCAGAGTTATGGCTTCCATTGCCGGAGTTTTGACCTCCATTACCAGAATTTTGGGATCCATTGCCGGAGTTCTGGTTTCCATTGCCAGAGTTGTGACCTCCACTGCCAGAATTTTGTGATCCATTGCCAGAGTTTTGACCTTCATTGCCAGAGTTCTGGTTGCCATTTCCGGAGTTCTGGTTTCCATTTCCAGAATTTTGGCTTCCATTGCCTGAGTTTTGACTTCCATTGCCAGAGTTATGGCTTCCATTGCCCGAGTTTTGACCTCCATGCCCAGAATTGTGGGATCCATTGCCGGAGCTCTGGTTTCCATTGCCGGAGTTTTGACTTCCATTGCCAGAGCTCTGGTTTCCATTGCCAGAGTTGTGACCTCCATTGCCAGAGCTCTGGCCTTCATTACCATTGCCATTTGGAGCATTCGGATCTACAGGCGCGCTGGGATCAACAGGCGCATTGGGATCGACAGGCGCGTTGGGATCAACTGGTGCGTTGGGATCTACAGGCGCGTTGGGATCAACTGGAGCACTTGGATCTACAGGTGCGTTGGGATCAACAGGCGCATTGGGATCAACAGGCGCGTTGGGATCAACTGGTGCGTTGGGATCAACAGGTGCGTTGGGATCTACAGGCGCGTTGGGATCAACTGGAGCATTTGGATCTACAGGTGCGTTGGGATCAACAGGCGCATTGGGATCAACAGGCGCGTTGGGATCAACTGGTGCGTTGGGATCAACAGGTGCGTTGGGATCTACAGGCGCGTTGGGATCAACTGGAGCATTTGGATCTACAGGTGCGTTGGGATCAACAGGCGCATTGGGATCGACAGGCGCGTTGGGATCAACTGGAGCATTTGGATCTACAGGGGCGTTGGGATCAACAGGCGCATTGGGATCAACAGGCGCGGTGGGATCCAACTGGTGCGTTGGGATCAACAGGTGCGTTGGGATCTACAGGCGCGTTGGGATCAACTGGAGCATTTGGATCAACAGGCGCATTGGGATCGACAGGCGCGTTGGGATCAACTGGTGCGTTGGGATCTACAGGCGCGTTGGGATCAACTGGAGCATTTGGATCTACAGGTGCGTTGGGGTCAACAGGCGCATTGGGATCGACAGGCGCGTTGGGATCAACTGGTGCGTTGGGATCAACAGGTGCGTTGGGATCAACTGGAGCATTTGGATCTACAGGTGCGTTGGGATCAACAGGCGCATTGGAATCAACAGGCGCATTGGGATCGACAGGCGCGTTGGGATCAACTGGTGCGTTGGGATCTACAGGCGCGTTGGGATCAACTGGAGCATTTGGATCTACAGGTGCGTTGGGATCAACAGGCGCATTGGGATCAACAGGCGCGTTGGGATCAACTGGTGCGTTGGGATCAACAGGTGCGTTGGGATCTACAAAGGCGCGGTTGGAATCAACTGGAGCATTTGGATTTACAGGTGCAGTTGGGATCAACAGGCGCATATGGGATCTACATGTGCGTTGGGATCAACCTGGAGCATTCGGATCTACAGGTGTGTTGGGATCAACAGGCGCATTGGGATCGACAGGCGCGTTGGGATCAACTGGAGCATTGGGATCAACAGGCGCATTGGGATCGACAGGCGCGTTGGGATCAACTGGTGCGTTGGGATCAACAGGTGCGTTGGGATCTACAGGCGCGTTGGGATCAACTGGAGCATTTGGATCTACAGGTCGCGTTGGGATCAACAGCGCGCATTGGGATCAACAGAGCGCGTGGGAATCAAACAGGTGCGTACCTCGCGGATCTACAGGGCGTCTGGGATCAACTGGCAGCACTTGGATCTACAGCGCTCGCGTTGGGATCAACAGGCGCCATTTGGGCATCGACAGGCGCGTTGGAATCAAACTGGGCATTTGGATCTACCAGGCGCGTTTTGGGATCAACAGGCGCAATTGGGATCAACAGGGCGCGCTTGGGATCAACTGGAGGCATTTTGGATCTACAGTGCGTTGGAATCAACAGACGCATTGGAATCAACAGGCGCGGTTGGGATCAAAGGCGCATTGGGATCTACAGAGCGCGTGGGATCAACTGGATCATGGATCTAACAGGCGCGTTGGGATCAACAGGTGCATTGGGATCAACGGAGCATTCGGATCTACAGGCGCGTTGGGATCAACTGGAGCATTGGGATCTACAGGTGCGTTGGTTCGGATCTACAGGCGCGTTGGGATCAACTGGAGCATTTGGATCTACAGGTGCGTTGCGGATCAACAGGCGCATTGGATCAACAGGCCGCGTTTGGATCAACTGTGTGCGTTGGGATCAACAGGAGTGCGTTGGGATCTAACAGGGCGCGGTTGGATCAACTGGAGCATTGGATCTACAGGTTTGCCGTTTGGAATCAACAGGCGCATTAGGGATCGACAGGCGCGTGGGATCAATGGAGGATATTTGGATCTACAAGGCGCGTTGGGATCAACAGGCGCATTGGGATCAACAGGCGCGTTGGGGATCAACTGGAGCATTGGGATCTACAGGTGCGTTGGGATCACAGGCGCATTGCGGATCACGGCGCATTGGGACAACAGGCGCGTTGGATCAACAGCGCGCGCGTTGGGATCAAACTTGCGAGCATTTGGATCTACAGGGCGTTGGATCACTGGTAGCATTCGGATCCACAGGCGCGTTGGGGATCAAACAGGACGCAATCTGGGATCAAACTGGAGGCATTTTCGGATCTACTTGGCGCGTTAGGATCAACTGGAGCATAGGAATCTACAGCGTGCGTTGGGATCATAGGTGCGTTGGGATCAAACTGGTGCGTTGGGATCTACAGGCGCGTTGGGATCAACAGGCGCATTGGGATCAACTGGCGCATTGGGATCAACTGGCGCATTGGGGTCCTCTGTCGTATTAGGGTCGATCGTAGTGTTGGGCTCACCAGGGGCAGCAGTTGTATCAAGCGGATTGTTTGGGTCGAGAGGGGCGTTTGTAGTTGTCAGTGGCTCGTTGGGGTCAACTGGAGAGATGGGATCTACAGGAGAAGCGGTGGTTCCCGATGGCTTAGTGGGCCTCACAGGTGCGTTAGGATCCGATGTTGGATTAATTGGAGCATTTGGGTCTTCGGGATTATTGGGATCGACTGATGGACTAGTTGGATTCGCAGGCTCGTTGGGGTCAACAGGTGCATTGGGATCAACTGGTGCATTGGGGTCAACTGGTGCATTTGGATCTACGGGCGCATTCGGATCTACAGGTGCGTTGGGATCAACTGGAGCATTTGGATCTACAGGTGCGTTTGGATCAACAGGCGCATTGGGATCAACTGGAGCATTCGGATCTACAGGTATGTTGGGATCAACTGGCGCATTGGGATCGACAGGCGCGTTGGGATCAACAGGCGCATTGGGATCAACTGGAGCATTCGGATCTACTGGCGCGTTGGGATCAACTGGAGCATTTAGGATCTACAGGTGCGTTGGGATCAATAGGTGCGTTGGGATGGAGCATGGTCGTTGGGATCTACAGGCGCGTTGGGATCAACAGGCGCATTGGGGTTCAACTGTTGTGGTATCCCAGTCCCATGCAGCATCTGTTGTAGTCTCCGTTACGGCAGGTAATGTTGACTCAGGCGCATTGGTATTGCCAGATGTGGTCTCAGTAATCAGTTGGGTGGTAGTTTCCCATGGAGTATCTGTGGTGGTCTCAACTGGCGCAGCTGTAGTCGTCAAAGGCAACTCTGTGCTTGTCACTGGGGCAGCAGTTGTTGGTTTGGTTGGTTTAGTCGGAAGACCTTCAGTGGTGCTGGGCAAGCCATTGGCGTCGGCACTCGTCGTTGACTCCACAATCGCTGCAAGGCCACCCAGAGCCGGCGGCGCATCTGTAACCGTCGTCATCTTGGCAACAGCAGCAGAAGACGATGCATCTGCATCAGACTTGAGAGGCACGCAGATCTCCATGCCATCGCTGATGCAACGTGTGTTGACCGGACAGGGAATAACTCCGCCGTAGGCCACATCCGCTTCGCAGAGCTGATAGCTGGCTGGGCCCACACAAATGGCCTCCTTGCCGCTACAGCTGACAGCGATAATCTGCGCATTGGTCGGTAGAGCAGAGCTGCGAGTGTCGACCAATGCGGACAACTGTAAGAGAGATGCGGAGATGGAGAAAATTGTAGGTTAGTAAATTTGCTGGGGGCCGCAGTGGGTGCGATGCTTGTCACTGGTCGGATTATTGGGACCGTAACAATTTACACTGGTTAATTATCACTTGCATAGGACATATTCGAGTTGCCGCCAAGCGCATTGTATGATATCCAAAGTAGCAAGACTCCTGGTAGCTTTTGTTAGTGTTTTGGTTTTAGTCAGACGTATCCAAATCCCGCAACGTGCCACACAAAATGTTAATAAAATATAACTGATCAGTAAAAAAAAATCTTTTAATAGTTAAAGCAAAAAAAAAAAGCAAAAACGCAATTTGTTTGGTTTGGTTTGGTTTGGTTGTTGTGGTTGTGGTTGAGGGTGCGAGGTGGGAGCGGGATTCGGGTTCTTGGGAGTTTTTTTGAAGCTAGTAGATGCGCCGTTTTTATATTGAAAGTAATTTACCACGAGTATCAGTAAAATTTTGGTTAACTTCGTTGTCATCGTTGTGTTTGGTTCGAAATAAAAATCGTTACTATGCTTGGCCAGAAGCGAACGCGTTGCTTTTATGCAGAATTCAAACTGAAACGGAAGCATCAACGCGTTGAGCAGCAGCAAAGTGACGCTAAGTAAATATCTAACGATTATCATTGTTTGCTATAGATAAGTGTGCGACCAATTTATGATATTGCAGTTAAAAAATCTGGGCAACCCGTTAGCTCTGTTTTTTGTCAGGAATTTTCGTTTCTACGGCTGACGTAATATAATAATGAAAACAATTCTTGTAAGCTTATCTGCCCCCAAGCTTAAGCCCGCAGACTTAAACAGAAAAATGTTAATAATAAATTTATAAAAGCAGCAGCACTACTTGTATTTAAATATACAAACATAAAATTATAGAGCTGACTTTATAATACAATTGACACAGAATTCGTGTTGATTAGCAAACAATATTTAAGGCATAGTTAAAGCTTCTTCAAACTACTAATTAAAGTTAAGCCAATAATAAGCATTTCACACATTTCGTTTATTATTTTGTGTTAATTTAAAGTGGCGCACAAGATAACAATAAACTAAACTAAAAGCTGTAACTAAGAATTGCGCAAAGCTCAAATCAAATTGTTTTGCTTTTTGGCAGAACGGAAATGGGCTCAGCAGATGACTAAGCTGGCACCCCAAAAAAAAAAAAATAAGTACTGACTTATCTGCTGCTGATGCAGCCATGTAGTAGTTTATTTACCCAACTCGCGTCTACTAACCCCATTTTATGACGCAGGTAACCCAAGCCAAAAGCCAAACATGTGCCTCAATCCAATCTTGCGTCTGTTTTTGCAAGCATCGCGATAAGGCCGAAGGTTAGTTGTATTTAATATACTTTAGATATCGCCACAAAGTATCAACAACAGAATGATAATGATCATGATCATGAATTCAACTATGGCATTCAACCACAATTATCTAGCTGCTACCAGAGATACAAGATAATAAGACAGAGATAAGTGATAAGCGCGCTCAGCGCTCA
Organism: Drosophila busckii; assembly: GCF_011750605.1. Lineage (NCBI taxonomy): Eukaryota > Metazoa > Arthropoda > Insecta > Diptera > Drosophilidae > Drosophila > Drosophila busckii. Next base: position 21,360,121 of record NC_046608.1, on the reverse strand, counting down.
GAGCATTTGCGATTCAAAACTATGCAGCTGTCATTTCTTTCAAACACTATCGCACCAAAGTGGGCCTGAGACTATTAACTATGATAATGATACATGTACTTAGAGTACAAAGACCTTTTGCCATATATTGACCTAACTCACAACAACTGTCAGAGTTCTCAGCGTGTATTGGTAGAGCCGCAGCACATGCAAATCACAGGCTATCAAGCTTTATCAATTAAGCATACGCTATGCTCTTTGAGCATAGCAATTGCAACGAAAATAGCACAATTAATCGCTTGTTGTTGTTGTTGTTTTTTACAAGCTGCAAACGATTTGTTGTTGTTGTTGTTTTTCAATTGTTGCCTACTGCTTTATTTAATGCGGTTAAACCATAAAATATAAAAAGCGCAAATGCAATGCAGCCACTGCGGTTTTATATGTCTAGACAATACAATAAATACAGTTAGCCATATATTTGTATTATTATTATTATCGTCGTACGTATGCGTGTTTTTGCAGCCGTGTGCATTCAGTTAATACACATGCATATATTTTATAATTGGCACCAATTTATTGGCTTATCTCGCTGCAATTGCAACTGTGGCAGCAACTCAAACTAAGTTAAGCTTTGGAGCTGCAATAGTTATCGATAGATAGAGAATCATCGAAATGATTTGTGAGCCACTCTAAATTCAAGCTCAGTTGCAAATAATTAAGTTGAAAGCGCTTGCAATAAAATTCAGAGTTCACACTCTAGCGATAAATTCATAAATGAATGCTACAAAATTAACTAAAATAATCTTAGATCTATGCATTTATTTTAATTTAAGTGCTTACAGATGTTTATTAAAAGAGCTCTAAGCTATTTTAAAACTTATCAAAGATTTGTCAATAAGTTTTTCTTCAAATTGTTCAAGTTAAGTGCAAAGAGTATGAAGCTAAAGCTGATTCTATTACAAATCAAAACTTTCTGCATATGTAGGCCAACAAATTGTAAAACATCTATATAACGTATATATATTGTTAGATAAGCTTATAACAGGCTAGTTAACATAGATGAAAATGGCAAGCAATTCAACTATAAATTATAGAGCTTTGAACTGTAGCGTTGCGTATACGCCATGTGAATTTATGTTGAAGAACGTAAAGTATAAAAAGCTACAAGACTGACATCTTATGATCTTAATTTACGTTAAGTTTATTTATTTGAATTGCTGCATTTCTATCAAGAATTATATACAAATAATTAAGCTGCAATGCTGGGCAGCAAAGTAGTTAGATAGTTAGTATATTGAGCTGTTACTGTCAACTGTATTATCGATAGTATCGATAAAAGCTTTGCAGCTCAATTCACAGCTGCTAATCTAACGAGCACATTACGTGCGAGCGAGAGAGAGAGAGAGAGTCGAAAGCAAACAGTTGAAGTGTTAATTCGTTGCGCACCCATTTGAGCCCCTGAGGCAAACGGGAGCTGCTGCCACACGCTCCCAGTTGACAAAAATATATATACCTATATATAGTATGTAGTTATGTGTGGGTGTAGTGGTGCCCACACACTGCATGCAAATCATGAGCACATCATGACCGACTTGCCTGCCCCTTGGCACGTTGGCTACCTAATTATGCAAGTCGTGTTGGCTTGCAACTGCAATGGCAATGGCGCTGGGCAATGGCAACTGCAGTAACGTTAATGTTGTTGGCGTTGCGGCCGCGACTGCGGCGGTTGCTGCGGCGACTTTTGCCTCATTGGCATTGCACAGAACTGACGGCGACGCAAGCAGCGGTGCTGGCTAAATTTGCATAAATTAACAATGTTACGCAATTGCAGTCACTGATGCAGCGAATTCTTGCACCCAAGTCCAAACTACAAACACGCCCGCACACACACACACACAGCTTATGTGTGCATGTGTGTGTGTGCGTGTGTGTGCTGTCCACCATGTGCATTGCGCGCGTTTTATTGATTTGATGCTCCAATGCACTTATTATCCCTCAAGCAACCAACGGGCAGCCAGTGTCAGTTAATCTCATGACGCTGCGGCGCCATTTTATGCACTAAAACTTTTGTGTGTGTGTCTCTGTGTGTGCATTAGGGTGTGCATAAAAATCAAAAGAATTAAGTTGACCAGCGCTACTCGTGGCGTAAACTATCAGCTATCTATATAGTATTGTTATATATAAACAAATTCGTAATATCAAATTGCATACTGATTATTTTCTATATTGCATTTAATTTTTAATTGAATTTTATTATTAAATTATTTTACATATATTTTGAATTGAAATTGAAATGCTGCTAAGCTATAATTAAAGCTTAGCATTTAATTTAATTCAAATTTATTTTACATTTTTACTATAAAAGTAAAACAAATTTACTTCACTTTTACTTTTGCTTAATTATTAATTTTGATTCACAAATAGTTTAACAAAATTATATATCAATTTGTTATTGTTATTTGTAACAATTAAATTGTTAACATAAAAAACAATAATATATAAAATTAATTTAAATTATATTTGATTTTTTTCTATACATTTATCAATTCTTATGTTATAAATGTACAAGAAACTTTTTTATAGGCAAAAAATCAAAGACATTTTAATTTAATTTTATAGATTATTGTTTTTTATGCCAACAATTTAATTTAGTTTAAAATAACAATTAAATAAAAACTACTTGCTAAATTATATTATTAAATAATTATATATTAAAATAGTTAATTGCTTAAATAAACAAAATAAAAATTATATATTAAATCACTAATTGTTATAAATAAAAGCAATATTAATATGTGATTTGAAATGATTTGAGCTCATTGCTCGTTGCGTATGCGTGATTATTACGCATACGCCATGTGTTGTGTGCACCCTAATGCAAAAAATTGCGCTTGCCAGCTGCTTTGCATTGTAAATTGCGCTTTTGTATCTGCATCTTTGACTGCAGCGCCAATGACTGTGTGTGTGTGCGTGTGTGCGTGAGTAAGCATAAAAATTGAAATCATTATGCAGTCAATTAATCAAACAATTTGATTGTGGATGCCGCGTCAATGCGTCAATGCAGTTGCTAATGACAACAAGCGCCACTTGTGTGAGCTAAAGTTAGTTAATACAGCAATTGATACACACACACACACACACACACACACTCACATAGAGTTTAAACAATTGCTGGACAGCAATTCAATTTACATTTTAAGCAAAGTGGAAATGTAAACGCTTGTAAGATTGCAATATCTTGCAGTTCAAGTGTGTGTAACGTTGTCATACTCAATTTGCATTGTTGTTGTTGTTGTTGTTGCTGTTGTCAGCGCTGTGCTTATTTGTTTATGTTGCGCAAAGTAAACAACTAATTTTAATTTGCCGCAGGAGCCGCAGACGACAAGTAGATGATGTTGATGATGATGATGACGTCGTCGTCAGATGATGTTGTCGCCAGTTGAGGTTACAAGTCGTTGACAGTGGGCACACACACACACACACACACACGCACACACACAGTTACAATGACAGCAACAAAGGATTGATGCAGTCAAATCAAATAGACACAGACAAAGCCACAAACAAGCAAAGCACATTTTGGGCAGCCAACTCGCTCTCGCTCTTGCTCTCTCTTTCACTCTCTCTAGCTCGCTCTCTTTCGCTCAACACATTGCACTTTTGTGCCCAACAACTTTATTTCTGGCATAATTTGGACTCCACTCGACTCTAACTTGTTGCCAAGCAGCGTTAATTTTATAAAATTATTTTGCTTACGCTTTTCACTGCAGCTGTGCGTGTGTGTGTGTGTGTGTGTAAGGTAAGCACTTCCGTTTTGCCACACACACACACACACGCATACATTGTTATTTATAACATGTAAAAAATGTTGCTGGGCTACAAGTGCTTACCAAAAACTCGCGGCCATGTCAATGGGCGTGGCAGCTTTACGTCTCTCTCTCTCTCTCTCTATCTCTCTCTCTCTGTGTGTGTGTGTGTGTGTGCCAGCTCAGCTTTAAAATATGTCCACACAGCTGCAGCACAGGCCAAAACTGTTGGCTCGGCATTGACTTTCAGCTTTTGACTTGTGCCTGAAAAACAAAATAACGAAAAACTCACACACACACACAACTAAGTGTGGGTGTGTTGAAAAGTTAAGACGTTTTGCAGCTCATTATTATTACATTTTTGTTATATTTAATTGTAAGCTAGAATTAATTATAAATAATGCAGCATGCGCTACTTATATAAATTTATCTTAATATTTATTTTTATATTTATATTTATTTATATATTTATTTTTATATTTATATATTTATTTTATTTATATTTATTTTTTTATTTATATTTATGCTTATATTTATTTTTATATTTATATATTTATTTTATTTATATTTATATTTAATGTTGTAGCAAGTTTTATACATCTTTTTATATTCTAAGCGTTGGCTGCTGCAGCTAAAATTATTTTTTATGTAGTCGCAGTGATATTTTATGTTAATTATTATTTTGTCTAATACACAAATTGAAATATTTGCAATAATTTAACAGCTTGTGCCATAATTTGCTTAACTGGCTAATTCAATTTTATTGCTAATCATTACCTATAACTATTTTTTAAAGAATAAAAAATTTATGCAACACTCAATGAATGAAATTTAATTTATTAAATATTTTTTAAACATATTTTTATATTACAAAAGCTGCAAAAAGCGTTTAGCAGTCGAAGTATTTGATTAAAAAAATTACAAAAAAAAATATAAATGCAAACTTAGAGTTTAGATTCATTTTTATATTGCAGTAAGTAAATTACTTTATTTAATATAACAAAAATGTATAAAAATTCTTGCAAACTGTTGTAGCAACCCTCGCTTAGCCTGTTGTAATTTGGATGCTCTTGGTCTGTTGCGTTTACTGCAAAAGGCTAATTGAAATTTGCCATTAATAATGCAAAAAGGTCTCGGTGCGAAACTTTTAGGTACACCCACATGTTATGTTACCCAGTTACACACACACACACACACACACACATACACAGGCGTAGCTGTGTTTACACATGTGTGCGTGCTATTTTAAATATTTGAAATATTTGTAACATTTGCCGCTGCCAACGCCGCAGCACTCAAGCAAGCAACGAAAAGTACAACACCCAACCCAACCCAACCCAAACACCCAACCAAGCAGCCAACCACCCACCAGGCACTAGCGTCGGCTACAGTTACGTCCAGGCTATGCCATTTACCGCACGCCAAAAACATCAACGAATGAAGGTGAATGCTTATTTTCTGGTCCGTCAGCCGCCGGGGCTGATGTCGACGACGACGACGACGACGACGACGACGACGTCACAGTCACCACATGTAAAAATGCTGTCGGTTAGCCGTGTCCTGTGTCCTGCTGTATCTCACTCACACGCTCTCTCTCTCTCTCTCTCTCGCTCTTTGTCGTACGCTAACTGTAGTTGAACTTTTGGGTCTGAGGGCGCTTTCTTTGTTTTATTTATTTATATACATTACTTTTTTTTTATGTGTGTGTGTGTTTTTTGCTCTTTGACTTGCGCAAGTTATGCTGTGATTTTCGCGTGGGCGTGGCACGCACTAAAAAACGCAACAACGCGCGCATAAAATAAGAAAAATACAAAGCCAAAGATGAAATGTTTTCAAATACACACACATGTGTGTGTGTCTATGTGTGTGTGTGTGTGATTGACAAGCGTCAATTTCCGCTTCTACACTGCAATAAATTTTAGCATTTTATATTAACAATTGCGCATAAATTAATTGCACTTATGACAATATTTTTTTTTTCTTATTTTGCTGTTTGTTTTACAACAACAGCCACAGTGGGAAAACAAAAAGAAATCAAAAAAAATCTCTTGAGGCTACTGAAAAGTTCGTTGCGTTTCGTTTCGTTTCGTTTTACTTTTGGCTTTACTTAAGCATTTCCTTGGCCAGTTATTTCTTATGCCGCCACCCACTCAGTCAGCCACTCCCCTGCGGCCAGCAAAAACGTCTACGTAGTTGTTGGCTTAAACACATGAAACAATTATAAAGTTGGCAAGAAATGTAAACCCAAAGAGAAAACAATTTAATTGAATTTAAGCAGGGGTTGTCATATCCTAATGGATTTAAAACAACAACGACAACAATACACAACTACAAGAGCAACAACAGCAGCAACAACATCAAATACAAATAAAGCATAATACATAAAAAATGAACAGAAGCCAAGCAGCAGCAGCGCCTGTGGGGGTAAGTGCCACACAGCATTGAGTTTCGTGTTTTTGTGTTTTTTTTCATTTTCTTTTTACTTGGGGAGGGGGCAAGACAAATGTTGTTGTTGTTGTTGTTGTTGTTGCTACTGCGAACAGGTTAGCACGACTTTTAGTCGCGGCTGCCACAAAATGCTTGTTCAACATTTTGTTCAAGTTTTTGCTACATTAGAAATTGCATTAAATCAAACAATTGCTCAAAAAATTAATGCAAAAAATTTAACAAAATGTCAAGCAAACAAACTGCAAAATTCAACTAACAATTAACTTCAAATTTAACAAAATGTCAACCAAACATAACTGAAAAAATTCGACTAACAATTAAATTTTATTTTGCTGCTTAAGTCTCAAACTAGTTAAAAGTTTTTAAGCCTTGTTACTAATAAAGTCTCAGTTTGAAGTTTAATTTAAAAACAAAATAACTTGTTGCTTATATTAATTTTTGCATATTTTTTTTAATAAACAAATGTGCACTGCAGTAAGTTAAAGTGTGATGCAAATTTACAGAAACTTTATAAAACAAAGGGCGACTCAAATGTTTATGCAAACTAAACTACAAAGCAATAAAAGCTGGTACATAATTTTGTAATCTATAGCTAATCTGCTATATAAATTTATCTATGACATGTTTGAGTTACAGCTAGCAAAAGATTCAAGCAGCTTAGTTAATATTTTGATAATTTACGCGACAAAAAATGGAGTAAAAAAATTAAATACAAAAAAAATGGAATAAACTGTCAGCAACAGGCGCAAATCAAGAGCATGGAATGGGGTGGGGTGGGCGTGGCAAGTGCTGAGGATTGAGTTGAGATGCTGCAAGTTTTGAAGCGCTTTTGGGCAAAAACAATTTTGAGTGCGCCAACTTGCTGTACGTACGTCCGTCTGACTGTCTCTCTGTCTGTCTCTCTGGCTGTTTGTGAATGCAACGAAGCGTCTGTTGCCTGCATTGCGTTTGGCTGACAGTTTTGCCTTTTTGCCATTGCTGTTGATTTCCGTTGCTTCCGATTGCTTTGCGTTTTGCCTTTTTATTGCCAAAAAGGCTGCAGGTGCGCCCCGAAATTGTAGCAAATCGAAAATTAGTGCGCTATATATATAAATTGTTATATGTATTTGCCTTGTTTACATTTGTTGTAAAAATTGATTTATTCATTTGCATTTGCATTTGCATTGATTTGTTTGCTTACATTTAATTTAATAAATTATTTCAACTAAATTAATGCATAGCCATAACCATAACTACGCCACACACACACAGCTGCAATTGCATTTACACTTTAATCAATGCAGCAGCAGGTCGAAAACCACAGCCCAGATTTTAGCCATAGATCCAACATCATTAGTTGTGCATTTGATGTGTGTGAGCCAACCACAAGACAAATCCTAGTACAAACTAGCAACAAATACAGCGCCTTACACTAAACAAATAAACAAATGTAATTTTTTTGAAACAACTTTTAAGCACACTTAATCCACCTGCTGATTAATCAAGCCACAGTTATTAGCAATTTGTCAACGAGGCTTAGCTGCAAATAATTTATTAGTTTTAAATAAATGCCAAAGTAACTAAAATTAAAAAATAACTTAAAATTTCATAAATCTTTGTTTATTGCTTTAGTAAGTTTTTTATTGCTATTAAAATTATGTTACTTAAATTTTATATAAATTTGCATTAAACTGTAAATTAGTGTTTCATATATTTTTGTCTATTGCATTAAAAAGTGTTAACTTAAATAATTATTTAATTGCTTAATAATAAAATTGAGCTATTCTGCTTTTTTATTTATTTTTTATATTGTATTAAAAAGTGTTATTAGCTGCATAAATAATTTAAATAATTATTTTATGCTTAGTAAAATTTTAGTTGAAAATTGAGCTATGTTTGAATTTCAATAACATTTTTATACTTTAATATACATTTTTTATTGTATTAAACATTTGTATTAACTGCCTAAATAATTATTAATTAATATATAATTAATAAAATAATATAATTATAATTACTTAAGCAAACATATTTTTAGTTAAACTACACATTGAAATATTTGAAAATTTATTGAATTCAGTCATAAACAATTGACTTATTAACTTTTAACTTTAACAGCAAGACAAAGTTATGGCTTAATACTAATTATGGCAAAACTCCGCTGACAAAATGCTGCTAATGCTAGTTAATAAAATTAATTCTTACTAAACTAGCTCATGTATTAGAGCAGCTAGTGTATATATATAGATATAGCTAACAATCTACATTGTTGCTAAATTGAAACTAATCCTTTGCATTGCGGTCAGAAATTGTCTTATGGGCTATGCGCTAAATGCAAAGAACCAGCTTGAAATGTATAAAATCTTTGAGTTTAGCATTGATATATAAATAATATATAATATATATATATATATATATATATAACAAAAGCCGTCAGTTAATCTCGTGACATGAACAGCAACAAAACAAACTGAAATGTCAATACCCAAACCCAATCGGTTTTTATACACTTTGACATTTTTGTAAAAAATGGAAAAGGGTATTATGAAGTTTGTGCAAATGTATGTAACAGGGAGTAGAAGGCGTGGCAGACCACACAAAGTATAAATATTCTTAATCAACTCAACGAGCTAAGTCTCTATAGCCACGTCCGTCTGTATGAGCGACTGTTTCTCAGCAACCATAAGAGCCAGAGCAACCAAATTTGGTATATAGATGCTCCTATATACAAACCTGAACGCTTTAATTTTATTTTTTTATTTCCTCCCACCTCTCCCGCAAAACGGAAAAAACACGATTTTAAGCCATTAAAAATATATAAAATTGTGAAATAAATCACAAAAACGCCTGGTCATGTTTTCGACCGATTTTAGAAAGTACGGGCCTTGTGTTGGCTCTTTCAAAGTGTATAAAAAAGTTGGTTGCGTCCAAATTTAATTTGTCCACTTGTTTATATTTTTTTTATTATGCGTACAGGTGTTGCAGACATATGTGTATGTGTGTGTGTGGCATGTTTTTGGCTTTTTGTATGTGTGTGTTGTTAATTTGTTGCAGCTGGAGCGCATTGTTGTTATTATATGAATCCAGTGCTTTAGGGATTAAAAACACGCAGCAAGCAAACACAAAAAACCGAACACACACACACACACAGTCGTATGTATGTATGTGTGTGTATAACATTTATTTATGCAAATTTTATTTTATTTGTTTTCAATATTTTGGTAACTTTGTCGCTGATATTTCCGCCATGGCAAATAAACAACAACAAAAATGCCAAGAGCCGTTAGTCAAGCGCAAATGTATTTGTTAAATTTTCACACACACACACACACACACACGTATGTATGCATGTGTGCTGCATGTTTGTACATGACGGCGCATTATTTTGCATTTTAATAATTCAAATATCAATTTGTTGTTACATTAAATATTTAATTTATACTAAAATGTGTTAAATTCTTTGGGGTATTATACACAATCCACATCCATCATGACTCGACTCGACTCGACTCGAAATTGATTTTTAAGTTTAAATAAATAAATAATGCACTCAGTTTATCAGACAAGCAAACTGCTGGCATCAACAATTCGTTGCTTCAATTTGTTTAAAGGGCATGCCGCACCAACTAACTAACTAATAATAGTAATAATGTTAAACAGGTTTTGCCTGTTTTTCGAGGCTTACCGCAAAATAGGCAACAGCAGCAGCTGCAGCTGCAACTGTAGCTGATGAATTTGCATTATGCATGCAAATATCTAATAAAATATTTGCTTGCCTGTTAGGCACATTGATTACCTGCTTAGTATATAACAAATGAGATTTTAGTTTAATTAAAATTAAACATTGCAGCAACAAATATGACAAAACACAAAACTTTTGATTTATTATTGCCAAAATCTTTGAGCACTTGCATTCCATTCAACGGTTAAACAGTGCGTATGCGTGTTGGCTGATTTTTAGCTAAAAGCAGTTCAAGCAGTTTGCAGCAAAAGTGTTTAACAGTGCGTATGCGTATTATTGCCTCTTGCCAGCTTTGCCAGCCTAGCGCGTTGCGCCTTACGAAAAATGGAACAAAAACTCAGTCAAACAAAAACTGCAGTGTTTGTACAGTGTACAGTGCACTGTAAAAAAATATTTAATATAATCTTCAATCAAATTATAGTTGAAATTAAATTTAAGTAGTCAAGCTAGGTGGCAGATTATTATTATGCTTATATATTTAGTCGCTATTGAATTCGAAAATATATACATATATATCTGCTGCTTAACAATATATTTTATATATGTTGCTAAATAGCTTAGTTGGTAAATTTTAATTATTTTTTCAAAAATAAACAAAATTATTGTATACTGCCCACAATAAATTTAAATTCAATTGCTTATGGACTATTGGCAAAAATATTGCAGCATAATTAGTCAAAATATTTTTATTTATTTATTTTTTCATTTATAAAGAGCTAACAATTAATTGAAATTAAGAGATAGTAGAGAAAATTAGTCAAAATAATTGAACAAATTTGAATTATACAGCAATTCAACAAAATTAAAATTAAACATCATTTAACTTGCTTAAGTTTAAAATAAAAATATTACAATTAAAATTATTACAATTAACTAACTTGAATAGCATTTATTTCAAATCATAAATTACTTTAGCTTGCTGTCTTGCATTTGAATAAATTTAAATTTAAACACTTTTTCTCGCAGTGCAGCACGCATTGGCATTGACCGTTACCTTGACAAGCAAAGCGAAGCGAAAACTTTGGCAATCAAGTGTAAAATCATAGAATTTTTAATTGATTCCATCGATGGGGCCATAGACCAGAGTGAACCTGAAGCAGGCTCAGAGCTTATGCTCAGCTTTTGTCTCTCACTCAGTTCTAATGCCACAACGGAGTTGCTGCTGCTGCTTCCTTGTCTTTTGTTTTGTTTTGTTCTTTCTGCATTTTTTGCGTTTTGTTTTGTATGCAAGCTAATTGGCAGTTTGCGTGCCACTGACGCTGCGAGTTCTGACCAGAGCGTCATCAAAATCCATGAGCACAGTGATGGGGCAACGCTTGAGTCCTGCTGCTGCTGCTGCTGCTGCTCAATTGCTGATTTGAAGGACCTGTGTGCCAACGAGCCGACGTATCCATAGCTCAATTCAATTGTTCCAGGAGTGCGGCTTGACGTGCTGAACATTTTTAGTTTGACTCCTTGTCTGAAGCAGAAAAAAAAAACAGGAGCAGGCAATTTGAGCAATGCGCTTAGGGATTAGGTAGCCCCATATACAGTCAGAAATAAAACAAAATGCATTTGACAGCTTAATTCATTTATTAAGCAACAAGCATTAGCTTACATGCTAAATATTCTAATTACTATATTATATTATTAATATATTAGTTGCTACTTATAACTTTGCATTTCAAATAATTCCAAAGACAAATCTTAAATTTATTTAACAGTTAATAAAATTTAGCCAATAATCAGCAAACAATTGCTACTTTTTTTTTTTTTTTTTGCTGTTTTTATTGAATTTTCTCTTAAATTAAGACTAACAATAAGAATAAAAATCTTATAACTACTTATGACGCATTAAAAATTATTATTTAAATTCAAGTTTCAATTTTGACTTAATTTGTTTATAATTAGGTAAAGTTGCCAATTGCAAAATACACATCTGAATAAATTGGCTGACTTAATTTGTATTAGACTTAGATTCATATTTTAGTTTGGCATGCAAAACGCTTCAAAACTCGTTTAAATCTTTACTTTACTCAATTTTTGAATTTTCTTTGCTTAAATCTCTTTGCGCTCAATTTGAATTAAAGCGGCGACTTTATGCTTAAACTTTGTGGCTTTTGCTTTACTAACTTGGCTTACTTCTATTGCTTGTCTTAATGCATGTTTTGCAAATTTAGGGCAGCAAATCCACTTGGAAGCCATTAGAGAAACCAGCGTGCGAAATCGACTTGAGCCTGGGAGCCCCGAAGCGCTCGCCCAAGTCTTTGAGCCCATTAAAAAATATGCCAACATGGCAATTGTCAAATGTAAATGGGCAACGTAATAGATGTCCAAGTCTGAAGCGGAACGGCTAGCAGCAGCAGCAGGAGCAGCAGCAGCGCAATAATTTGCAAATTTGCTCAAATAAATTCCAATGCAGAGACAGAGTCTAGCAAGCGAGACAGAGCGAGCGACAGAGCGAGAGCGAGCGAGTGGTAAATGTATGCAAAGTCCTTTGGCGCTGCTTTGGTCAGGGGTGGGATGGGTGGGGAGGTGTTTGTATGGCATAGACAGCGACTTTTCTAAGGCACTGTATGCCCAAGCGCTGCTGCTCTCAATGATATGCAAAACATTTGTAAGAGACCAAAGCGCGCGACGTACGCAGCGGCAGCGGCAGCGAGATAAGCCGCCAATTGTAGCCAATTGAAGGCGGCACAGCGTGGCATAAATAAATAAATAATCGATTGCAGTAGACAGCCAAACAGCAGCAGCAGCACAGCAGGCAACAACAACAACAACAATTGCTGGCTGGCTGGCTCTGGTTCTGCTGTCTGCGCTGCTCTGGCAATTAATTTGCCATTTGTTTGGAGCGTCAGCCCATATCCGGGCAAGCTCTACGAGTAGTACAACTGTCTGTCTGTCTGGCTGGCTGGCTGTCTGTCTGTCTGTCTGCGCTGCTCGGCTCTGTGCTCTGACCCGTTGCTGCTGCTGCTGCGTCACGCACGTTGCACGTTAAAGTTCACGCACGCGGGCGCCAATTGACAGCAGCACAAATCCTGCCATACGCTGATGAAAATGAATGTGCTACTCCCACCCCCAATCCCTTCCCATCCACTCCCTTGCCTTGTACTTGCAGCACTATCTCAATCTGTACCTTTCTATCTTTCATTTGCTTGCTGTATTTGCTTTTAAAGATCGTTAATAATACAACAAATTGTGTAGCTTTAAGCACATTTTGTTGCAAATATTCAAGCAATAAGTAAATAATACAAAACAATTTCCAACTACATATGTCAAATATTAAATTTAAATTATTTAAGTTGCACAACTACAATTAATTGAATTTTTGTTATTAACGTTTAATTGTTTAGCCACAAAATTAGTATAAAATAAGTTTCATATATTAAGCTTAAGGCTTGTACCGACAATTGTAAACGTATTGAAGATCCTTTTATTATATTATATAAATGCAAATTAAAAATAATTAAAATATATATTAAGTATTTACTTTAAATGTAAAGCAAGCTAACTAACAACATTTTATTAAGAGATTCTCAATGCTTTGAAAACAATTGTGCTTAAAATCAGAATTCGGTTTAGCAGCACCAAGGTTTTTTTTATTTCCACGCTTCAGTCTGGTCCCGTTTCCTGGGAGTTAGAGCAAAAATTCCAACCCAAAAGCAACCCGGACGGCTGACCAACGCGCGCTCCTCGCGCTTCCAGTTTTGGCCTACAGCGCCAGAAGCGAATTCCGGAGGTGATTTTTACGAACAGGGAAAAGCAAGCCCCGCTCCTCTTCCAAAGTTTTTCCTTTTTTACGGCCTAACATTTTTTAGTTCCCACCCGGCTCAAAAACAAATCAAAGCAAAGGCACCGTACCGCTGACCACGCCGACGATTTCATGGGTTGCCCGACCAGCCGCCAGCGCCCCCTCGGAGGGGCGCGGGCAACGAACAAAAGGCCCAGGCCGCCCGGCCGCCTTCCTTCCTGCCCATTAGGCCCACAAAACTTCCGACTTGGTTTTCGCCCTACCGCTCGTTTGAGTTCGGCTTGCGCATGGTAGAATAATACAAGGGGAGCGGATTGTGCTCTTTTTTCCTTACGCTTCTTCTTCCTTTTTGGCTGCCTTTTTCTCCCCCCCCCCCCCCCTCTTTTTTCGTTTTATTTACGGGAGTATTTGGGAGGCGGGAGGCCCGAAATGAAAGCTAACAGTAACCAACACCAACCGAGAGCATGGCCCAGGCGTCCCGCCCTTATTTATGGTATCCTAGTGAAATAACAAGGTTTTTCGGGACTGCCCGCTCTTGGGTATTGTGATTGATTGTACTCGATGGGGCTCCCGCCCTCCCCTTTCCAGCTCAGCTTCTGTTCTTGCACTTAGATCAGCTCAGTGCTGTCTGAAGTGTCGTGAAGTAAACAAGCAATGCGCAGTGCAGTCGGCATAATATTTATTAATAAATGTGAATAAGTGTAAATGTTAAATACAACAAAACTAATGAAAGTGTTAGGTAAACAAAAGCTTAATACAAATATAATTGTTTGCCTGTTAAAATACTTGAACATCTACTAAATGCTTGTTGCTTTCTTTGCAGGATGTGGCCATAATATTTTCCATATACTGATTGCTTGGATTTGTTTGCCACTTGGATAACTGGTATGGTGAATATCCATATGCTACCATTGAAGCAATTCAACTTGGAACTTGGGGTGAGTACACACAACTTATTTATTTATTATTACAAATTACGCACAATAGAAAAAAGTATTTGCTTATTAACATATAATTAAAATTATAATAGATAAACAACTAATACCCCATATAACTAAAAATGCTCTTGGTCAAACTGAGTGTAGCTCAATTCCTTAATTTTTCTGCTTCAAATAAATTACTCAGTTACTTTACTTTGAATGGAAAAGTACCATCGGCAGTCAAAACAAAACACAGCACAGCCATAGATCCTACGGTAAATGCTCTCTAAGCAACGGCGGCGAAGCTCTCGCTCAGTCGCAGCAGCGCAGTCGATCGAGCGCTTGCGAACGAAAGCAGCGCTGCTCTCTCTCGCTAGTTAGGCTCTCTGAGTGGGGCTTGCGCTCTGAACTGCTGCTCTTGCACTTAGATCAATGTGTGTGTGTGTGAGGCTGGCGGGTGACCTGCTGATGAGTGAGCAAGCGCAGTGCGGAGTTAAAAATCAACTGAAGGAGCAGCAGCCCAGACAAGATCATGCGTGTTAAATAACAAATATTAGTAACTGCTATATATATGCCGCCAGCATTTATATATTTATTAACAATCTTAATTAGAAATCAATGCATGTGAGTAGCAACTAAACAAGCAGTGAATAGTGCAGTTGGCAGCATAAATAATTGCAATATGCTTACTAACGATCCATTTGCTAAAATAATATTTAAATTCAATAATCTGACAAATAACTAAAAAAATAATATGCAATTGTTTCAACTAAGGTAAACTGGTCTGGACTCAGCCATTCTGCTGCTGCTGCTGCTAATTGCTGAGGTGGGAGCAAGCAAAGGATTGACTGTGCCATGTGCGAGGAACTTGAAGCCATGAAAATCGGATGCATTAGTGAGTTGGCTAAACTACTTTATGGCTAACAGCGACTGGACTCATTCTCAACTTGGATCTTTGTCAAGCAGCTCGATGAGCAGCAGAGTAACTAGTAAAAATTTAATAACAAGCAATGCCCACTATATTTAAGTGTTCACCAGGTTTGCTGCAGTCCACGCAGGACAAAATCCATAAGCGATGGGCTTACATTGATTGCCTGGAATGACTGCGTTAATTGAATGATACGCTAACTGGAACTGGAATGGTGACTTATCCTTATGCCATCTGCATATTCCACTTGGTGTGAGTAGCATCTATTGATTAATTAATATATAACATATAGACGCAAGTTCTTATTTGATTACTTTGATTTAGAATTACAAAATTTGTAGCTTGAGTAGAAACTAAAATGACTTTAAATTGAAAAATTCATGACAAAAGCAAATGCTTAACAAATTCTTTTTGTTATAAAATTATTTACTTAATTTCAACAGACATTTTGAATTTGCAATTTAAATTAAATATTGAAAAATCACAATTCAATTTGTAAAAAACTTTTGTTACTAAGCGGCGTTCGCTGCTGTCTGTTCCAATAAGAAAATACGTAGCTTAGTTGCTTTAGTTAACTGTCTGTCATTATCCTACTTAAAACTGAATGCTGGATAGCTAAGTCAATGTTCAGTTTTATCTAATTCAAATTTAACTTAATACATTTGACTTGAACTTGATTTTTTTCTTAATTCGATTCGATACAAAGAGAAATAGTGGCAACATTTTAAATTAATAAAAACGTAAGTGGCATAAATAAATTTTTTTCTTTGTTTAAATTAAACAGCAAATGTTTATTTAGACTCTAATCGCATCGAAATATGCAAAAAGCAGTTGAATTGGAATTTTTAGTTGGCTCAAAGTTTGAAATTAAATGCGTGTGTGTGTGTTTTAGATCTTAGGGTATCAGTTCTATCTTCGTCTAGTGTTTTATGCTTGATTTATTTATAGTTATTATATTATTATTGCATTAGTTGCTAGTGCAGCAGCTAAATGTTTGCTATTAACTTTTAATGTGCATGCAATTAAAAGTATTCGAAGCAGTCAAAGCACATAAGGCTGCAACTTGTTGGTGGCACATTGCCACACTGCACAGGACATCATCATGGGGCAGCACAAATTGTGCAGCTCCAGCTGTGACTGTGGGCGGCAGCAAAAGTTGCAGCCAAAAAGTTGGCATAGTGACTTGAGAGAGAGCGAGCGCAAGAGCGAGAGAGTGGGAGAGAGGAAGTAATTAAAACGCAACTCAAAGGACATTTTAATTTAATCCCTTTGAGCTTGTCTCGCTGCTGTCTCGACGCCATCAAAAACATGCGCGCCGACCCCAAACGAGAGCGAACCAAAATATATATAAAATATATAAGTAAAAAATGAATTTTATTTGCAAGAGGTTGCAACATCGATGTGGAGACGCCGCCGCTAGCCCGAGAGCGTCTAATAAATCATAACGCTTTGGCGACCGCCAGGCCAGGCCAAGCAATGGGGCAGCTTCTAATGTTGCCACTGCAGCAGCAGCAGCCGAAGCAGCAGCAGCAGCTTTTTATTTATGCCGACAGTTTATTAATGTCAGGCGAGCGTTGCAAGCAGCCGAAAGGGGCCAAAGTGTAAGCGGAGACAGCGCCCACTATGCCAAGCCAAGTAGCAACTACTGAAGCTGCACTTGTAATTGTATTTGTTTATGTGCGTGTGTGTGTGTGTGTGTGTGTGTGTGAGTTTGCTTGGTTGGCTCATTTCATTGCCGCAACTTTTGATTTGCGCCACCCAAGCCAAGCCAAGCCAAGGCAATGTAGGTTGCATGCCACACACAGTCTCAGCTTCAGTTGCAGCAGCAGCAGCAGGAGCCGCTTGTTGTTGCTTGTTATGCTAATTAGTTTTCGACGTTGACGTTTGCCAACCAACGCCGGACGACAGCAATGTCTTTAATTGGTTCTCATGTTGCAAGTTGAGCACACAGCAGGCGGCGGCGGCGGCGGCGGCCTTCTCATTTGCTCACTGAGCTTGGCCTAGCCTAGTTTGCCAGCCAGTTGCTGCCAGTTGCAACTTTGCCAGTTGCTGCGCTGCCACTTGCCAGTTGGTGGGTGCATTTTTATTTTAGTTGCCACACGCTCCTTTCTTATACTTGGCACTTTGGCACTGGCAATTAAGCACAAAATGCATGCAACTTATTTGATTTGCCATTGGGCTGGACTTGCCACAGTTGCCCTCATTAATGTATGCGGCGGCTCGTGCTGCTCTCCATAGCGAACCCGCGTAGCCATGACAACAACCAAACCAAGCGCGCGCTCCATTGTGTCTTCGCTAATTTGCTGCAGTTTAGAAAATATGCAACTGCATATTGCACTGCGCTGCGGCATGTGGCAAGCTAATAAACAATTCCATTTAACGACAGCTGTCAGCAAATAATGAAAAACTAAATAAAAAAATTTATATGCGCAACTGTAAAAGTCACACAGAGCGTGGCACATCACTCAAAAATGAAAGAAGCAGACTGATGCTGCTGCTGCTGCCGTTGCAAGTGCATGGGGCAGCCCAGCGCCTGTCCGCAAACTGCCCAAATATGTTTGGTTTTTGCTGTGTGTGTGTGTGTGTGCGTGTGTGTGTGGCATTCGTTCAACCGTTGCTGTTGCAATGATGAGCGAAAAATTGACATGCATGTAATTAGTGACATAAGGACACCAAAACACTGTCTGTCCCCCCCAGCTCTCTCTCTCTGTTGGCTCACAAACAAACACACACACACAGCTGCATATAAAATATATGTATATATTCATGTATGCATATATCAATTATGCCGTTTACATTTACGCGCCAGACTGACGCTGACTTTAACTGCATGGCAAAAATGAAGAGTTCGTATAATGATAAACACACGTGTACATATGCAAAACTGAAGGCTGCTGCTATTAATTTTGAAGTTTAAAATTATTAAATCCATGCAAGTAAGTTGATTAATCAAAATACAAGTGCGCAGCGCTTGCTCATTGGCCATAACTTGCTTCAAAATCAAGCTAATTTATATTTTTTCTAACTAATTGCAGCAGCTGCATCGCATTCTGGAGAGCAGCGTGAGCTATTAATAGTCGCATGATCGCACCCAGAGTCGCTCCTTCGACCTCAAAACTTACCGAAGTCTACAGAATCAACTATTAACAACATTAGCAACACAATAATAGCTGCTTGTCCTTGAAGGAATAATGAAACAGCTGCTTTAAGTAAATTATGTTTGCATTTTTATTATTTATAATATTTAATTCATTCATCAATACTTTTCATTTTATTTTATTACAGCACATGTGTTACAAAAATAAGTGTTCAGCTTCAGCGGACGGCCAACATAACGGACGATATCCTGCGGCAACTGTCTAAGATTGTTGGAGCAACTGCATCGCATTCTGGAGAGCTGCGTGAGCTGTTAATAGTCGCACGAGCAACCAAGGATCGCACCCAGAGTCCATTCTTCGATTTAACGACAATAAGAACAATAATAGCTGCCTGGATAATGAAACAGTTGCTTTAAATTATGTTTGGTATTTTTATTATTTATTAATGTTCTTTCATTCATTTGTATTCAATGTTCATTAATACTAAATTATTTTATTTTATTACAGCAAATGTGTTCAGATGGCGGACAACATAACGGACAATATCCTACGGCAGCTGTCTAAGCGTTGGTAACGGCCACAATTGCTTGTTGGAGCAACTGCATCGCATTCTAAAGAGCAGCGTGAGCTGTTAATAGTCGCATGATCGCACCTAGAGTCGCTTCTTCGACCTCAAAACTTACCGAAGACTACAGAATCAACTATTGACCACAATTGCAACACAATAATAGCAGCTTGTCTTTGAATGAATAATGAAACGGCTGCTTTAAGTAAATTATGTTTGCATTTTTATTAATATTAATTATTATCAATACTTTTCATTTTATTTTATTACAGCACATGTGTTACAAAAATAAGTGTTCAGCTTCAGCGGACGGCCAACATAACGGACGATATCCTGCGGCAACTGTCTAAGATTGTTGGAGCAACTGCATCGCATTCTGGAGAGCTGCGTGAGCTGTTAATAGTCGCATGAGCAACCAAGGATCGCACCTAGAGTCCATTCTTCGATTTAACGACAATAAGAACAATAATAGCTGCCTGGATAATGAAACAGTTGCTTTAAATTATGTTTGTATTTTTATTATTTATAATATTCTTTCATTCATTTGTATTCAATGATTGTTTTTATTACAGCAAATGTGTTGGAGCAACTGCATCGTCCCAGAGTTCATTCCTCGATTCAACGACAATAGCAACAATAATAGCTGCTTGTCCTGCTTGCAGAAATAATAAAACAGTTTCATTTATGTTTGTATTTTTATTATTTATAATGTATTCAATGTTCATTAATACTAAATTGTTTTATTTAATTACAGAAAAATTTGTTAAACGGGTGAAGGATAATATAACGAAGGATATCCTGCGGCACCTGTCCAAGCGTTGGGGGCTGCCACTAATGCAACTGCTTACCACATTGTCTCTACCACTAATTGAGGAAATTGCGTCGCACCCTGGAGAGCTGCGTGAGCGTTCAACAGTCACATGAACAACAAGCATAGTGCTCCAGTCGGTCCTGCATCCTGGAGAGCTAGCGGAGCCATGTGGACTGAGAACCATAACACCAACTATTAGCGGCAATAGCTGTTTGTCTTGCTTGCCAGGATGTCGAAGCAATTGATTTAGTCAAATATTGCTTGCATTTATTATAGTTGTATTATATATAATGTTTATTCATTCATTTCTACTTAGTGTTCATTATTGTTAATAACAAATCGTATGTTTGTTTTCAATTTAAGTTTTAAGGCAATATTCTCTATATAATTATAAAATAAAAGGACAACATAACGGACGATATTCTGCGGCGCCAGTTCCAGCGTTGTCTTCACCACTAAATGTGGCAACTGCGTCGCATTCTGGAAAGCGGCATGAGCGTTTAACTGTCACATGAACAAAAGGGATGGCATTCCAGTCCAGAAGACTTCATTATCAACTATCAGCGGCAATAGCAACAGCAATAGCTGCATATCCTGCTCAAAAGGGATGTTGAAACCATTACTTTTTATATAAATATTGTTTGTATATATTATAATATTGCTTGTATTATTTATAGTGATCATTCATTTATTTGTATTTAGTGCTTATTATTATTAATATCTATGAAATATTGCAAAATATATTTATAACTATAAATGTAAGCAATTTTTAATAAATAAAATATTCATCTGCAACAAAAACAATTGACTTCTTATTGTTGGTGTAGTAGTGGAAATTTTTGAGCAGGTTCGTTGCCTAAGTCTTTTTTTGTTTACATTTTGTATGGCCAAATTTGATCGTTTTCTAGCTCCTGCTCCTTTGTTATCCTTCCGATTAAAAAAGGACATGCATTTTCGAGCTCCTGGACATCGAATCTATCGAACTGCATACCAGGATTTGCAGGATTGCACAAAAAAATTTTCTGAAAAAATTTACAGGGGGTAGGTCGGAAAATGTGGCCCAAAAACACAAGATGTCCTTTTTCTCGGAAACTGTAAGGACTACAAGGATATCCTTTGGTGTCCAGGTAGTGCTCCTCGAGAGCTTTCAGAATATACAACTCAAAGGACGAATGTCCTTACAGGAGCGGAGTAAAACAGCTTTTTTCGTATACAGAAAAGCGGCTATATCTCCCGAATCCTTGCCAGGATCAGGACGAAATTGATACCAAACGATTCCTTTTTAAAAGGACTATCAACTGGGTGAAGGACATGCGGATCGTCCTTGTAGTTCCGGAGGCAATACGTATTTTGTGTTTTTGGCCACTTTGCTCGCGGCCCTGAGGCTGAAATTTTCGACAGCTTGATGGACATTAGAGTTGACCCATACTTTGTTTGATTGCAGTATCGATGGAGAGTTTCGTCCTGTGAGTGCCGGGAACCAAGAATTTTGGAAATGTGACCTAATCCTGCGGAGATATGGCCAATTTTCTCTAGAGGATTGTGGGTGCTTGGCAGCACTTGGTGGTATGCAACACTTTTTGCAAAACTTTAAGTATGCTTAAAAATGTTGCATACTTTTAAGATGAACAATTAGCGGAGACAACTACCAGACTAAACACGCGCAACCCCCAAGAGAAAAGTAGCCATCTCGGCAGGATGGGGTCGCTTTTCGAAAATTTTTGGTTTGCCACACTCGCAGGACGAAACTCTATCGATCTGCATTAAAATTGTGAAAGTCCAAGAGATTCGATTTTATGAAAATATTCATGATTATTGATGATTATTGGAATGCGCGGCAAAACTATTGATTATTGGAATGCGCGGCAAAACCGATTGACATATTGGAATGCGCGCCCAACCATTGATTTTGGAATTGCGCGGGCCAAATCATGATTATTGAATGCGCGGAGCAACCATAGATAATTGGACTGCACGGCAGCATCCATTGATTATTGGAATGCGCGCCAAAACCATTGATCTATTGGAATGCGCGGCCAAACTATTGATTATTGGAATTGCGCGGCAAAACCATTGTGTTATGTATTGGAATGCGCGGCACAACCAATTGATTATTGGAATGCGGCCAAAACCACTTGATATTATTTGGAGATGCGACGTCAACCATTGATTATAGTGGGAATGCGCGGCAAAATATTGCAGTATTTGGAATGCGCGCGCCAAAACCATTGATTATTGGAAATCGCGCAAAACCATTGATTTATTGGAATGCGCGGCTAAATTATTGATTATAGGGATGCACGCCAGCAACCATTGATTATTGGAATGCGCGCAAAAACCATTGATTATTGGATAATGCGCGGCAAAACTAGTTGATTATTGGACAGCGCGGCGCAACCATAAGATAATTGGAATGCTGCACGGCCAGCCTCCATTGATTATTGGAAATGGCGCGCCAAAACTATTGATTATTGGAATGCGCGGCAAAACCTCTGATTATTGGAATGCGCGCCAAAACCATTGATTATTGGAATGCGCGGCAGCACCATAGCTATTGACTGCACGAGCAGCACCATTTATTTATTGGAATGGGCGGCAAAACCATTGATTATTGGAATGCGCGCCAAAAACCATTGCATGTAGTGGATATGCGCGGCAAACTACTTGATTATTGGAATTGCGCTGCAGCACCATTGATTATTGGGACTGCACGGCAGCACCCTGATTATTGGAATGCGCGCCAAAACCATTGTTAATTGAATGCAGCGCCACAAACCATTGATATTGGGAATGCGCGGCAATATCATCCTTTGATTCTGGAATGCGCGGCCAAACCGAATTGATATTGGAATGCGCTGGGCAAAACCATTTGATTATTGGAATGCGCGCGCGACCATTGTTATGGATGCGCGCAAGCAACCATTGATATTGGACTGCCACGGCAGCAACCATTATATGGAATGCGCGCCAACACATTTGATTATTGGAATGCGCGGCAAAACCAATGCTTATTGGAATGCGCGGCAAAACCATTGGATTTTTGGAATGCGCGGCAGCAACCATTAATTATTGGACTGCGGCAGCAACCAATGATTATTGAAATGCGCGGCATAAACCACGTTCGATTATCTGGAATGCCGCGCCAACCAGTGGATTATTGGGAATGCGCGGAAATCATGATTATTGGAATGCGCCGGCAGCAACCATGATTATTGGATGCACCGGCAGCAACCACTTGGATTATTGGAACTGCGGCCAAACCATTGTTATTGACTCTGTCAAATCCTCTAGCAGAACAGAGCAATATCTCTGCAGAGATTAGGTCGCATTTCCAAAATTCTGGTTCCGGCACTCACCAGGACGAAAACTCCTGATACGAACTGCATTCCCAAAAAATATAGACCGGTCCATCTAACATGTCATCAACTTAGAAAATTTTCGCCCCAGGGCGCGAGGAAAGTGGCCAAGAACACAGAATCCTTGTTTCGTCCTGATCCTGGCAAGGATTCGGCCGTTTTTCTGGGAGATATGGCCACATTTTCCGACCTACCCCCTGTAAATTTTTCCGAAAATTTTTTTGTGCAATCCTTCATATCCTGGTATGCAGTTCGATAGATTCGATGCCCAGGATCTCGAAAATGCATGTACTTTTGGAATTGGAAGGATAACGGCGGAGCTGGAGCTACAAAAGTAAAATTTTGCTATGCACTTTGGCCATTAAAAACTGTAAACAAAATAAGACTTAGGTAGCGAACTTGCTGGAAATTTTTGTTGGTAATTCCTGGCTATCCTAGTATAGCAATCGATAGTTTTGACGGCCTGTAGTATGAAAATATCCTTATGGGATTAGAACTACTCGTTTGCTATAAAGCTTGGACATAAGAAATGTAAACAAATAGTTTTGTTTTTACTGCAATTGAGAAAATACTCACCTCACTTACCTGTACATACCTTGGCTATATCAGCCAACGGTCGTTTTTACCCAATTCAATAAATTTAGTTCTTTTTAAATTAAATACAATACAATTACGTTCAATTTTTTTGTATTTTTTATTATTTATTGTAAGCAAAATAATTGTTTATTTATTTTGAGAAACTATTGCTTCCGATTTGAATTTGTTATACAATTTTATGTGGGCGTGGCAAACACACAATTCAAATGATTGCAAAAATGTTTGCCTAAAATCACCAAAAGGCAAATATTACGTATACGTAATAATACAAGCAGTGAACTAAACAGTTTGCGACTAGTTTACACAGGCGCTGCTACAGATTAAAATTCATTATGCGACTGACTGTCTGACTGTGGTGTAGGCCATAGCAATATTTAAACGGAAATGATGACAGCAGCAATGGCGACCAAAACAAATGAGAGCGGGAGGCAGAATGAAAAAAAAAAATGTGAGACAAAAGGTAACCAGCAATGGCGACGACGCTAGCAGCGAAGTCCTGTCTCGTCAGCATCCGCATACAAATACACACATATATACACATCAGCGTCAGCGTCAGCGTCGACGTCGACGTCGCCGGGCATCACTTGTCACATTCAGTGACACGTCGACAAATTGTCAACAGCGCCGCTGCTGCTGCTGCTACTGCCATGAAGCAAAGGCAAAGGCATAAAAAACATAAAACAAAGTGAACGGCAACAACAAGAAGAAAAAAAATGTAGCAAAATATAAATATATTGTGAATATTTTTGGGGCAACAATGGCGTCTGACCAAAAATGGTCATGCCAGGCAGGCAGCGAGTTGAGGCGCTTGTGCTCTATTAGCTGCAACAGCAACAGCAACAGCAACAAAATAGCCGCCAGCATTTTGACGCCAAGTGTTGCAACATTTCATGTTGAGCGCCGCTCACTGGATTTGCAACACTTAACAGCAGCACAGTTGCCACTGTCTCTCTCTCTCTCTCATTCTATCTCACTCTCTCTAGTTTCTAGCATTGACATTGGCGTTTGCAGCAGCAACCAGCAGCAGCAACCACTATTCAAGCTGACTGACTATAAAAATTGGAATTTACTCGCTGCCGTTGCTGCTGCTGCGAAAAATGCAATTCAGCACGATTTGCATATAGCCCATGGGCCGAACTACTTAGGCCCCCCCCTCCCGCCTCCTCAACCAAAAACACTTTAGTCGCCATTGGCGCGTGCCAAGTGCAGTGCCCACTGTGGCTGCCCACTGTGCGTCACTAAATTGCCGAAAAGCGACACACAAATTGATAAAGAGATTAACATGCAAAAATGCAAAATTCTTGCAAAATATTCTTATTTGTTTATAAATTTTAAAGTTGCAGTCAAAGTTGTCAGTGTGTTTGACAATATTGAATTAAATTTTATATTTAAGCAGCAAAATAATATTTAAGCAGATATTGAATTTAATGCTTTTACTATATATATTTTATGCTTAAATAGGAAATATGAAAATAATTTTCAAATTATTACAAAAAATTAATATTTGAATTGAATTAATATTTGAAATAAATTTAAATAATTTTTCATATATTTAGCAAGTTATTGCATTGTTTTGAGCAAAAATTATTAATAATATTTGAAGAACGCATGAGTTTTATAAAATAATATTTAAGTAGACATTGAATTTAATGATTTTATATATATATGTTTGAATAATTAGGAAAACGATAATAAAAATATGAAAAATGTAACAATTTTCAAATATTATGATTCACAATTTAGTTACTGAGCTGTTTAAATGAATTTCTTGTTGCCACAAATATTCTTAAATGCATATGGAATGTGAATTTTAAGTGTTTTAATTGCTTAAATTGCTGAATTATTTTGAAATGCTTGAGCTGCAATCGATTGGAACTGACTTGTCGTCTCTTCGCTTCTAACCGCAGACACTAACGAAATGTTACAGTTGGATATATAATTAAGTGCATAATGTCTTTAAAGCATTTTGAGTTGAGCTACACACACAGAGGCACACACACACATGCAGACATATTTTATTACGAGCGATTTTAGCTGGCACATTAATCAAAGGCAAAAATGCAGGCAACCATGCCGTGCCGAGTGTGCTTCGAGTGCCTGTTACAGTTATAAATTTCACACACACACATAGACAGAGACACACACACATACACACACACATGCTTGAGCTTTACACTTGCATGCGATACTTCAGGCACATGAAGAAAGTGTCAAGTTAATGCCAGCAACAGCAGCAGCAGCAGGAGCAGCCTTTGGTCTGTCCTTCTGTGTGTGTGTGTGTGTGTGTGTGTGGCCAGGACAAGCCGTCAGGCAAGCCAGCTGCATAGCAGATATCTAATGACTGCGTTGACGTCACCATTTGGCTCAACAAAAAGGCGCATAGCGTAAATTGCACTTGAAGAACTTTCAATGCAAATAACAACAAGGAGCAACAATTTTGCAACAACAAACAAATTTAAATATATATGTTATTATTATTGTTTATAAAATATGAACATACTTTAATGTATATCGGATTGGTATCAATAGAAAGCTCTTCAATTCATTTTTAATGCTACAAAATTTGTTTCAAGTTAAGTAACCATTAAAAAATTCTATAGATTTTCTATAAAAAATATTGCTATGCAAAAAGTTGCTGCTTTTAATATTTATAGTGACTACAAAGCAAATTTATCAAAAATCTTTTTGCTTATATTTTTTGTAATGTCATGAAAATTACTTTCTTAACTTTAGTTTTATGCAATAGATTTTGCACAGTGATTACAACATTTTTTTACAGTGCATTGCTCGTTTATAATGATGCTTCACTTTTACTGCTTGCACTTGTTGTTGTTGCTGTTGCTGTCGTTTAGTTGCTAAGATGATGCCAACAGTTGGACCCTGAGTCTTTAGACAAGTCAAGCGCACTGAAGTTGCCTCGCTGGCGTGCACTGACAATGATATGTGCCTGAGGTGCGACACACCCACACACACACACACACACTAATGCTGTCAAGGCCACGCGAGCAGAGTTTTTTAAGCGGAAATATTGTTGACAGTTGTGGCATATTATCATTTGACTATAATGCGCTCACACTTTGCTGCTTCGCGACTCTTTCGCTGTCGCGTGTCTTGTCGTAATTGCTCAACATTTGTCGCTTGACGTTGCGACTCTTTTGTATATCTAATTTAAAGCTACACTTTGTACAGAAATTCAAGTCTCTTCAATTTCAAAGCGCTCTTTGATAAGCAAACAACAAAGATATAGTCAGTCAGTCTGATTTGTAGCATTTTAAATTTATATTTAAAGCATTGAGCTTTTCTCTAGCGGTTTGCGCATTTGCTTAGCATGGACAACAAGCGCAGCTGCATTGCTAGCTGCTTAAGGTGCATGTCTATGCTAACTCACAGCTTTGACACAAGCCACAATTTCAAATAAATGGGACATTTTGTTAATGTGAAATATTTCCCAGCTAAGTTTAAATATATACCATTATGCGCAGTAGGCGTGCTGTAGCTTAATTTGAATAGCAAAATCAAAATTATATAAAACAGAAAAATTGAGAATGGGTTTAAAAAAAATTCAATATGCAATTACTGAGCCAAGAACTTAAGACAGAAAAGCTGCAACTGCAGCATGAAAATAGAATTAAAAATCAATTAAATAACCATATGAGAGTTATAAGCACGCAACAGTAAATTAGAAAACAAATTCTAGCATGTACAACAGCAAAAATTAATCATACCAATATTATAAGCTAGACAATTTGTTTGATTTTTTGAAACTTTGAATTGAATTATTAAAAAATAATGGCTGCAAATCGCTAAATCAAATGAACTTCTACATATTTGAATTTGTTTTAAAGTTGAAGCAAACTGCAGTAGGCAAATGGTTTTGACACACACACACAAACAAACAAATAGATTTATAGTTTCAATTTTGATATTTGATTAAGCGAAACAAAGATGTCATTGATGGGCCGACATAGCATCATATTGGATGCATTGAAGCAGAAGATTCGCGTGGCGAAGCACGAGCTGGAGCGCTACAAGGACGACTATACAAACTGCCAGCGAAGTCTGGCCCAAGAGCTGCGGCTACGCTGTCAACTGGAGGCATCGAATCTGCAGCTGCAGCGACGCAATGCAGAGCTGCAGCAGCAGCTGGAGGCTGCAGAGCGAAGCCGCTTGGCAGCTCAGCAGCGCGCCGAGCATGAGCTGGAGCTGGTAACGCAGCAGCTGGAGCAGCTTAGCTGGCAGCTGGACAAGAGCAAGCAGCTGGCCAACGAAGCGGATCGCATGGCGCAGTGCAGCGAGAAGCGTGCGGCGCAGCTAAGCGAGCGACTGCAGCAGAGCGAACAGCAGCTGGAGCTGAGTGGCAATGGCCAAGTGCTGCTGCAGCTGGAGCTGGGCGCAGCTGCGCAGAATCTGCACTGCGTGGAGCGTGCGTTTGAGCATTCGGCGCAGCAGGTGCACAGCCTGGACTGCCAGCTGGGCAGACTGCAGCAGCGACTGCGCGAGAGCGAACGGCGCGCCGAGCTGGCCGAGGCGACGGCCGAGCAACTGCAGCATGCCGCCGAATATATCGAGGAGCGTTACGAGCAGCGCTGGCGCGACAAGCTGCACAAGTATGGATTGGACTAAGACTCGAAATTCAAAGCATACAAATAATTCCACGAAAATAAATATGAACATCAATTAATTTAATATTATAAAAAAAAGTGTTGCAAAAAAAAAACAAATTCAGCATATCGATGTAGCAAAAAGTTTGTTATTTAAATTGCGCTTATTGTAACTAAAGGCGCTACAAATGGTAAAGGCAGCAAAAAAAAAAAAGGAAAACTTTTCAAGTCAGTTTTGGGCAGAGAGTTGGAAAAATTGAAAGTTATGCTGCTAATCTGAAAAATTTAGAACTATATATATTCAATTATTCAGCTATTATAAGTTGTTGTTGTTCAAACAGACATATAGACAGACACAACTCTTGTCTTGCTAATGCGATATACTGATAATTTATGCTTGGCACAACTTTATGATACGCTTTAAAAAAAAACTTGTAGATTAGGCTGCATATAGCTGAGTTCTGGTAGTTCATATGCTTGTGATGCTAATGCGAAATGATAATAATTTATGCTTGGCACAACTTCGTGATACGCTTTAAAACTAAGTTTAGGCTGCCCATAGCTGAGACGGACAGACAGACAGTTTGACATTACCCAATCGATTTGAGTTTATCTTGCTGCTAATAATTTATGCTTGCCACAACTACATGATACGCTTTGTTAAAGTGTATCAAAAACAAATTAAATTACTCACAAGACATTAACTGATATAGTGAATAACTGACACTGCAATTGTAACGCCTTAAAGCGCTTAATGCAAATTAGCAGATATATATAAAAATATGTGTAGAGTATTTAGTGTTATGTACATACCTATGTAATGTATGCTGAGTATGTTTGTAAGTGATTTGATTTATGTGTGTGCGCTTAGCTTAACATTTAGTGGGTTTAGTCTGCTGTATGGTGAAACTGATATCATCGGCATTGCGAAACTTCAACGAGATGCCCTCAACGAACTGCAATTGCTCCAGCTGCATGGCCGAATGAAACTCAAAGTTGGCAATCAGCTTGACCAGGAAAACTTTCATGATGAAGAAGCTATAGCGACGACCTAGAACAGATTGAGCGTAAGCTGTGTGGATAAAGCAAATCGTAGAGATTGGAGTTACCTATGCAGGTGCGCAGTCCCTTGGAGAAGGGCAGAAAGCTGTAGCTATGCCGACGCGCCTCGCCCTGCGGCTTGCTCTGCACTGAATGCGGCGGCGGCGGTGCCTCCTCTTCATCCTGCAGCTGCTGCTGCTGCATAAAGCGCTGCGGCTCAAATTCTGTTGCATGTGTGCCCCACCAGCGTGGATCACGCTGCATATTGAATGTGTCCAGCACTATGATCGTATTCTGTGGCACAATCGCATGCGCATGCGCGCTCAGCTGAAAGTCGCGGCTAACATGACGCAAATTCATTGGCACTGTGGCCAACAGACGCAGCGCCTCATGCACAAATGCATCCAAATATTGCAGCTGCTGCAGCTGCTCCACGCCCACGTAGCTGGCATCGTTGCCATGCGGCAAAATTGTTGCAATCTCGGCGCGCAGCCGCTCCTGGCAGTCGCCCTGATGCGTCGCCAGACAAAGCAGCGCTATCATTATGCTATTGGACACCGTCTCAAAGGACTGCAATTAAAGGAAATCAATCGAAAATTGAATTATTATTGAATCACTTTTAAATTATTAATTCGAGTTTTATACTAATAATATATCAAGTATAAGTAGTAACTAATATATTTACATTTAATTCAGCATTCAGTACCTAATAATTGAATTTCTAGTATTTTGTGCACATAATTTTGTTGTATTAAGTCTGCATATTATTAAATCTACTTGTTTTTCGTTTTAAATATTTATAGTTAGCCTTATTAATTTTATAATAATTTTATTAAAAAGCATTTGAAATCAATAAGCCAAGCAAGTGTTAAATAAATTATAGAAATTCAACCTTATATTTTATGTAAAATTCAAAGAGCTCGTACTTTTATATAAATAAAATTTGAATAATAAAAAAATAACTTATAATACCTCAAATATTTGCTATTTTTTATTTTTATTTTTATTATTATTTATATTTTATTTTTGGCTAAATTTAATTAAAGTGCAGGCAGCATAATAATTAATAATAATTATATTACATTATTTACTTTAAAAATCAAGCAGCGTCAAAAAATTATATTTGTTATTTTACTATTTGAATTAAATTACTAAAGCAATAAGAATTTCATTAAAATAAATATATATTTGAATTAGAATTTTGTATATAATTATATGAAATTCGAAAGTCTGTTAACAAAATATATATATGGTCATATATATGGTATATAATATGATTATATCACTCACCACCAAAACCATCGATTGCGCCTCATCCTCTATGTCCTGCAGCGTTAGCTCATTGTTGGCCGCCAGCTGAAACATTTGCTCAATGAAGATGCGACGCTGCCAAGGTGAGTCCTCCGCTTGGCCGCTCTCATTGTCGATGGCGTGACGCAGCAGCCAATTGCGATGCTTGCGTGCCACAATCTCTGCCACAAACTCAACCAGCAGCTGATTGCAGCGCTCGGCCTCCTCATACAGCTGTGGCGCCAACAGTTTGTGCAACAAATCAAGCTGCAGCCAAGGCTTGACTGTTTTTATGGCCGATATTTCCAGCAAGCTGCGAGAAATACAAAAAAAAAAAAACAAGTGCAAGATTCATTGCCAGTAGTTTTGCTATGAAGTTTTAGTTTGGCTTAAATGCAACTTACC
Source organism: Drosophila busckii (assembly GCF_011750605.1). NCBI lineage: Eukaryota > Metazoa > Arthropoda > Insecta > Diptera > Drosophilidae > Drosophila > Drosophila busckii. The sequence continues at coordinate 21,328,825 of NC_046608.1, read as the reverse complement.
GCTTGTAGGTGGTGGCAATATGCGCGTCATCCGCTTCAGTGAAATTTGTTGGCGTGCCCATAATGGTAACTGCAAAGGTGAAAGTGCATGCAATGTACAGTGGAACTTTGTGGGCGAAATATTGCAACAAAATTTAGATCAATTAATAGACTTTGAAATTGCAGCAAAATTCGTTTGATAAATGCGCAGCAAAATTAAATTAAATTATAATTTAGCTTGACAAATTTATCGAAGTCAAAATTCATTAAATAGACTTGGAAATTTTGTGCGCATTAAAATAAAATTAAATCAATAATTTTAGCAGCACAAATTTCTTGATTTTTCAACAAATTGTAGCAAAAGTTGTTTAATAAATGCGCATTAAATTAATTTAAATTAAATTATAATTTTGCTACAAAAATTTGTTGAAATCAAGCTACAAATTTTATTTGATAAATGCGCATTAAAAATTAAATTAAATTATTATTTTAGGTTGGCAATTTGGTTGAAGTCAAAATGAATTCATAGACTTACAAATTTTGTTTGATAAATAATCAAAATTTCTTGATTTTTGAAAAAATTTTTACAAAATTCGTTTAATAAATGCGCATTAAAATGAAATTAAATTATAATTTTGCTTGAAAATTGGGTTGAAGTCAATATCAATTAATAGACTTACATTTTTGCATTAAAATTAAATTAAATTAAAAATTTAGCTTGAAGAATTTTTTGAATTTTATAAAAATTGTGGCAAAATAAATTATAATTATAAATTTTATGCAAAAATGTATAAGCTATGAAATTTTATTGACCGCTTTTGCCATAGTTTGGCCCACTGTGCAATTGCCTGTGGCTAAAATGCTTCATGGACAGCAGCAGCAGCAGCGCTAAACGGTTTGGTTAGTAAATTTGTCAATGTAATCTGTTTATATTTCAATTACAATTTGCTGGCAGGCACTTTGCCACACACATGCATAGCCAACATATAAATATAAATATAAATAGCTTTAGTAATTGCTGCGCCGTCTCTAGCAGACAAAATAAATTATTGTAAATTGAGTCTTATCAATATGAGCAATGTAAACATATATATATATATTTATGTATGCTGCGCTTTGTCTGCTGTAAAATAATCTTATCTGTTGTGATTGACGCTTGAGCAGCGAATAAAAATCAATTTAGGGGAAGCCCACGAATTGTTGAGCGAGTAAAAATACAAAAAATTAGCCACAAGTGAGTTTGAGTATTTTTACTAGATTTTTTATATGTCATATTAATTTGTAAGCTTTCATTGTTGCTAAACAAATAACAGCTAAAAATAAAAACTGACTAACGAGCAACTGTTGCATACAAAATAATTAAAGCTGTTTTATTAGTAATTATTATTTTATGAAGAGATCTACGACTCAATTTTGTGATGCTTCTGGCTCATGCGCTCTTGTTGTCTCTCTTTAAAGAGAGAGAGCGCCTCAAATAAAATATACTGGATTATACTATATATACAAACGTACATATATATTTTGATAAATGAATCATTGCGCATAAACAAGCGCTTCAGTAAATCTGAATATAATAATAAACAATTATTGTTTTGTTTTCTGCGCTTAGCTAATCATTTTATAAGCCTAAGTATTTATTTATATAAGTTGATCATATCCTAATGCTAGTTGCTCTAGAATATTAAATACATATTTAAACAGTTAAATAAGCAATTTCTTTTTTTGTTTGCTTACATTTTTGAAAAAAGCGTGGGATAAATTTTTTTGTTTTAAAATTGTTTGCACATCAAAGTTAATTGTCGAGCTGAAGCTAATGCCAAAGGCTTAAAAAAAATTATTAAGCTTATTTCTGTAATAAATGTAAGCGAATTCATAGCGCTTAGCTGCTTCGAATTAAAAGCAATATGTTTATATTTTATGCAATTTTAGCAATTAAATAAATAATAAATAGCTGTAGACATTGAAAAAATGCTTTTAAAATATTTATATAAAATTGATGTGCAATAAATGCAATAAAGCCAAATAAATTACTAAACAAAAAAATGATTGCTAACTAGACAGAGAGAGAGAGAGAGAGAGAGAGAGAGAGAGATAGAGAGAGCTCAAAACGATTAGTTAAGCGCATATGAGGCTAATCATAATTTAGACGCACACATAAGCAGCGAGTGGGTGGGGGGTGGCGGTGCTGAGTTCCGCGTACGTGAGCTGCATGCAAACTGTTTAAACGTGTGCGTATTTTCAAAAAAATATGAACGCCTAGTTTGTTGTTTGTGGCTTAGGCTGTTGTAACTTTTAGTGAAATGGGTGGGTGGATGGTTTTGGGTACTTACGGCAAGATACTTCAAGCACAGCACGACTTAGCATATCCTCGGCATCCTTGAACTTAACAGCAGCGCCATGCAGCTGCGGCAATGCAGCAAATTGAGCGATCAGCTGATTGCCCACATCATTGAAAACATCAAAGAAACTAATGACAATGTTATGATTAAAGGCGGGATTAAGCTGCTTGCGACGCAATTTCCATTTGCGACCTGCAAAGCGAGACAGCACATGAGCGAGCGAGCGAGAGGGCAATAGAGCGGCAACTTACCACGCGCATGCAACAGACCGCGACGCGCAAAGAATCCTTCCTGCATAAATGTCTTGTCCAGACACTCGGCCGCATTCAGCACACACTCCATGCCCATGGGATCGTCAATGTAGAGGAGCACGCGTGTGCCCAGCAGTATGGCCAGCGGACGCTTGAAGAGCACACGCAGTCGCGTCACCTTGTCCAGTATGCCTGCCAGCCAAAAAAAATTGCATATAATTCATATATATATATATATACAGTTATGCTATAGATCGAACTCAACTATTTGGATGCAGGTAAATGCAGAGCAGCAGCCAAAGCAGCGGCTGCTGCGCAACTCCGCGCCACCCGTTCAGCTGCCAGATGAGGCGCCAGCACTTGCGCTGCTGCCAGCCCAGCAGCAGGGCCAGCAACGTGCCACATGCCCACAATGCCACATGCAAATGCATATTGCTACCAACAACTGCTATTTATGCCTAATGCGGTGCTTTATACGCAGCTCGACGTGCTCACGTCCCAAAATACTTGAAAAAATTTGTTTTGTCTTCTACTCCACCGATTCGATACTCATCCGTTCGCTTTGGCCAGCCAAACGCAACTGACGACGCGTCGTCAACTATTTCGACTATGTGGGCTAAGCCCACCCACGCCCTCTTGGGCGTCATAGCAATAGACAATTATTATTATTTTTTTAACAAATATTTCTTATTGTTTAGCAAATACGCAGCAGCTAACCACATTTCAATTTCAATTATATTGAGTTAGTTTTTATGCAGCTCTTGAATTATAATTTAGCTAACTTGATTTTGTTAATTAATGTTCATAAATTTATGTCAAATATGCAGCTATGTTTCGAAATTTAATTGGTGAATTAATTGCAATAATTTTGAGTTCATTTTTATAAGATTTGTGCCAACTTTAAAATACACTTTTATACTTTCGCAGCAATACGTATTTAGAATATAAATAAAAACAAATATACACTTTGAATACACAAATATACGCTTTCAAGTTTTAGCCAACTTTCAAATACACTTTTATAATTTTGCAGCAATTAGTAAATAGAATATGTGAAAAATAGAAAAATGCGCTATTTTTTTTAACCAACTTTAAAATACACTTGCATTGCCAGCAACTATGACGAATTCAAGTATTAGCTGATTTAGCTCAAATTATATTTAATTGCAAGTTTAGTAAAAGCAAAATTTTATAATATAAGCGAATATTAGTTAAGATATTATTAGATACTAGTTTAACATTTAAGATATTACGATCAATGCATCAACAGCTTAAAAATGTTGAAAGTTTAATTGCTATAATTTATTGCATTACTGTATTTAAGATTTTGCAAAGTGTATGAAATTAATCAACAATTGGCAAGTCAACACCTTTTTATTGTGTTGCTGACACATCAAGAGCTTTTAATTATTTTAAAGCAAATGAAATTTATTTATAAGCAAAGTTTGCCAAACAATCAACAACACACACACACACACACATACACATTGAGCTTGGGTATTTATTAAAATTCCTTTTGAAGGTACAGAATATAAAATGCGAACCGCAAAGCAGCGATTCCGCTCAGAATAGAAAAAAAAAGGCGCACATACAATAGAAACGAGAGCCATTAACACCAGCGAACAAAGCAGATAAATAGATAAAAAGAAGAGATGAGAGAGAGACAGAGAGAGAGAGAGAGTGAGAGCGCACGTACAGTGGTTGGGGGACGAGTGAAAGGTGCGTGCAGCTAAAAGAATTTCTTGATTAAGTTATGCAGCTTGTAGCATTCCCTCTCACTCACTCTCACGCTTGCTGTCTCTTTCTGCTGCGTCCAGCGCTCAAGTCAATAAAAAACAAAAAAAAAAACTCACTCTTTTAATGCCAAATTATTGTTGCTCGCTCGTCTTTTATTCACATAAATTATGCATAAATTTGAAGCATTTGCAAACCGTTATGTCCTTTCCCCATATCCTGTGTGTGTGTGTCCTGCTTGCCGCTTTATTATCGCCATTTTGTTTTTGTGTCAGGCACACTCCACAAATGCAGATATACAAATTACTTGACGTACAGCATTTAAGCGGTTTTCGGCTTTAAGCCACCACAGCATTTTAACGACTCTCAAATACGCTCTCTCTCTCACTCTCTGTATCTCAGTCTCTCACTCTCTTTTGTATCACACTCAATGGAAACGTTATAGGCAAGAGCGTAAGCTTAGCATTTATAAATGATGAATTCAAAACATTTGAAATTATATAAAATATTATAATTTGAGTTTAAATCATCAATCATCAAAATCATTTAGCTTTAAAATTCTATGTAAATTCAAGTCTATATATGTTCATATTTAAAATTGTTGTGTGTTTAAATAATGAATTCAAAAAAATATTTAGTCTGCATTGCATTAAAATTTGAGTTTAAATTTTTAAATTAAATCAAATTATTTATCTTCAAAAATTATTTATAAATTCAAAATCTTTATATATTAATATAAGCAATTGTTAGGAGTTAATTTAATAAGCTATATAAATTATAAACATAATTTATTATAAAGTTTTGGAAATATTACATTCAAATAAAAGTAAATTATTGCAAATAATTATCTTTAAAAATGTTAAATTCACAACAATTTTATTTACTATATTATTTTAAAAGATTGCTGTTCACATCTTTGTTTGTTAATAATTTAATTGAAATATATGTAATTATTAAATATTTTTTTTTATATTGTTAAGCCCACAGACAACTGCTGACAGCAATTTGTAAATTGAAATGCAGCACAAAAATTCTATATTATGAAACATGTATATATATAAATCTATCACCCTTGCCAAAAAAGAAAACAAAAGTACCGTTATAGCAATATGTGTCAACTGCATGCTGTTAACTTGACTTTCCGTTATGTGCTGTTGTCGCTGAATGGCGCAAATGCGGAAAAGCCGTCATAAAAAATGAAACAACAGGACTGAGCAACAAAAAAAAAAAAAAAAAAAAAATTGTGAATCTGTGTATAAATTTAATTTCCCCGCATGAGAATATCACATAATCAAATTTTTTAAATGCAAGCGATTTAAGACAGCAAAAAATAAAAAACGAAAGCCCTTGAATTGGAGTTGAGTTGTTGTTGTTGTTGTTGTTGTTGTTGGTGGTGGTCGTGAGTTGCGCTGACATATGAAATATTAACGGGTCCATACCTTGCACACATATATGCATGCAAGCGTGTGTGTGTGTGTGTAAGCACGCTGCTCAAGTGTGTGGGGGTGTGGCAGTGGAGAAAAAAAATGCCGTAATTTTTGCCATCAAGCGTAAAAACAAATTTACTTTAACGAGGCAACGTCGCTGACGAAACCGACAGAGAGACAGCGGCAGAGACAGAGCGAGAGTGAGAGATGGAGAGAGCGAGAGCGAGAGAGAGAGAGATGACTGCAAAGGACCAACTGACTTCTATGTCAGCTTGTATATGGTATATAAATTAGAACACATCAAAAGTTTGTGACATTAAATTTGTTGCTTGTTCTACACACAGAGAAACACACACACACACACAAGCTATGCTTAAATGCTTTAGCCAAATGAAGATGAAGATACGAATACACACACACGCACACACATACAAGCAAATTTCCACGCTGCCAAGCAGTAACGACTACTCGTCATCATCAAGTACAGTAAACTCAAGCTAATTAGTAATTGGCTATTGCCAATTTGTTAGCAAAACACATAGGACTAAAAGTTTGCAGTCAAGCGCAGCCGACACAACAAAACCCTGTACATAAAACAAGTCAGTTACACATTTGACATACAAAAAAGTAAATAAATATTCACATAAAATTCGTTGGCAATCAATACAAACAACAAGTCAAAAATACAGTCTGCCTTTTATCGCTATAACGATGATCAAAAATATATATATACAAAATTTTGTAACCCTTTGTACATTTTTATATACCGAAACTAAATAAGTAATGAAAATAATTTCATATTAAGCATCAACAGTTCCAGCTATAATGTGAAAAATTCCTTAGCTTATTTAACAATCAACATGCAACTTTGTCAGCATAATTTGCATTACATTTTTAAATAAATAGACAGGCTTTATCAACATTAAAGCACTAATGATAATACATACATATGTATGTACGCCAATGAAATCAATAGCCGAGCGATAAGCTTTAATTTTTTTACAAGTGATTGGAGCAGCTGAGCTGCTAAGCTAAGATTAAAAAATATACATAATATATTTATATATATTTGCAAAGGCTAACAATTGATATTGAAATTGAAAAAAGTGACTAAAATGCCCATAGTGCGCGTGTTGTGATAATGCTAATATATACATATAAAATATAATGCAATATAAAGTTTGAAAGCGCTAACAGCAAAATTGAAATTATGTAGTAAAGTGCTTGAAAATTGCATAAATGCAAGCAAAAGTAAGTAAAGTGCCCACAGTGCGCGTCTTATACAGGCTAACTGTTGTCTAAAGTCTAAAGAGCAATGATAACGGATTTCACTCTCGCTCTCTCTTTCTTTCTTAGCTTGCTTGCTTGCGTTCTCTCTTTAAGTCTGCACGTGTTCTATTCATATGTATATAAATGTGTGTGTGCGTGCGTGTGCGATTCTGATTCTATTATGAGGCATGCACTATCTCTCTCTTCTTTGCTTGCTCTCTTGAGCCTGCCTGTGAGTTAAGAAGCTAAGAAGTTATGCATACTTACGTACATGTGTGTGTGTGCGCGCGATTCTGATGCTATATAAGGCAAGCAGACGATGCTTCTGATCAGTTCAATTTGAGAATCGAGATGAAATTGATGTTGTTTGCGTTTGGAGTCCTTGTGGCTTGCTGCTCAAGTGTAAGCGCCACGTGCAGTCTGCAATTGCAAGATCCAGTTCCCATCGTTGTGAAACACTTTGGCAGCAAGTCTGCAATTATTAAAAAAAGCATCAATTCCGTGACATTAGATCTGAATGAGACAATGACGTTCCATTGTCCGACGGGTTTGTGCATGCAAAACAGAAACTACAATAATGATTTAACTAAAATAAATGCAATCACGGCGGAATTTAAATGCACGAACGAAGGCATAAATATCGACGGGCATACGATTGATAGCAATGCCTATGATACGTACATCAGGTGCTGCTCCGACTACAGCCAAACGATCTATGAGAGCAACTCAAGCCTGCCTGGCTGCGACTCGGATGCCATGAGCCTGCTCATAGGCTACAGTGTACAAGACTTGCAGGATGTGAAGCTGCTTGGCCTTTGCTACGAACTTGGCGCATCTCGAGTGCGCTTCGTCAGCTTTCTGGCCTATGCGCCAAGCAATCTGCTGCTCGAATCTCGCATAGAACACGAGCTAAGTGCGCTGAACTTTGACACCAACATTGGCAACTTGATCAAGTACTTCCGCTATCCCAGCGAGGATCAGTTTCAGCAGCTGCTCAGAGAGAATCAGAAACAATTGGGTGATCTCTTTAACCCACAGCTCTTTGAGTACAACAGCCTGCTGCAGGATGAAAAGCAATCCAAGGAACTTGCCAGCTACAAGGATATGCTGAGCATTGTTTGGCTCAAGCAGTTGCGTGTGGGCAACTGGATGCACTTCATCAATGCGCTGCGTGCCAGCAGCGATGCCGGTGCGGAACGCTACGATGTGCGCTTGGGCGTATCGGGCGTGGCAGCTATGCCGTCATCCCCGAACTGCAACAACACGGCCATGCTGCAGCTGAAGAGTAGCGATGACCTCTCTCTGCAAATTCCAGCGCAAATTTGGGCACATGTGCGCACGCTGGAGCCGACGGGCGAGCCGAGCGATGAGTTTGTTGTCGTAGCGCACAACTCTCCCTATGTAAGTTCATCGCTCTCTTGCTCTCTCTCTCTCTCTTTTGTGCTCACTTTCTGTGTTATTGCAGGCAAACATTGCTGAGCTGAGCTCGTTCTGCGTGGACATGTGCAATGAGATCCCTTGGCTGCGCAACAGTCTCTTTGGCCAGCTGCACTTGCTGCCCATGTACGGCGTAGTTCACTGCTGTCGCATCGATCAGCTGGACAAGCTCACTGACTTTCCAGTCAGCCACTTGCCGCCGCCGCCACCGCCGCTGCCGCTGACAACAACAACAACTGAGCGAACTGCACCGCCCTTGCTATTGCTGTAAAGTCAAGCAAAATAAACGCAATTTTTATAGCGTCAATAAATAAATAAACAAACAAAGCAGCAACTTGACATTAAATCACAACTTTAAAGCGCGAGAGACTAAGCACAAGATTTCTTTTAGTGCTGCGTTCCGAACATAAGAGCGCGCGAGCGACGCAGCTTAACGAATATTGTTTTTCGTTTAGTTTTGCTGCTCTGCCGCGCTCTCTGCTGCGCATTCAGAACATTACAGCGAGCGAGCGAGGTAGCAACAGCCGAAAAATGAGCGCAGCTTAACGAATTTTTTTGTTTCGTTTAGCATTGCCTCAGCTCTCTGCACTGACTAGAGCTTAAGAGCGCGCGAGCGAGAGAGCGGCAGCCAAAAAATGAGCGCAGCCTAATGCATTTTTTTTTTTTTGTTTCGTTTAGCTTCGCAGCTCTGCCGCCGCTCTCTGCTGCGCAGGCTAAGCTTTGTTTTCGTTTTACGATCGGCAGCAGCCCAAACGCGAGCTTTTGTATTTACATATTTTCCAACAGTTTTGCTGCATTTAAAACGTTTGCTGCGTTAAACGGTAAAAACTTTTAATTGGATTGAAAACGTTTTAATACTTTCATAACGCCAAAGCGTCTGTCCCTTTGTTCATTTTTATATTTTTATTTTTGCTTGTCGAACACACACACACACACACACTGGTAAAACTGAAAATCAATTAAAATGCCGCTCAGTCAATGCATGTGCATTTGTATGAAGCCCTGCTGCTAACCCAACCGCCATTACCAACTCGTTACCATGAGCCATCTGGCAGGCAAGTGGCTAACAAAATCGATTTAAAACCGCTTTGCCCACAAACAAGTGAGAGCACAAGAGAGAGAGAGAGGGAGAGGGAGAGTGAGTGCATTCATATCAATTGGCAACTGACAGACAAAAACTGTTGCCTACAGTTGCTTTCGAAAATAAATGTACGCTCAAACAAAAGTCATTGAATTTTTACAGATTTACGTGCGCTATAATTGAAAATTAAAGTTTGCTTAAGTTGATGTGAATTAAAAGCTCGAGACATTTTCCTTTTTCTTACTGGTATGGTGGTCAGTTTTTATTATTTAATATATTTACTATACTTTGTATTCAGCGTGAAGGCTTTGTATATATTTATATATATTTGTTTTAAATGTATGTATTTTTTACATATACATATATATATAATACTTGCAATATGCTTATAAATTTTCAACTACATACATACATATTTAGTTTTTATTTCCTTTTAGCCGTAGAACAATTATCACATCTTAAATACTATATGTAGCTACACTTAAAATGTCTGGTGCATATGTATATGTATTTCAATGTCTGATGTATGGTACACATATACTATCATTTCGCTATATATAACTGTATAAAAACAAAACAACAGCAACAGCAACAGCAACATGCTTAGAATTTATGTCAACATAATTTTCAGCTTCATTTACAATTCTTTCTTTTGCTGCTTTCTGCTATTTATTAAACAATACTTTTTCTTCTTTGCTTTTGCCGCTCAGTGTTTGCACACCAAGCAAAAGTAAATAAAAAAATAAGACTGGCGCTTTAAAGAACTGTAAATGCTCTGCTCTCAAGCAATAAAGTTATTAATTTAACAAAAATGTATAAGCTAAATAATTGATATTTAAAAGTGCGCCTGCCATGGCTGTTGGCAGTTGAAAAACAAATAAATTTACTAGCGCCATCTAGCGTCTGCCAGCTAGACCACTCAGCTTGGTAATTAGAGTTGCAACTGTTTCCAGCGCTGTCGTCTCAGCTCTCAACCTAATTTGTTGCCATCATCCGGTCGCTTTGCCTGCTAGTTGCCTCATCTATATTTTATAAAGCTCAGCTCTGCTTCTTCTTCTTCAACTTGCTGTGCGCCCGAAGCCAGCACTGGCCTACCTTATATACATACACATACATATATATACATATACATATACATATACATATATATTTCATTTTTTGTCACAAAAAGTTCAAAGGCACAACACAACAAAGAAGCGCGTCCAAAGAAATTCATTAGAAATTAAAAAACAAAAAACGCGTGTATACATTTTTTAGTTGAACCTTTTTATACACTTTGTCATTTTTATATAAAGCAGATGTCCTTGCTGAGCAAGTAGCGAGTCAAACTGAGTCAAATGCGCGCAGTTCGTCTGTATGAGCAACGAGTACTCAGAAAGTATTGAAGCTAGAGCTAACAAATTTGCTATATAGATAATTTAAAAGTAGCTGAATATTTTTGTAAATAAAATTTCTCAAACAGTGCGTCGCAAATCGAAAAAAAATCGATTACAAGCGTTGTTCGTCTGTATGAGCAACAAGTACTCAGAATCTATTAAAGCTAGAGCTAACAAATTTGCTATATAGATAATTCAGAAGCAGCTGAATATTTTACAAATCGAAAAAAAACGATTACAAGCGCTGTTCGTCTGTATGAGCAACAAGTACTCAGAAAGTCCTGAGGCTAGAGCTAACAAATTTGCTATATAGATGATTCAGAAGCAGCGGAATATTTTTGTAAATTAAATTTCTCAAACAAACTTTGCGGCTAGGAAAATATTCAGACAATCAAAGTGTATCAAAAAGTTGGCTGCGCTCAACTTGAATGCGTTGTCTTGTTGCTTTTCAGCGATTTCATTTAACGATAATGCTTGCTGCGTTATTGTTGCTGTTGTTCTTGTTGTTGAAAACAATTTCAACACTTGACAAAACGAAAGGAAAAATAAACAAGCAACAAACAATATTTATACATACATACATATATACTATGCTATGTGTATAAACAAAATAAACATTATAAAAGGGTTGCTCACTTTAACTGTGCATTGTTGTTTGAGTGTGCGTGTGTCTATGTCTGTGTGTGTGTGTGTGTGTGTGTGTGTGTGCCATGTCCTTGTGCTGTGGCAAAACTCAATTGTTACGCTTAGTAGATGCATTCACCCAGCAAATCGCAATCGCCCTTCTCCAACGGCTTCAGCCACAGCGGATTGTAGTTGGGGCAGAGCTTCCGATGTATGGGAACACGGATTTGCACGGGCGTTGTGGCCACACCCTCCCAGCTGTGGCCGGGAAAACGCTGCCCGTCCGATCTGTTGCATTGCATGCTAATCGGCTCCTGTATATACATCGTGTAAAGTTGGTCAATGCGCGGCTGTGTCCACTCGATGCTGCGATAATTCAATGAGCGTGCCCCATTCAAGTGTATGCCATGCTGATGCTCCTTGCTGCATCCAGAGAGTGAAAGCAAGATAGAGAGACAGAGAGAGTGGGAGGGAGCACAAAGATTATAGAAAATATTTAATATTTGTATATTTTCATTTCACATTTCACACACAATGCCGCATTCAATATCAAGTCACTTACACTATTCAACAAAAGTATGTTGACCAAAGAGTTGTCGCGAAATTCGTATAAATAAATAACACATAAGTAAGTAAAAAAAAAAAGTATAAGCTATGCTTAATTAAAAATAACACAACTTATAACTTTAAGTTTCAAGCTCAAGCATAAAAAAAAAAAATACTTATAATAAATAAATAGCATATAAGACACTCTGTACATTTTTATGTACATAGCAGTTCTAAAAAAAAAAAGCCAAAATTTATATTTAAATACAATGCTTAAAAATATATATTATATATTTTTTAGACTAATTGTTGTTAAATAATTTGCATGCAAACTTTAATTTTCAAACGCAAAGAAAATTATAAATCACTAAATTGCACTTTTGTCCAATTACTTGTAGCTGCGACTGTCAAGCATAAAATTTGCGCAGCTTTATATTAAATAAAAAAAATAAATAAATCAATGAATTGCACTTTTGTCAACATACTTATCGCTAATGTTAAATAAAATTAAAAAATTTCAAATATTTTGATAGATCAACTGTTAGTTTACTAAAGTAACATAAGTAAACTTTTGATTTTGAGCAAATTTAAGGCAAATACTTATGGCAACAAGTGTTAGGCGCACAGCTTAAACAAAAGCTGACAAACATAATTGAACTCAAGATGTTTGCAAATTAAAATTGAATTGATTTATGTTGCAGCCCGCCCCACCCACTCAATTGCAACTTTGCGAGCCATAAATTTTGCACAAAGTCTAACAATGCACAAACAGTTGGCAAAACCTTTATTCAATCAGCTGAGTGTTTGTCTCGAAAAAAACGCAAAAAAAAATATAAAAAGCAAAAGCCTTTTAAAACCATTAAGTCCTTTGTAGATATTTGCATAGACCGCAGACGCAAGCGCGCGCACACACTAATCTAATGTACATTTTTTTAAGGGCTGGGGGTGGCAACGCTTTGTTGTTTTTTTTATGCTTTTTGGCTTTCATTTTGTTGCTGTTGCGGCGGCTGCTGCCATTAGCGTTGGCAATTAGTGTGCACCTTGGCGCTACTTTTGGGACTGACAGGAAGCTAAAGAAATTTCCGTTATGAATACCGCCCAAAACTTTTGCCTTTGATGCGCAGACAACAGCAAAAGCAACAGCAACAACAGCAACAACAGCAACAATGCCTATGATTATGATAATGAGATTATGAGACTGACTCACTCACCGCTTCATGTAGATAAAGTAATTCTCGAGCGTCTCTTCGGCAACTGAGCTCTTGCACACCTCAAGCTTCGTCGCCGGATAGTAGTGAATATAGTTGACGCACATTTCGTCGCTAATGGAGAAGCCACCAAGTGTTGCATTGCTATCCGCCAGCGTATTGTAGTAGCAAGTGGTGACCAAAGCGTCGCCCTGCAAGCCAAAAAGCAAAAAGAGCAATAAGCAATTGTTTGGAGTCCTCGCATCGTGTGTCTCACTTACCGGCAGCACGCGCGGCTTGTAGTGCAGCGTGCGCATCTCTTGGAAATGATTCGAGTAGTAATCATCGCGATTCACTTCGCGCAGCTCCTGCTCGCCGCGAAAGTGACGCGTGAGCACGCGCACGCCACGCAAATGCGTATGCAGCTGTGAGCCAAAGATGATGATGCCGCTGTGTGGCAGAGCGGCGCGTGTACAGTCCGCGACGCAGTAGCCGCTCAATGGGAACGCCAGCTGGCCGGGCGGTATGGCCATTTTGTCGGTATACTCCAGGCCCAGCTCCATGACGCCCGCATCGTATTGTCGCAGTGTCTTCGATAGCTTAATGCGAAAACCGGAGCTATCCACGAGACCTGCGGGGCGTATGATTAATATTAATACACAACATACACAGCTGCCCCCCTCCCCCAAATTATGCGAGAGCGAGAGCGAGAGCGAGCGAGATGCACATGACTCTGAGTGCTGCACTCAACATTTCCCGTTTGTTGTGGCCGTGTAATGCGAGCGGCGCAGATGTTGTTGGGTTGGCTGCTGCTGACTGTTGGCGGCTTCACGAGCAGCACTTCAAGCAGCAATAATGACATTGCTCTTGTCAAGGCTCTTGTTGTTATTTATACAAAAGTTTTAATGAAATCACCCCACTGCATTAATGTATGTATACACATACATATGTCTCCCACTGTCTGCGCTTCAGTCAGTCTGTCTGTGTGTGCTTGAACCACTTCAGTAATTCCTATGTGCTCCAGCTCATCAAAATCAAATTACAACTTTTATTTTCTCTCTCTCTTTCTCTGTCTGCTTTCAGTGTGACCAGCCAAGCAAGCATAAACAGTGTTGCTAAACGTTAAACTAATTGCTGTCTTTGCATTAGGATCAGAGTATGACTCAGAGGAATTGCTTTACATTGGAGAGAGGGAGAGAGAGAGCTAAAGCTATACTTCCAATTGCCATAGTGGTATTATATTAATTTAACTCCACAACAATTTCAACAATCAGCAATGTAATTCTAATTATCATAGTAACATAAATTTAATTTAAGTCAAAAATAAATTACAACAATCAACAATTGGCATAAAATTAAATTGACTCAACAACAATTTCAACAATCAGCATAGATTATTGGTGTATTGGTAATTAATCTAACTCAACAACAGTTTCACCAATCAGCAATTTAATACAAATTGTCATACATAGCATAAAATTTATTTAACCAGCAACAACATTTCAACAATGTTTTACCAATTGGTATATAGAAATAACATGAAATTGACTCAACAACAGTTTCACCACTCAGCAATGTTATTCTAATCAAATTCATTTAACTCAACAACAGTTTCAACAGTCAACAATCTAATCCCAATTTGCATTTAGGAATAAAATGCAATTGACTCAACAGCAGCTGCACCAATCAGCAACGTAATTCAAATTGTCATTTGAACTCAACAACAATTTCACCAATCAGCAACGTAATGCCAATTGGTGTATTGCAATAAAATTAAATTTAACTCTACAACAACTTTTTCAACAATCAGCAATGTTGGCCTCATGCAACTCAACAACAATTTCAACAATGAAACTCACCTGCTTGCAACTCTGGATTATTGAAATGCACCTCAAGACGCACGTACGGATTGTAGGCTGGTCCACCAATGGGCAAGCCGGCTTCGGGTGGATACGTAAAGGTGCTGGCGCCCATGGCCCACAGGGCCATCACCTTGGAGCAGACCTTGGCCGCCAGCGGCAGCTGCTCGCAATCGCCATTGTACAGTGGCATTTCGATATGTGCGCCAGTCTCGCAATGAAAGATCTCCATGTGATGCACTATCCCGGGATTTTTAATAATCGGCTCGAATTGCACAATATGCAGACGTTGCTTGACAAGATCGCCCAAGCGCTGCACATGGCACCAGTAGGTGGTCTCCTTAGCGGGCACTGGCGCCTGCTCCAAAGTAATTTCCATGTGCTCCAATTTACTGCGCACAAAAGTCAAAATGAAGATCAAAGCCAAAGCAGAGTTTGGGTTTTGCTTACGTTTCGGGTATGAGAATTTTATCGGCACGCAGCAGCTGCAACATTTTGAGTCCCGCCTCATGTGGCGCCGTCACATTGGGCAAAGCGAACTGATGATCCTCGAGTGCGAGCTCCGATTCTCCACGTGCCCATACCACATACATGGTGCCCTCCTGCGAAAAGCGAAAAGTGACATTTGCTTTTATTGCTTAAGCAATTGACTCACATGCAGACGCAAGTCCAGCGGATCACAAGTGTCGAATTTACGCTTGAAGGCCAAAGTGAACTCATCCATTTTGAACACCTCACAGTCCTGCTGATAGTCCTTGCGCACCCAGCGTCCGTCTGGGCTGGTGTACGTATCGGTCACAACGTTGAAGAATCCATTCTGATTCTCAAAGAAACAAATGTCCGCATCGGCCAAGCTGCCGCGCTTGGAGAAGCCCAAATAGAACCAGCGATGCTGCTCATTGAACGCATTCTGCAAATGGAATAGAACCTCCTGCTTATACCAATCGACCATCCAGCTGAGCTTGATCTCCTTGTCATCCAAGTAGATCTCATGCAGCTTCGTATCGGAGAGTCCTGCAAATGAGACGAAATGCAAATAAATAACATAAAATAGTAGAATTATAAACAATTTCATAAATGGCAATTGATAAACAAAGATGTTGATTATTCAATAATTCAATTTGATATTAAAAAATAAAAACTAAATCTAGTGAGCTTGGAGCCCAACAAATTTTTCAAGCTGCCGCTGCTGAACACAAAATATTTCAGTCTGCTCCCAGCCTCAGTTGGGAATACAGCTCCGATTTCTGGCTAACAAAATTTACAAAAATATATATAAATAAATTTTTCGTTGTAAAATAATTTTATTTTTCGATCTAATATATATTTTAATTTTGGTTAAAAAAACAAGCATTTTAACATGTTTCATATATTCATATTAATTCAGCGTTAATATTTTTACACGGCCCAGACACGCACTCAGCCCAGTTAATTGTTAAAGTTAAGCAAATCAACAACAATGACAACAAATTAATAAAAACGTAAGTATACAATCAAATATAAAACAATCAATATAAACTATATGCTATTTACTAGACTAAACAAAAGTTGAATAATATAAATCTTTTAACTATGAGAGCAACACTAAAGACAAAATGGAAATACGCTCAATGTGGATATCAAGATAGGTGAAGGTGATTATGGTTCTACACTTGGTTGTTAACCTGTCCAGAGGGCGGTACCACGCCCCCATAGGCGGCGACGCAGCTTAGCGCCTGAATTTAACAGTTATTATCAATAGATACACATATACAAATGCAGCTGACTCGCTAATCAAATGCAAATAATTTAATATAATTTAATAATTACACACACACACACACACACACACAATGTGTTTGTAAGTATTTAGCATTAATGCATTAAATTTAATTGTTACTTATGCTTAATTTGCTTGCAGTTTAAACGGTACCGGGACCTGCAAGTTCAAGTGCTTGGCGTTCGCTATTATTTTATAGCCTGTTAATTGATTGGAAAATAAAATAATTATAAGATTTAAAACAAATGCATTTGATTTGCTGTTGCAGCTTGGCTATGTCTGCTCTGCCCTTAGCTATTTAGCATAATTAGTTGCAGTTGCAAAATTCATAATTAAAATTTTTATAAATTCAAATGTTGAGCAATAATAAAAAAAATAATCTAGAAAAAATAAATAATGCTTTAATTTAGATACAGATATAGATTATATATATATATATAATTAAAAAATAAAGATATAGCTATAGATATAGATATAGACATAGATATAGCTAGATTAAAAGCTATAGATATAGCTACAAAATAATTTGATTCTAGCGCTGAATTCTTTTTATTCTGAATAAAAAGTTTCAAACTAATTAAAGTTGCTGCAGCATTAATTGAAAATCGAAGCCTGTTTTCAATATTATTACTTTTATTATTATTAAATGTTTATTTTTTCATTATTAACGCTGCGTATTTTGCTCTACACTTCCCACTTCCAATGGCTTACTCAAGTCCAGTTGCAATTTAATGTTTTTCATTTGAGAGCAACTTTTGCTCTTAACTCTGGCGCTGTTTTGTTATTTCAGCTGACAATGTTCGCTCTTTTGCTATTTTATGACATGCTTCAAATTAATGATTGCAATTAGAGCTCGCTCGCTCGCTCGCTGGCCCGGGTTACAGTTACGAGCTGAAGCTGAAGCAACATAATCAACTCGCTGCTAGCCAAGGACTTAATTAGCCAAATAAGTGCAAAAAAATATATCAATGGCCCCGCTACCTCAAACCGCCACTAGATTTATGTTGGCAGCAGCATCGAGAGCAACAATAATTGACTAGCTGCTGAACAAGAAGAAGAAGAAGCAGCAGAGGCGCGCAGTCAAGCGGCAGTAACAAGGCAAGAAACCCCAATAAAATGTCAAATCCAATTGGCAAACACACAAAACCCACAAAACACATAAAACAAGAAAAATATACAAAAAAAAAATATCAAACTGCAGAGAGAGAGAAATGGAGAAAGGTAGAAAAACACTCGATTACAATCAAAAGTGACAGCGTTCTTTTTTTTTTAAGGCCATTGCACTCACAAGTGAGAGCGAGAGAGCGAGAGCGAGAGCGAGAGCAAGAGCGAGACTATTGAATTTATTGCCAATGGCTCCACATGTCCAGAGCAGCGAAGCTTGATGAATTTTGCTTGCCACTGCGCTGAGTTTGCCAAGCAGCAAATCAAGCTTTTGGCCCAAAAGTAATAGCAACGTTACCAGTTGCTAAGTTCTAAGCACTCCTTGGAGAGCGACAGGAACAAGCGCACACAAAAATTGATTTGTTATCCACTACACACACACACACACACACACATAGCTGTAGACAAGTAACTGTGATTGGTATCTTGTTGCTGTTTGCTTTGCTTTTAGCTAGAGCGTTGCAATTGTAGCCCCAAGAAGTGGCAAATAGTCTCGAGGCTGAGCCAGCGATAACGTTAATAAACATCAAATTGCTTTTGATTGTTCACATACGTTATGTCAAATGCTAGCCAAAAATTTAATTAAAATATTCAAATGTTCAAGACCGGCGCCGAAAACTATGCTATAGCAAATATATATGGTGTTTGAATTGTTAACAAGTCACACACACACACACACACAGATGGAGAACTGACTGTCTAAATACAATAAATATGTAAATGTCTGCAGCTTGCTTATCTCAGGCTTACAGTTATAATTGCACACCCAGAGCCTTGACCCAAACAACACTCAGAGAAACCAACAAAGTAGTAAATAAATATTTACTATATTGATTTCAATTTGCAAATAATCAAACGCGCATTAACGTTATTAAATTCTAATTTTAGATTATTTATTTACTATTTTGATTTTAATTTGCAAATAATCAAAGGCGCATTAACGTTATAGCAATTAAAATAGAATAAGACAAGTCTTTGTAACTTGCAACAACAAAATATATAATTTTAGATTATTTATTTACTATTTTGATTTTAATTTGCAAATTAAACTAAAATAAAATAAGGCAAGTCTTTGTAGCTTGGAAAATTAATAATTTTAGTTTAAGCAAATATTTATTTACTATTTTGATTTCAATTTGCAAATAATCAAAAGCGCATTAACGTTATAACAATTAAAACTAAGTTAAGTTGCAATAATCATATAACCAACTAAGTTTAACTATTTTATCTACGTTTTTGCTTATTAAAAAATTTAAAATAACTTCGTAAAAGTCACAAAAAGCATAAAAAAATGAATGTTATTTTTAAATTAAATTTGCATTAAAGCTTTAACTTCATTTATTATTAGTGGCTGCATGTGACTAGCGCCATTGAACAAAAAATGGTATTAAAAATTTATCAGCTGTGCTGAATTTTCGTTTTTTTGCATTACTCTACTGTTTTTAATAATAAATAAATAAATTGTCTCGAGGCAATCAAAGCGACAATGACAATTATTTTGCATTTCCTTGTGCGCGCGCGCAAGTCATTGTGCAAGTTTTAGTTGCCTACTTTTGTGCGCTGTCACAGTTGGCCTTAATAATATTGTCCCATGCCCAACTGCGTGTGTGTGTGTGTGTGTGTGTGTGCGTGTGTGTGTGAGTAAAAAGTTTATAAACATAGTAGTGCAATTCGATTTTTGTGTTGCCTACTTTTGAGCGTGACTAAAACTATGCGCCAGGCGAGTGACTTTGTCTTAACTTTAGCAATTGCATTTGCATGCGCATTTAACAAGCTTTTTATACGTTGTGAAGCAGCATACACATAACTGTAAATTTAATAAACTTGTATGAGGTTTATTGCATTTGCTGCTGCCGTCGCTGCTGCTGCTTGACATGCTTTCAATACAAACAAGCAAAAAAATAAAATAAATAAAAAGCTGTAAAAACTTGGGCGCTGAACTTGAAATGGCACACGCACACAGCTTTTAATGTGTGTGTGTGTGTGTGCAGTGCATAGTTCAGCGTTGGCTATTGAAAGTAAAGCAGCAGCAGCAGCAGCAGCAGCAGTTGTTGATGATGATGAGCTGCTCTCTGCTGCTGCTTCTTCTTCTTGTTGAGCACTTTGGCATGCCAAGGCGCACAGGAATTTTCTTATTATTCACTGCATGAGACACACACACACACACACACACTAGTTGAAAAAGAATTCAACTGCCATGCATATGACTCAAGTGGGTAGCTAAGCTCACTTGCCTGTCCAGCTGATATCATTATGACCCACTCCGAGCTTAGGCATGCGCCAAGTTCTGCCCACTTAACACTTTATTGAATTCCATTGCCATTTTGCTTTCACCTATTCAACATCCGAGCTGTCTGTCCACTTCAAGTGGCCCATCAGTCGCGCTGCGCGTCTTGTTATCAGCATAAATTCCAGCAGCTTCCTCTTGATTTGCTTCGCTCGCTCTCTTGTCACATTGAGTTATGAAATGCGTTTTTTGTTTTTTTATATATCACCATCATTACTTCAATTTTGCCACAATTTTTCGTACGCTTTGATTGAGACAAATATTTGTACAAATTTCTGTTCTACTCTTGGGTCAACGCTGCGGTCGCGCTGCTCTATAAATTATTGAGGATTTATCGACTGCAACGCGCACATATAAATCAACAGCACTTTGCTATACACACACCCACACACACACACACGCACATACACATGTCTGTGCTTGTTTGTTCTTTGTTCGCTTTGGCATTTAAGCTGTTGACATTTTGATGGAGCCGCCTAAACGACACTCACGTCTACATTGTTATATTGTTAACGTATATTTATGTTCAGGTTAATTGCAATTGCTGCACAGCGCCAAAGTGTCAGCAAATGGGCGGTGTGGGCGTGGCTGTAAATGCATGCAATTTAAACCAATTGCACTCACAGCGAACGCTTTAAGTTTAATGAACAGCAGAACAAAGCGAAAGTTGCATAAATTTTGTATAAATTCAAAAATTTAGAGCTGCAGCCAAATTCGCTTATTAAATATAAAATATATTAAGTCAGCATTAATTAATTATGAGATCTGCACTTTCTGAATTTATAGAATTTCTAGAGTTTAAATATAATTAAGCATTAAACAATTAAGTCTTTGCTAATTATATCCCTACAATGCCTTAAGCATAAATTCTAAATAAATAAAATATGCGCATCAATTAGTTAATTAATTAATTGTATCCATGCCAGTTCGCTCTAATTTAATTTCAACAATGCATACAAATAATAACTAATTTGTAAATATAATTAATTATTTAATGCATGAATAAATAAAAATAATAACTAATTTGTAAAGATAGTTAATTATACTAAAGAATTCGCTGCAATTCAATTGCTAGAAATTCAATAGTGTAAATTCTAAATAAATAATATATATATCTAAATAAGTTAATTCTATGCTAGCTGTAGTTCAAATATATTAATTTAATTAGTTTAATTAAATTGTATAACTACAAATTCTAGTAATTAACTAATAAATAAATTATTTATTGTAGCTGCTGAACTAAATTAAAGTATAATTAATTATACTTAAAGTAGTTTAATTAAATTTTATGCCTACAAATTCAAGTAATTAACTAATAAAAAAAATGATTTATTGTAGCTGCTGAATTAAATTAAATTATAATTAATTATACTATGGCAGCTGGAAATTCTAGAGTGTAATTAATAGTTAATACTAATATTAAATTTAATTAAATAATTATACGCATGAAAATTCTTGGCTATAAGTTATGCATAAATAAATTTTAATTTAATAATGAATTAATTAATTAATTTCATTCAATAAAATAAATACAATTGCTATAAAAGTTAATTAATTAAACACTAACTCAGGCTGAACTCTTATTTACTTCTTAAAAATTCTACAGAGTATAGAAAGTGCTTCAATCTTAACTCTGCTGAGATTTTAGTTGCTCAAATGGATTACAATACCTTGAATCATGTAATGGCATTTGGCTTAAAAGTGCTGCAGTTAACACACACACACACACACACACACACACAGAGAGAAGCAGCAGCAAAACGTTAGATAGAGAGCAAGAGCCAGCGAGTGGGGTGAGGCGTGTTTTGGGCAATCGGAAACGCAATGTTAACGGCACCCAAGCCACTAACTGGGCACAGAATCCTGCATAAACAAAAGGCCTTCAAATTGCCAGTGGCTGAAGCTGAAGCTGGGGCTGGGGCTGGGGCTGGGCGACTACTATGGGCTCCAGTGATAAATAAATTAAAAGGCACACACGCGAAACAGCAGGAAGCCCAAAAAAGTGAAACCCCCCAAACCTAATAAAGCTGACCACGCAACCAACGCACGCAGGCGGGTCGAGGAGGCGAGTAGGCGTGGCTGACCTGTGCAGCGTGGCAGCCACACGTGTTTGGAAAAACCAGCGGCTTGCCAACAAAAATGTCGACAGCGGCACAAAACGTAACCCGCAACCAAATTGATAAAAAAAAAAATAACAAACACACACACATATACGTGTGTGTGTGTGTGTGTGGTGTCAGTTTACATGTGGCATATCACAAAAGCATTCGGCGACATATACGCCGGACTTTTGAGTTGGCCATAAGCAACATAAGGCGCATACAGTTATATGAAAAACATATATATACGAAATATAAATCAAGTTTCAAGTTTCAGGCTGGGCACAAATTCTAAAGTCTAAACACATTTGTTAGCTGCATTTTTTTTTGTGCTATGCTAATTGCAATTTAATTTTAGTGACACAACAAATGCATCAAATTTTGTTAAATTAAAAACAAACAGCAAATAAATTCTGAAAATTATTAAATAATTAAACATATTTAGCAGCGATTAAACTATGCATAGTTTTGTTGCATTTCATTTATAAAAAATAAATGTTGCTTAAGCAGATTAAAAATAAAAAAAGCAAACAGCTTTGCATTTTTTTAATGTAAATATTTCTGTCTAACTTATTAATAGTTAGTAAACAAAAGCAAACACGTAAAAAGAATAAAGAAATGTTTGTTTTTAGAATAAAAAAATGAATTATAAAGAAGCTTCAATTCAAAGCTCAATAAATTGAAAACAGCTTTTAATTAGTTAATGCAAATAAATATGTAAATAATATATATAAGCAATAGCTATAAGAAGAAGATATAAATCTTGACTTAGGTGGCATTAATAATTCTAAATAAATTCAATAAAAATATTTAAGCACATACAACTTTAAATGCAATTTCTTAATTAGTTGTTAATGCTAATTAAATATGTAAGCAAACTTTATAAGCAATATCTATAAGCAATTCTATTTTAAACAAATTTTAAGCATCTCAAATTTAAATACAATTTTTTACTTAGTTGTTAATGCTAAATAAAAACTATATAGGCAATATCTCTAAAGAAAGTTATAAAGCTTAAGCCATTCGAAATAAATGCAATAATAAATAAATAGCAAATTTTAAGCAGCTCAACTTTAAATGCAATTTCTTAATTAGTTGTTAATACTAAATAAATATGTATGTAAACAATTTCAATAGAGAAAGCTTGACAACAATTTAGTTTAAATGCAATTTCTTAATTAGTTGTTAATGTTAAACAAATATGTAAGCAATATCTTGTAAGCAGCCCCAAATAATTCCAAACGAAGCAACCAAAATAGTTTGCTGATGAGTTTGCTTGAATTCTTTGGTGTTGGTTTGGGTTTTTGGGTGCTTTTGGTTTTGCTTGCTGCCAATTGCGTTGCGGGCTTTAATTTGCTTGCAAACCTTTTTATCTATATGCATGTGTGTGTGTGTGTGTGCATGTGTGTGTGTCAAATTAGGTTTCATCTGGCAGCTTTGCCTTTTTCACTCTCAGTTTGCAAACTAATTTAGCGTTAGTTATTGCCAGCGTGCGGTTGCTGTCCGTCTGTCCGTTCGTCTGTCTGTCTGTCTGTATGTATCTGCAGCTACATTTGTATATGTAAGATGCTCGCATGCGTAACTTTGTTTCTTGTAAGGCATATGCCGGCCATTTGTCTGCCACGCCTCGGCCATAAATTATACGCTCTTGGCCCTGGTCTCGTGTCTCGTGTCTCGTGGCCATAACAAGCATGAAAAGCGCCTCAGAGGCTGCGAGAGAGAAAGTTGTCACTTATAAATGTGTAGTTATTTCCATTAAGTTGTTGTCATCACTCTGTGCCCCACTTGTCGAATTTCCAAGTCGCTCAGCCGAGCTTAATCACAAGTAAACGCTCCTGGGCCCCCCAAAAATCTGCAGTGTCAGCCATTCATTTAGCTAATGACACACACACACACACACACACAGACACACACACGCATGCATGTATATAAAAAGTAACTCAAAGATACTTTACATTTGGCCTAGCTCATAAACATGACCAACTGGCCATGGGGGCTACAAAGCTGACAAGTGATGGGCAGCTAGAGCATAAAGTTTGCCACTTTGGTGGGCAGCACCTTAACCCCAACTGACAGTTACACACACACACACACACATCTATGTTTGTGTGCACTTTGCATTCAGTGAGCGCCACTGGCAGATTTGTATTAGAGCCGCGCCAAGAGCCGAAAGCCGTCACTTGAATTATTTTAGCCAAACAGCAATTGTTGCTGCCGCTGCTGCTGTCGCTGCTGCTGCTGCTGCTGCTGCTGCTCTGGGG
The DNA here is from genome assembly GCF_011750605.1 of Drosophila busckii. Lineage (NCBI taxonomy): Eukaryota > Metazoa > Arthropoda > Insecta > Diptera > Drosophilidae > Drosophila > Drosophila busckii. Next base: position 21,304,147 of record NC_046608.1, on the reverse strand, counting down.
AATTCTCATATATATAAAAGTGAATATGAAATAAACAAATTTAGCTAAATTAAAGAAGAGAAAAAAACACAAACACACACACACACACATAGCACATAAAAATGTAACTGAATTTCGTAAAATAAAATACGCGCTGGCAATGTGCAATGTGTTGAGCTACAGTGGTGGGCAAAAATAAATGGCACACTGGCTCAGAACAGAAATTAGCACGGCTAGAGTTTAAGATGCAGCAAATAATAACAGAATTTTAAAATAACGAGCAACAAAATTAAAAAATATATATATATGAAAAGATTAAAGTGAAAATAAATAATTAGCAGACTAGAGCTTAACATGTAGCAAATAATAATAGAATAATAAGCAACAAAATTTAGAAAAATATATAAAAATAAATATATAAAAAAATAATATATATATAAAGAAATTTATAAGAAAATAAAAAATAAACATAAAAACATTTATATAAAAAAATATATATAAAAAATATATATAAGAAAAAAAAAATATATAAAAAATTAGTCTGAAGTTAAAATAAATATAAAAAAAATGGCAAGAAAATAATAAATAATTAAGCCAACAAAATTTTTAAAAAAATATACAAAAAATAAAATATATAAAAAAATATATAAAAAAATATATAAGAAAAAATATATATAAAAAAAATATATAAAAAATATATAAAAAAATAGATTAAAGTTAAAATAAATATAAAAAAAATGGCTGCTATATAAAGACTGCAGCATTTTGTTGATACATAGCAGCTGCTAATTTGTTATCGATAACGATAAGCAAGCAGTCAAAGCAGCTAATAAACTCAAATTTTAATATGTTCAAAAACAACAAAAATGCAGCTAAATATAGCATACAAAAACATATATACTATAGATATATATATATATGATAACCTTTTGCTTGGAGCTTGACTCAATAGCGCTGGACGCAAGTGTAAGCTGCGCTGATCCTAGCGCGCTTTAGTGCCTTAATAATAGCTTAACATTTGCATAGATTATATTCATGACTACACACACACACAAGCACACACACACACACACACACACATATGTATATATATTGTATATAAATATGAGCATGGCTCTGCTCCAAGCAGCACTTTGATTCAATTTAGTTCAAGTCTTTATCACACACACAGCTACACAACTTGGTACTTGGCTCAAACGAAGACGCTGCTGCTTAACAAACACACACACACACATACATATATACTTATATGCAGCTTAGTTTGTACTAATGAGTTTCGAATGTAAGCGAGATGCAAAAAATAGAAAATTTTGAAGCAAAAAATTGAAATCACTTGACGCTTTCGACGCATTCTCTGGCCCAAGCTGCTGCTTCTTCTTCTCATTTGGCATTTTGGCACTTGAAGCGCTTTGCACTTGAACGCAGGTAAAGCACTTTCATTTTCTAGTTTTTTTTTCTCTCATTTTTTAATGCATTTGCATTTGCAGCGGGCGGCAGTTGACCCAATTTTGAGCATAGATTTCTTCGACTATTTTTCATTTGCGTTTTTGTGAACGCCGCGGCGCGCGTTTCTTAATCAAACGTCATCGACAGCATTAAGTATGCGATATGTAGAGCAATGAAATAAAAATTAGAACGTCAAAACTAGCAAAGTCGCATATTGAATGCGCTAGCATATATATTTAAATTAATTAAATAGACAAATTAAAAGCAAAGCAAAAATGTAACAAGTTCTTAAAAAAATATATAAAAAAAATTTACAAAAAAATATACAAAAAAATATACAAAAAAATATATAAAAAAAAATAGATTAAAGTTAAAATATAAAAAAAGTGCTTGCTAACAGAATTTAAATAATAAGCAACAACATTTTAAAAAAATATATAAAAAATAAATAAAAATAAATATATAAAAAAATATATAAAAAAAAATATATAAAAATATATATGAAAAAATATATATAAAAAGAAATATTAAAAAAAATATATACAAAAAATAGATTAAAGTTAAAATAAATATAAAAAATGCTTGCTCAATAAAGACTGCAGCATTTTGTAATGTAACAAGTTCTTAGAATTATAATTAAATTATAATGCTGCTATATAAAAAAGAATTTTAATAAGCATAAGCATTGCATATAGCAACACGCGTCGTATACTTAACGCATGTCTAGCACATATTACGTATACGCATAGTTTAGCTGCAGCGCCTTATATATTTTTAAATGTAATATTTTTGTTAAAAGAATAAAGAAAATAATATTTGTTTATTTAATCTATCTACAAAATAAAAATAAACAAAAATAAAATTAAATAATTATCTACAAAATAAATGCAGCAAATTTTGCAGCATAAATTTATATTAATAATAACATATTAATTTAGTTGTTAATCAAGCATTTTACTGCATATATAATATATATATATTTTTTTTAAATTTATACTGAAATTATTTTAAACTAATTGGACTTTGCTTAGTGTATTTTATGTATTTTTTTTCAGTGCGTTTTAGTTGAAACTCACACAATGCATAATGCAATAAAATTCAGGCCAAGCGCCCAAATGAGACAAGCCTGGCAAAGGGATGGAAAATGGAAAATGGCTGCTGCTGCTGCTGCTGCTGCTGCAGTAAGGAAAAGCCATACAACACTTGAAGCTAATAGCATGAAATTTTTTGTGCACGCGCTGCAGGCAGATTCTATAATTGGCTGCTGCAGCTTGCAAATGGAATGAAAATTAAATTCATGCTTGCCACACACACACACACATTGTGGCAAGCCAGGCGTGGGCTAGGGTTGGGGTTGGGGTTGAGCTGAACGCAATTAAATCAAGCAAAAATCAATTTAAAATTGATTCACTTGCTGCGCACGCTAATTGATGTGCCGCAAGCAAGTTAACAAAATATTTGCCAAACAGCCCAAGAGCGAGCGAGGGAGCGAGGGAGGGCAGGGAGGAGAGACAACTAATTAAACACTTTGGCACATCAAAAGTGCCAAGCACCAAAAACTGAGCTCTAATGGCTAATGCCTGAAGCGTTGCTCTAGCAGCAGCAGCAGCAGACCATTGGCAACAGCAACAGCAGCTCAGGCTCAAGCTCAAGCTCAAGCATTACGACATGAGAAAATTACTTGAAAATGGCATTTTGACACTTGGCTGGCGTCCTTTGAGAGCGCTTTGGCTAAATGGGTTGAACGCGCCGCTGCTGCTGCTGCTGCTGCTGCTCGAACGTGACTCTGACTCTGACTCCAACTCCGAGTCTGACGCTAGGCACACAACTAATTCTTGATAAACAAGCTATCAAATTGCTGCTGCCGCTTAACTAAAACAGCATAAACACGACTAATGCATACACTTCATACACTTTATATACTTGATACACTTTTATGTGCGCTCATGCGGCAACAATTAAATTAAATTATCGAAATGAATGTCAAGCCAATGACAATTATTAATTTTTTATATATTTTGTATACCAAATTTGCTGTAAATTAAAGTAAATGCTAATTAAATTATATGCACAAATAAAAATCAAGTGAAGCAAAGCTGTTAATTGTTAACGTAATTAGCTTGTCATTTATATTAAATTCAATTATAAGCTTAAGCAGCGCACTTCAAACTGATTTCTATTACAATTTATAATTTTTACTCAACTTTTGCATACACTTTAGATTGAAAATGAACTGAACTTTTATTAAAATTCAATGCAATTTAACAATTTGTATTAAATTAAAGTCTTTAGCTATAAAATTTAACGCAATTTAACAATTTGTATTAAATTAAAAAACCTAAAATTTTTATCTTGCTTTAAAACCTTAACACTTTTACTTAAAAAAATAAAATAGCAGACTATAATTTATATACAATTTTCTTTGTAATAATTAAAGTTTTCAAATTGCTGCCACAGCACTCGAATTTCTTATACACTTTGGTCGTGTGCGCATGTAAATAAAATTAATTAAATTAAATGCAATGAATTGCTGAAATTAAATTTCAATTAATTTGTTGTTGGCTTGTTAGCCATTAATAAAAAGCACAAGCACAAAATTTAAAGCTGAACAAACTAATTTTTGTTTTTGAATTTAACGTAGCAACTTAAACTTAACTTTACATATTTCTGAGCATACCCCATTCATTTATGTGTGTGAAAATACAATCAAAATTGAATTGTACTACAAATTGGTTGCTTTTGTTGTGGCCATCAAATTACAAAACAAAACAATAAAAAATGCAGTATTCAAATAAATATTCATAAGTGCGCGGCGCTGCGAGAGCAACAAAAATTTAAGCTTATGCATAGATTTAAGCGCGAAAACGAACAGAAATGAAAACGAAGTAAACAACATTTAAAAACAAACCAAGTAAATGCATAAATTTCAAGTCAATTGACTGGCAAATCGAACAATTTAAGCTTTGGGAATTGCATAAATATTTAATATGAACAAAGTGACTGCAAAGTGGAATTTCGATAAAAGTGCCAGCCCTACCCTAAGTAAATTTTAAGTTTACTTATTGTATGGGGGGGCAAATAATTTTGCTTTATTTTTAGCAAAGCTGCTGCTTGACAATTAAATGTGCAAAATTTGTTGAATTATTTATATAAATTTAATAAGCATAAGCGATGCATATAGCTAAACTTAATACATATTACGCATACGCAGCGTTTAGTTGCTTCATATAGCAATACATATTAAGTATACGCAGTGTTTAGATCAAATATGCAAGCAAAAGAATTTAATGCGCAAAAATAACATTTTATAAAATAAACACGCGGCGTATACTTAATGCACCATATTACGCATACGCAGCGTAACTGCTGCCATATAAATTTAAGCACAGTTTGCAATAGAGCGAGCTAAAGTGTTGACTTAATTTTATCATTTATATTTCAAAATGTTAAAAATGTTGCACACAAATAACTTTACGCTTGGTTCGGCTTGTCTGCTGTCTTTTATTTTCGCAAAGCTGACATAATCTATAATACTTGTTGGGCTTTCTCAGGTGTGCGTATGTGTGTGTGTGTCTAACATTAATCAAAATCCAATGCGTGTACGCATGAAGCAACAAATAAGCAAAGGACACAAAGCTTGTGTGTCTGTGTGTGTGTGTGTGTGAGCCCACCTAAGTGGTTGGCCCTAAGCCTCAACTAACCCATACACTAAGCTGCTTGAGCGAAATTTACAAATACGCTTAAGCGAATCACCGCTTGGCCCTTGCTTAGAGCCAAATTGACAGCCAGCATATGTCGCTGTGTGTGTGTGACTCTGTCGCTTAATAAATTCACACGAAGCGGAAATGAATGTAATGTAAACGGAAATGCGTTCAATTCACTGTTTGAGCTGAAACTGAAATTGAGTGCAGTTTGCAATTCGCTGTTTGCTTGGCTTGGCTTATTTTTTAGAATACCCTCGAGATAACACTAAAGTGTTAAATTGTGTTGCCAATGTGCAAAAAAAATAAAAAAAATAAAATTGACAAAAATGGCGCAAGCGAATGAAAACGAAACGTTGCACTCTAGGGCACAAACAGACAGACAGACGGACAGACCGCCACCCACATAAGCTAAAAAGCGTGCGAAAACGTAAAGAAATAAAAAATATAAAAACACAATTGATATCGCTCGCTGTCTATATGTTAGCCAACTAAATTGTTTTGCCACCATGACGACGACCAATCGACACACTTATGGCTTTTTAAATATTTATTGAATTTTATAATACAGCAAATAAATATATAGAGCAGACACATTTAAAGCATAAAAATTATATATTCAATTTATTAAGCGCTGAAGTTCTTTTCAGTGCTATTTTTATTGTATTTAAAAAAAATCCTAAAATCAATCAAAAATTGCTTTAATACTTCATTATAGTTGCTCAAATCAACTGTTGCTTATATAGTGTATTTACTGTAGCAACATGTGCCTAAACTTTTTGCTTTGATCTAGCAAACTCACAAAACTTAACTCAACTCAAGTGTTGCTTACCTCAGCCAAAGTTTAATAAATTAAATTAGAGTTAAACTTTAGCTTTCATTTTAAGCTGCCATTTGATTTAGTCAAAGCTTTTAATGTTCTACTTTAGTAAGCCGCCAAACTAAAAATATATAAACGTGCTACAAATCTTTATATATATGCCTATAGCTTGTTTATATATATGCTGTATAACATTGGTTATTTATTGGTTTCCACCAAATAAATCGACTCGAAATTGGCAAACGTCGCAAAACGGACTTCATTGGCCTTTTGGGTGCGCCACATTCACATTCGCGCCATTTGGAGCATTCGCGCCACTCGCAGACACAAAGCCCAATTCAACACGTACGTATAAACTTGGCTAACTACAGTAGTGTGCGATACAATGCAGACACCTAAGCTAAGTCAATTTTTAATGAAATTCAAAAGTTTCAAATATTTTATGTTCATAACCTAAAGTCAAGCTGTAAACTTGAATTTAAAAACACTTAGTCGAGCTTCTTAAACTTGCTTAGTCATGCTATGAGTTGCAATTTTAAATGTTAGCTAAGAAATGCACAAAAAGCAAACAAAACTTTTTCTTTAAGTTAAGTGATGATTAGAGAATTTAAATGATTAGAGAATTTAAGAAAAACTCTAAATAAAATAAATCTAGTAGCTAACTTCTAAATGTATTTAAGAAATAATTCCAAAAACTCTAAAAATGCATAAAAAGTAAATAAATCTAAGATAAACACAAATGTGCTTAGAAAAGATTCAAAAACTCCAAGTGCATAGCACATAAATAAATTTAAAATAATGACAAATGTGCTTAGAAATAATTTCAAAAAACTCTAAAAATGCATAGCAAGAAAATAAATTGAAGATAAAGACAAATGTTCTTAAAAAAAAAACTCTAAAAATGCATAAAAATGTAAAAGATAAAAAAACAAATGTGCTAAAAAAAATCCAAAAAACTTTAAAAATGCATAAGATTTAAGCAAATCTAAAATAAACCCATGTGCTTAAAAAAACTTCAAAAAAAATTTATAAATGCATAAAAATTAAATAAATCTAAGAGACAAAAGAAAAATGTGCTTAAAATATAAATATAAAAATATAATAATTTTAAAAAATTCTAAAAAACACATAAAAATTAGATAAATATAAAATAAAGACAAAAATAATTACAAAAAAACTCTAGAAATACATAAAAGTTAAGACATAAACCCAAATGCGCTTAAAAAAAATTACAAGAAAAAAAACTCTAAAAATAAAATGCATGCTAAGCAAATAATTGATTTTTATGCAATTTTGCAAACAATTGAAATTCAGTTGTGCGCATTTCTTGTAGCGCCACTGTATGCACATATAAAGTTATATATATATATAAAGCTAAGCTAATAGCTAACTCTTGCAGCCCAGCGGCTGTCGTCAAGAGATTTAAACTAAGAGAGTGGCAAAAAAAAAATTTGGAGTAGAAAATACAAATAAATAAAAATAATAAAGCAGCGCCGTGTGTTGTCAAGTTGCTGCCACATGTTTAAGTTTATTATTTATGCAGCCAGAAAGTTTTTTGTGTTTTTGGTTGGCCTATTGATTGCCATTTGGCTGGGGTTGGGCTTTGGCCCTGGTGGACGCCTCATTAGCCAAATGCTTTTGGCTTCATTTTTCGTGTAATTCGCTTGATTGTCGGCTGATTGCAACCGCAAATACTTTTGGCATGTGCCGGACAGACGAACGGACTCCCAGCAGATTTTGTGGGTCACGATTATCATACGGACGGAGCCAATTTAGGAATGTGTCGCGTGTATAGCTGCAAACTTCCAACTTGCAACTCCTACTCAATGCTTCTTCTTCTTCTTTTTTTTAGGGTCCTGCTGTCAAGGGGATTTGTGTTTTGTTTGACAAGCAAACGCCGAACGATAAGAACGATGGCAATAACTTTTAAAGTCGCTGCGGGCCTCTGACTACTCTACCCAAAAATTAAGACTCACGACTGTCTGTTCGTCTGGCCGTCTGGCCTATATATAGCTAATAATGCTGGTAGTACATTAATCATTGCGGTCTGGCAGTCCTAAGCTGCTCTAAACTTTCCATTTGATGTGCGTTTAGTTTAGTCATAAGACTCGAAAGCAAAGCGTATCAAAGCACAAAAGGTCAGGTCACCTTAGTTCTAATCGCTTTTCCTGCTTTTCTTTTGTCAGACACACACACACACACACACACACACAGCTGATTAACGCCATGCAAATGAGTCCGCTCGCTGGATTGGGATTGGGTTAAGGTTTCTATGGCTGCTTTGCTTTCTTCAGATCCCAGCAGAATTGTCGCCATTAGGCTAATTAAAAGTAATAGAATGTGGGCACAGCAGGTGCCAAACAGCGACGCACATGGGACTTGAATTCAAGTTTGGCTTGAAGTAGTCACAAGTAAATGCAATTGAAATGATTTCATAATAAAGCTAAAGCATAGATAAATTAAATGCATAGATTAATTATAGATAAAAATAAAAATATATAAATTTGCTTGCAAACTAAGTTTAGCTGCTATTAAATTATTAAATTTAATATGCCAAATGTATAAAAATTTAATAAAATGCATAAAAATTAAAGCATATTTATATTCATTTAATTTTGTACGCACTTCATTTTCAAGTCAATTTTTAAATGTGTAAACTATTTAATTGCTTAAGCCCTCAAAGTTGCTGCCACTTAAACAATTTAACAAATAAAGTTGCATAAATATTAAAGCTTGCATATAATCATTTAATTTTGTATTTTGTACGCACTTAATGCTCAATATGTTTAACTAATTTCTATTTTCAAGTCTATTTTTAAAAGTGTAAATTATTTAATTGCTTAAACCTTCAAAGTTGCTGCCATTTAAACAATTTAACAACCGATAAGCTGCAATTAAGTTGCATAAATATTAAAGCTTATATATAATCATTGAATTTTGTATTTTGTACGCTCAATATGTTTAGCTAATTTTATTTGTACGTGTATTTTTAAATGTGTAAACTATTTAAGTGCTTAAACCTTCAAAGTTGCTGCCATTTAAAAAATTTAACAAATAAAAAAGTTCTTTGACAACAAATTAGCTGCAATTAAATTGCAGCTTGGCTAAAAATGCTGTACGAGATTTTCAATTTATTTATGCCAAATTTTAGCTTGAAAATAATTTTTGGAATTTTATTTTTGTGCTGTAACTAAGCACAAGCTTCAACTAGTTATGTGTGTGTGTGTGTGTGTTTTATTTAAATTTTCGTGGGTCAATACAGTTTGTTGTGGCCTTAGAGTTCAATTAAAGGCCAAGAGCAAATGGCAAGTCAAACAGACTCAGCTGTCAATGCTCTGCAGCGACTAAATAAACAAGCGAAAGTTTTATTTTTTATATGTAATATGGTTGGGTGGTTGGTCGTGCCCTGCTGTGTGTGTGTGTGTCTGTGGATGGCAACGAACTTTAGCGTGGTGGGGGGCACGGGATTTGCGACGAGCCAGAGCCAGAGCCAGCTTAGCGTCAGTCCAAACAAAAACACTTTGTAAACAACAATAGCAGCAGCAGCAGCGGCAACGGCAGCGGCAGCAACTAAAGTACTAAGCGCTTTGCATATAAACAACAACAAATGCAGCTGTGCCACACACACACACACACACACACAGAAAAGAGCGAGCGAGAGTAAAAACTAAAGCATAAACAAAGGCGCAACAAAAGGCGGCACAAGCGTCGAGCTCGTAAAGCTTTCAATTAAAATTAATAAAAATTTACGCGAATTAAATAAACACAGCAGCAGCGACAGCGACGTTAAAACAGGTGGCAAACAACATGTGGCATGTGGCAAGTGGCAGCTTAAAGCGAAAGCAATGGAAAAGGTGTAATACGTAATGCGCATCCGACGGAACTCGCAGTCGAGTTGGCGGAAATCGACTGCGCAGCGTCCTTGGCCAATAGTTCACCTTATCACACACACACACACATAGAGAAAGAGTGAGAGAGAGAGAGAGAAAACGAGCGAGCTATATTAACATGTCCGGCAAGTGGATTAAATAAATTGAATTGTTTGGCACAACATGGCTACGGCCATTAAGCAGGCAGACAATACATATACACTACTATTTTATACACACACACACACAAACATATATACATATATCTGTTGAAGTGTTGGCTGGCAGCACAAAGCCGTAGTTAAGCTCGAACCATCGACGTTGCTAAGAAAATCGCAGACAACGCAGACGCCCAAGCCCAAGTCAATAAAACAAAAGCAACAACAACAACAACAACAGCAACAATAAGAAATATATAAGTAACTAAGAATAAGCAAAGAAATTAGCAAATGTGCGCGCGTGCTGAACGTAAAAATATTCTGTAAATAGTTTGCAGGTGCGGCGGCGGCATTTTAATTTGCAAAATTATTTATAGCTCTTGAATTAAATACAAAATCAATGAAGGCCTCAGTTACTTTAATTAATTAAAGAATTCATTTTAAATTGCAATTAAAAATAAATAAAATAAATTTGCGTGTATTGCACATTAAATTATATAAATAAATACTATAAATAATAATCAAATAATAAATAAATAATAATAATCACATAATACATAAATAATAATAATAATGAACAATTATAAATAATTAAATAAATTAAATTTAGCTTATAAATATAATAAATTTATGCTATTTAGTTATTAACTTAAATTTAAATTTTCTAACCAAAGTGTAACATAAGCTTGCAAATATAAATAAATTAATCTATTTAATTTAATTTATGCTATGTATGCATTTGTTTTATGCTTTGCTAATATATAAACTAATCAAAAATATAATAAATTTATGCATAAATTAATCAAAAATATTTAATTTATGCTATGTCTGCATTTTGTTATCCACTTTGCTAATATATAAATTAATGAAAAATATATTTATGCTATGTCTGCACTTTATTTTATTTTTTTTGTAATTATTTATACCAAATTATTTTTGTGTGCTATTCAATTGAGTAAAATATTTGTAATCTTTCCAAAAATAGCAATTTATATATAGAAAAAATATATTTAGCATTTATTTGGCATAAATAAATTAATGAAAAATATATTTAGCATTTATTTAGCATAAATATGTTTTTCATTAATTTATATATTAGCAAAACATACAACAAATGTCTGCACTTTTCTTATTTTATTTTATTTGTAATTAATAATACTAAATTATTTTTGTGTGCTATTGAATTGCATAAGATATTTGTAATATATATAGACTATATATACATATAATATTTACTCAATAATTTGTAGCTATTTTTTATGCTTATTTTTTATATTTATGCAACTTTTGTGTAATATTTTGTTGCTGTTACTTTTTTTTTTAAATTTTGTAGGCTGACATTTTTTTTTTGCACTGTGTTTTATTTGCAGCTAACGCGTCTAGTTAGTAATATACCCTTTGACCTCACATTTTAAAGTGCTACACATAAAAATAGCAACAAAGAGCGAATTGGCATGTTGTGATTTTTATTTTTTGTATGTTTGTTTCTTTTTATTGAACTTGCTTGAGAGGCTATTATTGTGTTTATGAAGCAGTTTTTATGGACTTGACGAACACTTGGCAAGTGCCAAACAACACACACACACACACATATATAAAGAGAGAGAGCGAGAGAGTTCAATGCACACAAGTTGTGCAAATGGCGCAAGTTCTTGTTTTAAAAAGTTAAAATCAGCGCACACTTGTTGCCACCTAAATGTGCAATAAAATTCAAATGCGCATAACAATTGTAAATCAATCAAAACAAATTGTGCAGAATGTTACCTGAGCTGCATACTTTTGGCTACGAGTGTGGCGCCAACGAAATTCTGTTTTGGCCTTGGATGGCCCGGCCACTTTGCCAGAATTGAAGAATAAATTTGTTGGATGCTATTGATTTTTAATGCACCGTCTTCTTGGGCAAGCAAGCACTACTTTCAATGTGTGTGTCTGTGTGTGTGTGTGAGTGACAAACAAACAGACGTGTCATCAACACACAGTAACAGATAAAACGAAAGGAAAACTCTTTTTAACTCAAGTTTGCCTTGTGCTCTCTGATAACTTAATGCCATACGCATGCCTTTGCATTTTACTAGCGCGTACAACAAGGCGTATGCGTTATGTTTTCACAGACAGCCAACAACGCAATGCGCCGTTTCGTAAGCGCAAACAGCAGCAGCAGCAGCAGCAGCAGTAAATGCTTGTAAACAAAAATTTATAACTGTCTGTGTGTGTGTGTGTGTGTTTGTTTTTTTCAATAAGTGGCAACGCTGCCGTAGCTCATAAGCTTATAACACTTTACGCTGCTTGTTGACAGCTTTTGACAGCATTAAACGCATTCAAAGTGTATTTCAAATAAAAGTTAATGCAATTAAGTTTATTAAGTATAAACAATGCTTAAGCTTCAATGTGGATTGGCTGAGTTTGTTGTGCATTTTGTTGCTAATTTAGTTGATTTCGAATTCGATATTCTGCAGTGATTTGACTATTTACAAATATAGCAACAAATATTAGATTTAGATAAATTTATGAATTATTAAATCAAAATAAAATCAGTGCCAAATGTGCTGAAATTTTGAATTTTTCAATACCCAACCCAGTCACAATTCTAATTAGAAATCAATTGCAACATTCGAATTCGCATTTTAGCACAAGCTGCTGAATTTACTATTAATAGCAATATTAATTTCAATAATTTGAAATTAAGTTACTATGCACACTATATTCAAAATGTATAGTAAATTGTTAAAAATAAAACTAAATATTTGTAAGCTTTGTTGTAAAAAATGTTTATCAATTGTTTAAAAACTTTGCTATATCATTTTGTAGAATAAACTCAAATAATTTGCACAATATATGAAAAAAGCTGCTGAATTTGCATTAAATATACCTCGTTAGCTGTTGTCTTAATTTTTAAATAAAATATAATTAAATAATAAAATTAATATGTTGTGCTCAAAATTTGTTTACCCAACGAATGAATTTTTGTGCATTTTTGTGGCGCATGCCTCATTAGCTGTTGTCTTAATTTTAATATATTAAATAAAAATAAAATTTGCTTGCAAACTTCTTAAACACGCCTCGTTGACTGTTGTACAGGGCGTATACTTAACTTTTATTTATTAAATAATCAAAAATTTGTAGCGCAAGCGACTGCTGCACATTGAAATTTGCTGGCAAATTTCTTAAACAGTGCGTATACTTAATATATAATCAATTGAAATCTTTTACTTACGATTCGAGTAGACGCTGAGTGGGCGTGTTAGCAATGTTAGCAGCATCAAAGCAACGATCACGGGCATTAGCTGAACAGATGAGCCGCCTTGTTGTGGTTGCTGCTGTGCAGTTTGTTGCTGCTGCTGCTGCTGCTGCTGCTTGAGAACCGCCATATGACGCTTGCTGCGCGGCAAGCAGCGCGGCGGCAGCGGCAGCTTAGGTGAGTTGCCAAATAGCGATAAACGCATATCGATCAAAATTATCGTTAGCTGTATTTAAAAATAAAAAATTATTATTGTAGCAATTATTGTTATTGTTGTTGTTGTTGTTATTTTGATGAGCCAATTGGCAATGTTATTTAAGCTTTAACGTTTTATGACTTTATTTTGTTTTGCTTGCTGGTCGCTTTGGTGTTGTTAACTTATTTAAAAAGTTTCAACTGAATTTTATGACTTTCTCTCTCGCTCTCTCGCTCTGCTGCTTTTTTGTGTGTCTAACTGACTGATGGATTTAAAACTTTGACTGGCTTAACGGTACATTTATCATGGCAGCGCTCATCAATTGTTGCAATCAAGTTGCTGCTGCTGCAATTGGATTAAAATCAATCACATTGTCAGCAATTAGTCTGGCTAACAATTTAATCAGCTACCAATTAACACTTAACTATGTCAAACATTCATTTAGTCTCTCAATTATGATAGACACAGTTGTTTGTTGTGGGCGTGAGCTGGGGACTCTGGGGGTGTGGCAAATTAAAATGCAATTTTGCCCACATACATATTTTGCTGTTTCGTCGACAACTTTTGTGCTCTCAGCGCCAGACTGAAGCTCAGACTCGACTCAGTGCTAAACGAAATACTTTACAAAGTACTTAAATTTGGAAGTAAAAGTTGCTACAGAACTTTCTTGGTTTACTCTCTTCTTCGTGGCTGCGTGCGAATGCAATTTCCATTTTGATATCTAAATTGTGACAGAGATTTCGCGTAACACCCCCCAACCACCCCCCCCCCCCCACCACACCGCAACGCTCATGTCACGCAATAAAAAAACGGACAAATTCAGTGAGTGTGCAACAAATCAGCTCAAACTGTTTTAGTGGGAGGTGGGAGGTGGGGGGTAGTCTAAGTGGCAGCAGGCTTAACAAGAACTTCAAATACATTTTCTTTCTTTTGCTTTCTTGTAACCAAAACGGTGTCTTTACCAAACTTTATCACTGCCGCCGCCGCTGCTGCTGCTGCTGCTGCTGCTGCTGCTGACGATGAAACCAAAAGGAAAACTCAAGCACTGTGAAAATTAAGTCATGTTGAATAATTCTTTGCAACTATTTGAGCAACTTAGCGAGCTGTTTCATGATCATTTAGCTAAACATATTAGATGATTAACAAAATTAAAGTCAACAATTTGACAAGAATGCAAAGCAGCGCACAGAGTATTTAAACAATAACTAACTAAATAAATTGTAGTTTAATCCATTAGATTTTAGATTTTATTCTTTTGCTTTTACTTTTTAAATTTTTTACATATCTTTAAAATTATACTTCCAAAAAAGACTAAACAAATTTATTAAAATATAATAATTATAATAAAATTGAAGTCTAGTTTATAGTGCGTAAATAAATAAATTAGAGCAACTCTGCTGAAATTTTACGCTTTATTATTTAATTTACTTATTGTAGCATTAAAATAAAAAGGTTATGTGAAATTAAATGAAATTAATGCGAATTGAAAAAATGAAATCTAGTAAAAAAACTCTATTATTCCAATGTTTATAATGAATTCATTTTGAGCATTTAAGCAATACTCATAATAAATAAAACAAATTGAAAACTCTTTAAAATTCAAATTTTTAAAGCTAACATTTGTATGAAATATTTAGCAATATTCTGCTATATAGATTTTATATTTGTTAAATGAGTGAAAGCTTGCGCTTGAAATTGAAATTCTCTCAGTGTGTGTGTGTGTTGCAAGGACAATTTTTATTTTGTTGCGGATCGTTTTGGGGCACACACAGTGCAGTAAATCATCAATTAAATATCTAAGTATGTATGGGTATGCAGTGTGTATTTTTTTATGATGCCCATTTAGCAAAAAAGGTCAGCAGTGTGAATTTGTTTATGGGCATAACAAATGCAAAGACGATAAAGATATTGTCGTTGTTGTACACACCTGCGGCCATTTTATGTTATGCGTCAAGATGCCAAAATGTATTTATTTGTCTGACAAACACACACACACAGACATAGAGAGAGAGACAGCGAGAGTTACACACAAAGCTACGTCGGAATAACAGTTGACAGTAACAATAATAATAATAACAACAACAACAACAACAATGAGAACAAGTTAGTTGCAGTCAAATGCTGTGGCTATGGCTCTGGCAGTTGCAACAAGGCAGCCGCACAGGCAGCAGGAAATGCAACACTTTCCGTTTTCCTGTTCCGTTTGCAATTTCTTTTTTATTTTGTGCAACACTAAAAAAAAATAAACAACAAAAAAAATATGTGAGCGACACTCAGGCAGCTCTGGAGATGGTAAAAAAAAATATTCCCAACATCAACACAAATACAAACAAAGCGACGCTCTGCCGGATTTATAATGGCAAAGTAAACAGAGCCGCGACTCTTATTTTTTGGAGCCGCTGTTACTGCTGCTGCTGCTGCCTTTTGTTTAAACTTGGCCGTTTTATATACATTTACCGTTAGCGCTGCTACCCGTTAGTTGGTTACTGCTTGGTTTTGCCTTTACGCGCGCTTTTTACTTTTTGTTTTGAAAACACGCGACGGCACTCAAAAAGTTCTTTGACTAAAACTCGCCAACACTTCGAAGCGAAACACTTTCACACGTTTCTCAAGAGAGTCAAAATAAGAGATGAAGAGAGAGAGAGAGAGAGCTGTGCGCTCAACGCCAGCCGCACAAAGAATGCAGAACGCAAGCCGCTGCTTCAACGGCTTTTATAGCAGCTACAGCTTCAGACTTCGTGCAGGCAGCGCGCGACGTCGCGTCGACGTCGTCGGCAACTGTCGCTTCGGCAAATTGCGAATACGTGTGTATGAAAGCCAGGCTCGCTTAACATATGTGCAAGTGTGTGCGCCTGTGAGTGTGTGTGTGTCTGCCTGCATATTTGCTTTATGAATGTGTTTACCAGCAAACTTTTACACAATGAGAAGACGTTGGTGGGGGGTCGTCGACGTCGTCAGAGCATTGAATTTTGGTTGACTGCTCGCTGCGTGCGAAAGTGCCAACACTCGCATTAATGACAACAATAGCAAGAACAACAGCAATTACAAATAACAGCAATTGTAAAGTCTGCTCAACAGCTCAATTAACTATCTACTATATGGTTGTCTGTCTCTGTCTCTGTCTGTTTGTTGCAACTGTCGCTTATATGCGTAATTACAATCATTCTGGCAATTACAAGCATGCTTAATATTATTTAAACAACAAGCTTCACATGCCAATTGTCAGTCGCCTGCAAAGGTGTGCATGTATGTGTGCATGCATGGGTGTCTGTGTGTGTGTGTGTTGATGTCAGGTAAAGCGCAAAGATGAAAAATGCATTGCAATTATTCATGTACAGACAAAACAAATTTGAACAGTTAAACTGATATACAGCTATGCTATTACAACTATGCTTTACATACATATAGAAGCATTTACTTACACATATGTTTAAATATATATGCAGACGTTGGTTTGTATTTTATTTTATGCACACTTTTAGTTTTATTAAATTACAATTGTTTGCAATTGCAATAGGCTTAACTTTATTTAATTACTCAAGCGCCAAGCATAAGCTGCGCGCATTTACAGTTAATTTTATTTGCACGCTGCTACGTACAGTTGAGCAATTGTATTTGTTTTTATCTTATTTAATTCACTTTCACTTATATGCACAGCGTTAGTTTATTCATTTGCATTGTTTCTAACACTTGAGCATTGCGTATGCACTTCAGTAAAGTTTAATTAATTTAGATCGCGAAAGTATTATTTGCGCGCACCGAAAACAAAACCACAGCCACACAAGTAAATATTCAACTAAACAAAAGTGCGTACAGCCGCCCGCGCTTTTGCTCTCGCTTTCGTTCTCGCTTTGATCTGCGCTCTTCGTTTTCGTTCTGCGCTTGAGTGTGTGGCTGAGCTCTTTTCGTTAGGCACGCGCTCTTTCGTTTGAAACGTTTGAGTGTGCGCTCACTTAACAGCAGCTGATAAGAAAAAAATTGAGGGGGCTCGACATGCGCTCTCTTGGGTGGCGTAGTAGATTTAAAGGCTTTAATTGCTTATGCAGCAGTTGCTCTCTTTTTTTATGCTCTCATTTATTGCTTACTTCAAAGTGACCTGAGTGATATGAACGAACGTTCTTTGACTCAACTGCTTACAGTTATTTGCAAGCTATGGGAAAAAACTCAAGCAGCGCTGCTACGAGCTCTGCGCTTAAGACAGTAATGTCCCTAACAATGCGCACAGTAGTTCAATAGTGGAAATTTGACAGCAACGCAAAATATGAACAGCGAAAGTTAATGTTAGTTAAATAGCGCTTAATAAATAAACAAAAGTGCATAAACTAGTAACGCTAATTTTGTATAGAATATTTCAAATGAGCTAAACCAAACGGAAATTGCAATTCATTGGAAGCTATAATTAAAATTGTTAGACAAATGTACAAACTAATTTCGCATGCTTTGGCAATTGCAAAATTCTTTGCATAACAAATACAACAACAGTTATGTCGAAAAATGTGCGCACACATGTACAGAGCATTATTTGCATTTGTAAAAAGTAAAGTGAACATGAATATTTTTGTCTGCTGGCGCCATAATTAATATTGAAGAATTTATTATTTAATTAATTTTTGTTACTTGCCACAAAAGAGAGAATTTTAATTAATGTAGGCTGTGGGCGATAAATATACAATATACAGTATGTAACGGCAATAAATCAACAGCAGAGCAAAAATCGATGAGCGATCAACTTAGCGCGCAATTAGTTTTTGGCGAGGCAACTGTACTCATTACGGCCGCATATTAGCCTAAATAGTGAAAAAGTTGCAACCACAGAACAGCGACAGCAAAATGTCTGCCAGCCGCTCATCCATCAATTTATTTAAACCAATTTTCACACACACACACACACACAGACAAACGAACTAAATACGTAGATTGATCTGTGTTTATGTTAATACGCAATGTGTGTGTGTGTGTGTGTGTCACTAGTGGCAAAGTGGCATGCAACATGCCGTCCCTGGTGACCTCCATACGCGCCACGATTATCTATGTAGCCATCCATGCTATGTTTGCGCTTGAAAAACTCGCGTGTTTTGCATGACGCGCAAAGTTTGTTGCACGTTGCACGTTGCTGTTGCTGCCACAAATATGTTGCTGCCAGTGCCAGTGTTGCGTTAACAATTGTTTTGACCATTTACCCAGCCAGCTGCTGACGTTTGCTCTTGCCGCTCAAGTCGTAAAATAAGTTTGAGTTTGCTATAAAGTTACACAGTTGCAGTCACTTACAGTCGCTTAAAACTGAAGCTGAGTGGCTGGGCGTACGGGTGGGTGGGTTGCTTGGTTGCTTGCCTCGCCTTGAGGTTAAAGTGCACGGAGCGAAGCCGAGTCGCATTTCACTTTCACAACCTGACAACTGACAGTCCCAAGTAGATAAAGATAAAGAATTCATGAAATACATCAGGCGACAAAACTGATGGAAGATGATGCCAGTTTTGTAACAGTTGCGCCACTAACTATGCAACAATTTGTAGACAGCACAAAATACCGCAAGCCAAGGAACAGGCGAACAGCAAACGGCAACGAAAAATTTATGTGCGACTTTTGTGGGTGTGAACTTTTTCGCTTACGCGCGCGCGTTCCCTGGGGCGCACTCATTGGATTTTTATGAAAATTCACCTGAGAGATATGAAGAGCATAAAGTTTTTTTTGTTAAAAATGATTTGCTAAAAGTTACAGTTAAGCAAAAAGTGTGTGAGAAATGCGTGCCAAGGGCTAAGCCTTCATTAAAATGCAATAAATTGACGCAAATTGTTATAGATATATATAGTATATAACAGTTAGTTAAGCTAACCGTGCCACGCAGCTAAGCAAGCAAAACTACTGGCAACGAATACGCTGCGGGCTGTCAATCGAAGTTAGCAACGGAATATGAGCACGAGCTGCGAACACGGCTACGTTTACGTTTACGTTTACGTTTACGTTTACGTTTACGGATACGGTAGTAGCCTTAATGTACGTTGAGGCGACGAATCAAATCAATTGCAAGGCCAAACTGTGCCAGCAAATCTAATAGAAAGTTCAAGCCAACAACAATAACAACAACAATATTGTGCGTACCGCTCCGCACCGCAACGCTTACCACAAAAACTAGAAAATTCCATTGACTGGTTGCCAGTAACGTTGGTTAGCTGCTCACTTGATTGCTTAGTTTTGTTCGCTCTCTCGCTCGCTCGCTCTCTCACTTGCTGCTGTGTGTGCGTCCAATGGCATCCACATCCATAGCTAGGGACCCAGCGCCTGCAGGCAAAACAGTTTAACATTTTTGTTGCTAACTTTTTAATTAAAGCTGCTGTCCAGCTGAGCACTTTGCAATAAAAATATAAAAATAAAAGTACAGCAGCAACAGCAACACGATTTGACTTTAAAATTTGTGTTTTTATTATGCATATGAAATTATTTATTGAGTTGCATTGCAAATGCAATTTGATGTGATTCTTGATATGCATGTTTATTATCTCACTCAAAAAATAACTGTTTGTTGGTGTGTGAGAGCGAAAAAGAATACGCTGTAGCCTAGCTCTTAGTTAGCTCGCTCTTATGATCGTAGCGGTAAATGTTAAGAGCATAAGCCTAGGCGAAAAAAATACGCTGTAGCCTAGCTCTTAGTTAGCTCGCTCTTATGATCGTAGCGGTAAATGTTAAGAGCATAAGCCTAGGCGTTCTCGCTCTTACGCGCTCTTTGCCTGCAGCATGTTATTGTTGCTGTAACTTTTCGTTTCGCTGTTTTTTTTTTTTTGTTTCATCGCTGCACACGCTTTACATATGCATGTGTGTGTGTTTATTTTTGCATGCGTGTGCTTTTGTGCGTTTGCATTGGCCACACAACTAATTGGATTCAGCCAAGCTGGAAATTGTCTGGCATATTAATGTTGACTTTAACGCTTGTGTTTGTCCATTGTACATTTAATTGTAAATCACATATACATATCTCTCAATTTTCGTTGCCAGAAAGTATCGCTTATCGATTTCAACAATGCAATCGATGCCAAATTGCCATAAAGCTTTTCGCTCGCCGCACAAATGGCAAATGGTAAATGGTAAATGGGAAATGGGAAAAATGTCACTGCGAGCGACGTCTCTCTCTCTGCTGGGTTGACATTGAAATGTTTGATTTTCACATGAATAAATGACGCTCAAATTGCTGAGCTCTGCACACAGCAGCAACAAAATTGCTATATAGCCATTTCAAAGTCAGCTGAATTAGTGATACGTATGCGACATTAAAAATAAAAAGCACAAAGACAATAGTGCTAAAGTTTTTGGCATTGGATTTAAGTTAAAAATTATAGCAACTATGTTTATAAGTCAACTTAAATGCACTTAGTTAACATAATAAGTAACTGGCTGCCATTTAATGAGGTGATTAGATTGCAAGGAGCTTGCTCTAGGTACAGTTGGCCCCATTAACATTAATGAGCAACAAAACGCATAGAAGCAGCAACTACTGGCAACCATTTTGTTTTGTGCTCTTGTACACTTGTTGTGCACAACTTAAAGTTTTCCTCTAAATGCTTTTGTAGCTATTGTCGTTGCCTTGTTTTGTTTCTTAAACAATGCAAATGCAAAAGGGAAATTGAATGTTTTCCACCAAGGGAAACTGCTGGGCGGCGTTTATGTCATAAACTTTCTGACTTTAGAGCATCTTGTGGGCAAAATTGTTGCAAAATGCGCAGCAAAAGTAAAACAAATAATAAAAAAAAAAACACACACACACACTTTAAAACGTTTGTGTGAATTGCAACGCATTTGGGGCTGACCCAAGCCGACGGAGCGACCGACCGACCGACCGAGCGAGCGACCAGCCATTGGCTTCATCAAAACATTTCGCAACGTCGCTTCATTTTAATGGCAGGCGAGTCGTCAAGCCTGGGCCGTGCCCCATGCCCCATGCCCCATTCCAAATTTATGCACACAGTATGCCAGGCAATGACGCTAGCAACGACGGACAAGCCCCAAACCAAAGTACAGGTCCTTTTGTTGCTTAATTGGCGCGCTGGCCGTTGGAGTCCATACACTGAGCAAAACCAGCTGGCAGTTTGTTAAACCCGAGTCGACAAGTGCTCAGCCAGAGTTAAGTACAAGATTTTTGCTCACCGTGTGCACATTCGCTCACGTCCGTCCACATGCCATTTGCATTTCGACATTTGCCATTGTCCTGCGCCAGGCGCCAAGCGCCAACGTCATCATCATCATCATCATTGTTGTTCTTCTGCTTGTACTTGTTCTCGCTTCTCGTGGGCGTGGGCGTGGGCGGCTGTTGCTACGTGTGTGCCATATAACTTTGGCAACGGCGCACTAACCAAGCCCATTGTGCAGCCAACACTGGGCACAGTCAAATAAGTAATCGCAATCACAACAACAGCAGCAGCAGCAGCAGCAGCAGCAACAACAACAACAGCAGCAGCAGCAGGCGTCAGCAATGACAGCAACAAAACAATGTGGGAAATGTGCAACGTGAGGCGTTGCCGCTGACGCCGGCACGTTGCTGCGGCAACTGCGGCGGCTGCTGCTTGCGAAGTCCTGAGACGTCAACGTTTAAGCGCACTTATCAAAAAATTGTGCTGACAAAAAATATTTTCGCAATTAAATATGAAAATTTAATAATCAGCCTGCCAGCTCTATGATTGAATACTGAATAAATTAAATAGTTTGTAAGCCAAAACTTAGCATCAGTCGAGAAACATGAGGCATTTTTTCGATTTTCCAACTGAAGGATGGGAGAATTTCAAAAAAATACAACTTAAGCATAGACTAGAAGCTTAGAAGCATATACATGCAAAATTTGGAAGCTCTAGCTCTTATAGTCACTGAGTTCTTGCTGCTCATACAGACAGTTAGACGAATAGACGCACTGTCGACGCACGGCTATTTGTTTATAAAAGTGTACGACTGTTTCTTATATTTTATAAAATTTTCAAAGCTTATAGTTTTTCAGTTTAATTTTCTATGTGCGCTTTTTTTTGCAGTGTAGCTGAGCAGTAATAGCCATTGCTGGGGCGGTCATTGCATTTATGTCACATGGCTGACTTAATTCATTCATTTAGACGACGCTGACAATTGAAGGTGTCGCTCCCTCTGTCATTTCGTTATTGCCAACGACGCAGTGCAGCAGTTGCAACAACAACAACAACAACAACAACAAGAACAAGAGTTAGCAACTGTGTGAGTGCAACTCGCAGCAAACAGCGCTAAGGCTACAACAGTCAGTCAGCCAATGGAGAGCCATTATGGCACCGACATTGTCAATGACTGGCACTGGGCGAATTATTATTGCCTGGCGCAGGCAGTTGGACGCCAACAAGCATCCACTACTACTCATTCTTCTGTATCATCATCATCATCTGCTCCACCACCACCTCCCACTGTCGTACATTGTTAGCACCTATGCAATCTATTGTAAGCCGTGGCAGCAAATGCAAATGCTTTACACCCACGCACACACACATATGCATGCACTTATGTGTGCATGTGTGTGTGTGTGCGTGGGTGTTTGCATGACATGTGTGTCATCTTGTTGTGACATTCCGCGCAGGTAAAGTGAAAATGAAATAGGAATAGGCAATGAGGCATGGTTTAGCTAGCTAGCATGACCTACTAACATTTGTTATCTACTCAATTTGCAGCTCATATTGTTTATGGCATAATGCATTTCAGCTAATTGTACATTTTAATTAAGCCAATGGCTATTAGTTAGCTTAATAAATTACACATTGCATGTGTCGCTATTAATAAAGGCATAAATTTTAAATTTAAACCGTCAAATCGATCAGACCGACAACACTTATCAATCGACAGCATGCTATGTATATCGATAGTCTTAACTTATTAATACAATGTCTTCAAAAAGATTTAGCAATAGCTTTTAGCTTTTCAAATGCCATTTTTCTTTTAAACTAAACAGCTCCAAGCCATAGCTATATTTTTGATTTAAAATACTAAACTTATTAGCTAAGCTGAGCAAAATTTAAATGCCAACCGTCAAATTGATCGCACTGGCAACTCTATAGTGTTGTTTGGGCGCAAGCGCAACAGCGTTGCCACTTAATCACTTCAAATTTGACTTTTGCGCTAACGAACGTCGTGTAAAACGCAAAAAAGTAAGAAAATCGACGCAGCAACAGTTTGCACTTGCATCAAATACATTTAAACTATATAAATCAATAAACTATTGAGCGAACATGCTACAAACT
This sequence comes from Drosophila busckii, assembly GCF_011750605.1. NCBI lineage: Eukaryota > Metazoa > Arthropoda > Insecta > Diptera > Drosophilidae > Drosophila > Drosophila busckii. The sequence continues at coordinate 21,280,508 of NC_046608.1, read as the reverse complement.
GCTGAAATAGCAACAATGCGCAATAGCGCTGCAGCCGTCGCAGCCTTGGCAAACAACAAAGGACAACAAAACGAAAAGAAGCAACAAGTGCCGCCACCGCCGCCGCCGCAGCAACAAGTGGGAGCAAAATTAACAAACATCATGGCACACTTGCAAACAGACTATGCCAATTATAAATATACCGTATATCGTTGTGCAAGTAAATTTGTAGCATTGCAAAAACTATTTCACAGTAAGTAGCCGTAAATTTATAGTATTAACAGTTATAACACTTACCCTGCATACATGTACAGCTAGCAAAATGCACTATAAACTAGTGCTGGCCATATTGGAACGCCATGGCATGCCGCATAGCAGTGGAAATTGTAATCTGAATCTGATGGTGCCGCCATTCCAGTTAACCTCACTGCTGCATGATATATATTTCGCCTGCGAGAAGCTGGGACACTTTAGCAAGAACTCCAGCTATCAGCTGGAAACAGCAACAACGCTGCTGGCCAATTTCTTTTGGAATGTATTTGATCCGTAAGCATTAAAGCTAAACCATTTACATGTTATACTTACATTTGTTTTGCAGCCAACGCCGTCATTCCATTTCCTTACTAGAGATACGCGTTACGTTTCTGTTGCTCTGCAAGCTTTACAGCAGCGAGCTGATGGTGAGCGACTTTTATAATCTGCTGGTCGATGCCAAATCCCAGTGCGTCTCACGTTATGCCTTTGAGCAACTGTTGCACACGCTAAGCAAGCTGCTTAGCTTCCTAGGCGAGAGCAAAGCCTATGGTGTGCATAATGTACAGGTGATGATGGAGCAATGCTTTGCACGCTGTCATCATGGCAGCGCCGGCCTCAACGAGCAACAGTTCCATCAGCTGTGGACGCAAACGCAAACACGTTTTCTTATCTATGCCAATCTGTTGGCGCTGATCAAACGCATTGAGGATACAGAGCATTTGATACATAGCAATCAGTGTGCTGGCTGCCGCATGGAGCACATCATTGGCATACGCTTCAAGTGTCAGCTGTGTCGCGATGTTTCACTGTGCCTGCCCTGCTTTGCCGCTGCGGTGCCCGTCAGTGGCAAGCATGAGCCTACACATCGCATGTGCGAGGTATTTGTCGAGGATCTGCCAGTGCCCAAGCGCTGGACACACTATTTGGCGCGTCTCTGCGGCTGGTGGGCGTATGCGCAGAAGACTCAGCGCGCCGAAGCCGAAGAGGAGGAGCGTCGTGGCTTTTGCAATGCACAGGAGAGCAGCACAGCTGTGGGTCAAAGCAATAATGTCACTGAACTGGCTGCCATACCAGCCGAAACGCGCAGCATACGCAATAATTCAACGCTGCGACTCAAGACGCCACAGCAGGCAACAAAAGTGTTGCAACAACAGCAGCAGCAGGAGTTATGTAAGTAGCTGCTGCAGCTCGCTTGATGCGATCTCTAACATGCTCTCGCTTTCTCAGGTTCATTAACAGGCGTCGCTAGCAACGCCTCAGAGCGGCTGCAGTCCATTATAGATCGTCTGCTGCAACAAAATGCGTAAGCTTCAGCTCTTAGCCATAACTCAAGCCCTTAAATTAATACCTTCCATTACAGCAAGCTGGAAACACAGCTGCAATTGTTGTCTACAACATCAAGCGCACAAATCTCCGAGTTCTTGAGCGCGCATCAGCGCTTCCTCTTGCAAATTATTGAAGATATGCGTCAGCTATCGGTAAAGCTTTATATAATTATAAACAACATGCTTATATATTCATAACTTACATTCTTGCAGCGCGCTTCCACATCGTTGCCCTTGGGCAGCTCCACTTTTCTGAATGCCAGCACACCACAGCGCCTGGCCACGCCCACTGCGCAGCTGGCCTATGATATGTATGCACCTGTGGGCGCCAATCTAACACATTCGAGTGCGTAATAGCAACAAAATTGCATAGCAAACTTATATATAACTTTTTGTATACACAGTTAATGGCGCTGAGCTGAATCGTAGTTATTTGGAGGCCAACAAATCGGATTATTCGCTAAGCGACATAAGCCTTTGGTTTGATCAGCGTCGCTCCAGCTTGCTGCAAGCGCAAACGCCGTTGCAAACGCAACCGTCATCCTTGCCGCTTGCTGCGCTGCTGGAGCAGTCCATGCAAGTGGAAATGCGCGATACGGAAATGGTTAACTTCAAACTGCTGCTGCATAAGGTTAAGGAAATTGTTGAAGACTCGTATAGCGACAATGCCGAACTATCGGCAGCCACGCAGCATTTGGAAAACGTGCTCGACAACATTATCAAAAGCGAGGAGCAGCAACGCCGCAGTGTTGGCAGCAACCGAACCTCGCAGCACTAAAAACAGAAAACAATAACAATGACAATGCTTTAACAATATAAATAATTTTACGTACGTACGTTTGTGCAACTGAATACTCCGTCCTATGTTGACATATATAATGCTAAGTATATACCTGACTAGGATGCATGATAAACAGCAAATTTGTATACATGCAAACATATTAATTTTTTTTTTGTTTAACAATAAACATGCATGCTAACTAAACTAAATACTAAAATTGTTTTTTACATTTTATGCTAATTGTGATGTTTGTTTATTGCAGCTATAAGCAGATCGCTGGCTAGCTCCAGTTCTTGGCAATTGTGCGCCTGCTGAGACTTGGCCAACAATTCCGCACGCAGCGCAGACTCCAGCAACAAAGCTGCATTTGCCGGTGAGCTCAGCTGGGGCTGCTCTTGCAGCTGCAACAAGCTTAAATTGCAGCGCAGTTGCAGCAATTCGCGTAGACAGCGTCGGAGCAACAAACACAACTGCAGCTCATTGGGCGCATAGAATTCCCACTGCTCTGCCGGATCTGTGTGCAGCAATAGCAAGAGCGACTGTTTATGATAAAAGAGCTGCTGACTGGTCGGGCGTACGCTCTCGCTTTCGCTGCTGCAAGTGCTGTTGCCAAATTGAAACTCACGCTCCAGGCAAGTGTCATCGAGCGGCTGCAGCGCTAAAATAAAATATAAAAGTGAGACAAGCGGACAGTAAAGTATTTCAGTGCTTACATTGCTTGCTCTCGCGCTGCTGCTGCTGCTCATGCTGCTCCAGCTGTTGCAGCTGCGGCACAGCGCTGCACTCAAAGCCCCACTTGGCCAATAGCTGCTCAAACAGCGACTGCTGCTCCGTTGACTCAAACTGCAAGCGCAGCACGCAATGCGCTGAGGCATGTGTAATGGCCAGAAAGTCCTGATGCAATGTCTGCGCTGCAAAGCTGGGCACATGCTGCTCCTGTGATGCCAGCAGTTGCTCAATATTAATGCTGGCCAATTGCAGCTGCAGCTGACGCGTGCACTGTGCATCGCGTAGCTCGTACAGAGCGAAAAGCTGCAACTGCGCGCAGTCCAGCAGCGCGTGCAGCGGCAGACGCAGCAGCAGCACAGCGCTGCGTTCGGGTGGCAATTTCATAGCACAGCTGAGTTTGCGCCAGTTGAGGCTGCTGCTGCGCTGTTGCTGACAGGCCCAGAACTGTGCCAGCTCTGCATAATCCTCTGGCGGCTGACCAGACGCCTGCAATGGCAGCTCATACAAGCAATGTGTATAGTTGAGGCCACCATCCACGCCATTGGGCAGCTGTAGCAGTGGCCTTATGTCATGCAACATGGTGAGTCGACTGCTGCCGGCGCTGTTGCAGAGAACAGTGCCCAGTATTAAAGCTTCGCCGCATATGCGCGTCCATACATCGCCATAGCGGCGCAACAGCTGCTTCTCCTCCAGCAGCAGCGAGCGCTTGGCTGGCGCATCGTATGCCTGCAGCTGCTGCACGCGCACAAAATCCTGTTGCGTTTGCGCGCGTTGTACGTGCAACTCGGCGCGTGCGCTATGCACACGCTGCATTAAACGCTTGAAGCCCACTTGGCTGCCCGTCGTGGGCGCTGGCACGACGGCGCTGTCTGCAGTTTGGAAATTCGTGCGTTGTCGCTGACCATTGCTGAAGCTCAGCTCTACATAGGCCTGATATTTGATTGGGCCTCTAACCAGTCTATAGTCCGCCAGCTGCTCATGCTCGGCAATCAGCGTAAACTGTGCTGCCTGCTCCTTGGGACGACGTAACACCAGCAATGTTTGCCAGCAGCGCAGTAGCACATAGATATGCTCACCCAGCCATATGTATTTGCCTATGCTCAGCGGCAGCTCTGTATCATGCAACATGCTGCAATTTGTGGCATCAGTGCTGGTGTCAGCCACATCGCCGCGCATAAGAAAGCTGCTGACTGGACCATTATACTGCTGCAGCTCATCGGCATATCTCTGTAGTGCCGTCTGGCTCAAGTCCAAATGATGTACAAGCTGCTTTTGGCGAAACTCGTAGAATTTCAGATTGCGCGCCAGCACCAGGCTGGATTTATTCCTCTTCACATGCAACTGACTGCAAAAGGCAACTTGGCTGCGCTCTTGAAGGAATTCCGGCACATCCTCCTCAATGCTGGCTAGCATAGTACGCGTAAGTATAAATGTAAGCAAATTAATTATTTTCTTATATCAAAACAAAGTGCCGCTCAAAGCGCACTTATCGAAGTATCGATATCGATCTAGATCTTAAGCGACAGTTTAGCACACTTGACTATGTCGCTGCCCAACACTACTGCTTGCATATTTGAATTTAACAGTCCATCTTATATGAAAATTGCACAGGGCGCATATATTGATAAATCAATTTGCTTAAGCATAGTTACAATAGTAGGAACAGTCAATTATAGTTATAGTAAAAAAAAAAAAGAAAAAAAATATGGAACCTATTCCACATCACAGGGCATACAACTTAGATTAACATTTGCTCGCGTGACAACTTTTGCTGGGGCGGCACAAGCACAAGCGAACGTCGCATGCGACTGCGCTGCAAGCTGGAGTTGCGCTCCCGCACAGATTGACGCAACTGTTGACGGCGCGCAGGCGCAACGCTGGCTGCATCCTTCTCCGCCGCATTCATGGCAGCCAGCATATCAAAAGCTGCTCGCTTCTGCTCCTTCGTCCACATGTTGGTGAGCGATTGGGATGGCTGCAACTGCTGCGACGGCTGTTTGATGGCCAAGGGAATACGGCGCTCTGTTTGCTTCTGCGGCTGCTGCTGTTGTTGCGGTGCTGCTGCTACTGACGTCTTGTTGACTGCCTTGGGAGCACGACTTAGACCAAAGAGTGATAAAATCGATTTACGTCGCGTATTGGAAGCTTGACTATCGGCAGATTCATTGCTACTAACGCTTATTTGCATGGGCACCGCTGCAGGCTTTGGCGGCGGTGACTGGAACGTTACCTTACGCAGCGTCTGGCTATTGATGTTGTGATGCAGTTGCTTTGGCGCCGGCAGCGCAGCTAGATTCAGCTTCGCCACTGTGGGCGCCGTTTCATTCAGTTCAATGCTGCAGTAGGTATCGTCATGGCGAGATTGTGGTTTTCGCGCTGGCAGCGGCGGCACGCGGCATTGACACGGACGTGGAGCTTGCGCCTGCTCTGCTTGCTGCAGCTTTTGCAACAGCTGACGCTCCAATGCCTTGACACGTTGCTCCGCCACCTGCAATTCATCAGCGCGCTGCTGCAGCAGCGATTCCTGCGCGCGTATTGCATGCAAGCGTTGCTGCAGTGCATCATTGAATATGTGCTCTGTAAGGCGGCGCGGACTTTGCTGTTCCCGTCGTATGCTCTCATAAAGCGCCGGATCGGAGCGCTGCCGCTGCAAACGACGCCTGGTCGAGTAGAAAAGCTCGCTGCGCAAGTCTGGCGTGAAGACTCCGCTTATGCTGCGCTGTTCCGAGCAAATGGTGCTGCAGTGGCCAGGCGTTGTCGGCTCGGGAAACAATTGACTAACGCCAGCCACATAGAACTCTTCAGTGGCTGCAATCAGGCGTGGAAATTCCCCATCGAGTTGGCTTATATTGCGCACCAGCAGCGGATGTCTGTTAATGATCTCAATGCCGGGACGCTGCTCATGTGAGACGGCCAGCATAAAGCCAATTATCGACTGTAGATCACTGCCATAAACGCTGGGAATGCTGCTAAATTCACCTTGAGCAATGTTATCCGACAGCTGCTGAAAAACGCGACCACGAAACGGCGGACGCAATGCGCACAGCTCGTAGACCAGACAGCCCAAGGCCCAGACGTCGCTCTTGCGATCATACTGACCGCCCTTGACCAGCTCGGGACTCATATAGTGCGGCGTGCCCACGAAGGAAGCGGCAAAGCTTTGATCACGACGCAGCAGGCGCGCCAAGCCAAAGTCGCCCAGCTTAACATTGCCACTGGCATCCAGAAATATATTCGCCGGCTTGATGTCGCGATGCAAAATGGTGCCGGCGGTTATTTTATTGTGGCACACCTGGAGCGCACGACAAAGCTGGAAGAGCACACGCCAAATGTAGGACTCCTCGAAGCGTTGATGCTGCCGGCGTGCTCGTTGTATAAGCTGCGCCAAGTCGCCACCGGCGCAGCACTCCATAACGATATAAATGGACTTGGCCTCGCGGTTGATTAAATGATGATAGTATTGCACTATGTTGGGATGCTGCAGCTGACGCAGCACGCTTATCTCCGAGATGAGCGACTCACACTTGGCCTCATCCAGTTCATCATAGTTCATGCCCTTCCAGGCGTACAGCTGGCCAGTGCTCTTGTCACGCACTTTGTAACAGGTGCCAAAGGCACCATTGCCCATAACGGAGAGCACTTCATAGTCCTGCAGCGTTTTGTTTGCAAACTCCTCGCTGTGCCTTTCAACGCTCATCTTTGCCAAATTTTCAACTCTTTAACTTGCTGTTGTTGCCTCGCCACTTGTGTTCTGTTTGCTTTGAATGCCAAAAACTGACTGAGAATTTTAGCCACAACATCTCTTTTCCAATCTCTACCTGCGAAAACAACAAGCAGAGCGGGCACAAGCACTTGTGCTCGACAGTGGTGCGCGCAGAGTCACAGTGACTGTGAACACACATACAAGTAACAGTGAGCATTGAATTACAATAGCAATGCAGTCACAGTGACTTGGTAGAAATCACAGCGCTGCGCAGCACTAGCTATTCATATCTTGTTTCGTTCCCAGAATATTCCCTCTCTTATATAAATGTGTGTGTGCGTGTGCGCGCCCGTGTGTGTGTGTGTGTGTGTATGTTTTGGGGTATTGACTGCGACGCCGACGCACTTTGCAAATCTTGCACGCTGCGCGCAGGCTCAACAACGCCTGTATACAAAATAAGAACCGTTGGACAAAAACGTCCTTTGGTGCTGGCACGCCTGCAATTTAAACTATTGTGTGTCCGTCTGTCTGTCTGTATGTGTGTGTGTTCACCCTTGTTGCCGCACTGACCATAAAAATAAATTAGTTTTGTTACATTGGCATTTCAATTTGTGCGCTTATGTCGCGCAAGCGGATTATGTTACAAAAGCAGAATTACGAGCTCTTGTTCCCCATCTACGCAGATGCGTGTGTTATTCTATGCATTTTAGTTTATTCAACTAAACATGCACTGTTACTAGTCAAAAGCTTCGCGCTCTTGCTTTCTCTCTCTCTTTAGCGCAAGCTTCGCTCTTTGGGATTGACTCTGTTCTCGCCTAAGGCCATCTCGCTCTAACCGGTGTTGCAAAAAACAAAAACAGTTAATCAATGTGCGTTGGTGTTGTTGTGCTCAGGTAGAAGAGAGCACCACGCAAACGAGTTATCTTTGGGCTTATCCATTGGCCCGTGTTGATGGTTTTATGGTTTTCGTGTACGCAATCCTTCGTAAATAAATCAAGCTACAAACAAACATACAATAGTATGGGTTTGTTTTTGTAAGCCATTGTTTGATCTCGGTAACCACAAAGTCCAGGTACATGGTGCATGGGGCAGTGCGCATTTTTAGCAAGAAATGTTTAGAGGTGAAATTTTCACATAGTCATTCGACGATTTATTTAAACGACAGTGAAGTGAACAACAGAGTGTTTTTGGTAGTATGCAAACGTAAGCCTAATAATCACCAAGAAGGTTGCTGATTCTCGCTACCCGCTGCACGGCCGTACAGTGCGCTCTTGTCGCGGAACATTGTCATGCGCTCCGTTTCCTTCGTGTCCAGAAAATGTCCTATGGCGTAGCCTAGTAGCGGCAGCGCCGCCCACAAAGCACGCTTATCCAAACCCAGCACCATTGTATGTATAATCTTCTCTTAGCTTTGTCTCTTGAGAGCTTCGCTCTGTGCTGCTTGCTGCTGTTGGCGTTTCCACTCGCGTGTATGCGACCAATCCGCGTAAATGGAGCCGACTGTAACAGTTGGAAAGAATATCACTGCACCGTACTTTCGCGCCAGCTGTGAGATGATGCTACTGCCCATCTGGGTCTGGGGTTAATGCGTATGAGTACTGCAAACAACAACAATTAAAATGAGCCACATAACGATATGTAAGGTAAAACATTTGTTTTTTAGTTACGTAATGAAAATGGTAAACTCAATGCTGCGAATGCAATTAAGATGCTTGTCACAATTAATGCTTACATTGCTGCTGCACTTTGCACAATTTGATGAGTTCTTTTATAGTTTTTTTTTGTTATGATTTATGCTAGAAAATTGACAATGCGGCTGTTTGTTATTTACTTACGCTTATTGGATTCGAGCAGTGTCGTATTTGACTGAACGTAATGTTTGGATGACAGTGTGTGGTGCCCGGACGATGTTAGCCAACACTAGAGTAGTATTGGCAAAAATGCAAGAAGCAGAGAATTAAGCAAAAAACCGGCAACTACAGCTATTTTTTGTAAAGCAAAAAAGTTTAATTACAAATAGTGCCAAACACCAGGTAATACATAAAAATTGAAACATTATTTAATTTATGCTTACGTGCTTGTCTTTTGTTTAGCGCATACAACAGTTGGTGACATACGAACTATTGCAAATCTGGATGCAAGTGACGAGATGATTGCCATTGCAGAGCCTCCACAGGAATTTGTTCCTCGTGGACGTCAAGCGGCAGAGGAACATCCGGGACCCAGTGATGCACCCTTGCCCAAATATTTGCCCGCCGAGCATGTGCTGCTGCAACGTTTACAAAATGTCAACATATCCGAAGCCGCCGATGAAGCGCAGGAGTTCTGGTGTATACGTGAAATTTACGATGACTACGAGGCCAGCTATAGTCGTAGCCAAAAGCGTCAGCATTTGCTTGAGCAGACCAAGAAATGTGGACCCAATGCTGCGGCAGCAACGCAGCTAATCTCGCTGCCACAGGATATATTGCAGAATAGTCCAACAAATCGCGAGGAGCCCATGTGTGATTACATAGTGAACAACGAGGAGGAGCTATATGTGCACAAGAATACAGTAGTATGGACACAAGGACGCAACGATGATGAAGACGATGGCGTTTATAAGCGCAGCTGCTTCACCTGCGATACGCCTGTGAAATTTGCCTGTTTCCTCAATCGGCAATTTGTGCGCGGCGGGCTGGCGCAGCTGAAAGCAGCACTACAGCCGGATGAAGACAACTTGACGGCCATTTGTGTGGTAGATCAGGATGCGATGCGTGTGTACTGCAGCGATGGCGAGGATTATTTAGCCAATCTAGACTTTCCCGTATCGCAGATTTGGCAAACAAAGTTTGGACTGCTGCTGGAAAAAGATTCGAATAATGCAACACTCTCACATCTAAGCATACCCATGCCCAGACTGTTTAGCATGTCGCATCCGCTGCATGAGGTTTGCCCCGTGGTGCTGAAGACAGCAAACAATCCCGCCGTGTACATGACCGAGCCGGAGTACAGCGTGGTGTTTACAGCCGAGGACTCGGATCTGGTGCTGCTATATGATGCTAAATTTCATAAGCATTTTGCAGCGCGTCTGCGCAAAGTATTACCCGAGGAGGTGAACCATGTGCAGCAGCAATATACACAGGATACGCTCAATCAAACGCTGCTCAATCAACGCTATCCGAACAGTCCGCTTAGCTTTGTGAGCAGGCATCAGCAAACGGGCAGTAAGTTTAAGCTCTTAACTGCTAACTGGCATACTAATTGTATTGTTAACTTGCAGCCACACCCAAGCTGTCGACGTCGTTCTTTACGCGCAATGAGACGACAACAAATTCACAGAATCTCTCGCGTCTGGGCATTAGTCAAACGCAACCCTTTGGCGGCATCTTATCGCAGTCGCAGTAAGTATAATAAGCAGCCATAGGCAAACAGTTGCTAATGTTCGCTCTTCAATAGCAGTCGGGCCACAGGCCTGGGCACACCGCTCAGTCAGCTGCAGCAGAGCATTAGCCAGCAGTCGCTTTCGATTAAGGATATGCGCAAGCCAACGGATGTGAAGCCCGCCAAGCCGATTGAGCCGGAACTCTGCTTGGAGTACCTGTGGACGGAGAACACGTTCGGCACGTAAGTATGCCTGCAAACTCCAGTTTGTTCTAGTCGTAGTCTTCACTACCGTCATCCCTGTATAGTTTTACGTTTATTTTCAGTCCACGTGAGTATTGCGAAATGGCCACGCGCGCCTTTGTGCACACCGATCTGGTGGGTCAGACCTATCTGTGCTATTTGCAAGCACGCTCCAGTCGCCTGCAAATGGTGCTGCTCAGTGGCTACAATACGGACGAGCTGCAGTTGTCCACGCTGCCCAGCACGTTGCCGGCAATGGATGCAGTGGGGCTGAAGCGTTTGCATATGATTGTAATACTCGATCCCAGCGGCAGTCTAATGGTTTACACTGGCACTGTGCTCATCTCGAAGGTGCACATAACGCCGCTCATTGCTACGCCCAATCTGTATCCAAACTCCGCCATGCAAGGCACACTGCCACATCATTTGCCGGCAACGCCAACGCTGCTGCCCACGCTGACGCTGAAGCCGGGCAGCTCGTTTGGCGAAGTGCGTCGCAGCAGTTTGCTGCCCACCAAGGCGGCCTCCGATCTGAGCGCGTTCGATGAGGAACTGGAGCTGCATATGCTCTCGCCCATACAGCCGCAGCCCATGTCCTATAGCCAGCGCCAGGCGCACAACACCATCAAAGGATTGCGCGATGCCGCAGGCAATCGTCTGACTTTGGTCTATGCCACTGGACGCATGTTGCGCATATCGCTGCCGCTGCTCAACGATACGCGGCTGATTACACGCTGCATAGCAACGCTGCGTCAGGTGCTGGATCCCTCGCAGTTTCTGCATTTCATCATACGCTGGTATAGCGCAAGACATCCGCCTGGCTCGCGGGACTACAGCATTGAGCAGGAGTGGCAGCTGTTCCGCAACACCATGATGAGCTTGATGGGCTGCACCATAGCGAGCACATTCCCGCGACCCGATACGGATGATTCGTATGCGCGCTGTGCGACGCCGCCGTTTCATCATTTTGGGCAAAATTGCCATGGCCATGGCATGGAGGAGCCAAAGAAGCGTCGCCGCTGCCATGAGTATATGGGGTATAGCGATGACGATTGGGAGTTTATGCTGCTGCATAGCAGCACACTGATGCACTGCATCAACGATTCGAATACTACCTACAATGTGGATGTGACTGCGCCGCTGTTTCGCATCATGCCCGCCATATTCTTTGGACTGCATCTGCTCTACGAGGATCTCAAGCTGGATTCGGTCTACGAAAGCTGCCTCAGCTATGTGGCGACGGTAATGAGCACAAAAAGCAAAACCCAAAGCCAAATGACTAACATGCGCTCTCTCTCGCTCTCTCTCGTTTAGTTTCTGCATCAGCTGGCCATCGATATGCAGCTGGTCACCTATGTGCTGCACTATCAGCTGGACTTTCCGGAGCTGGCGCACAAGGTGAGCAAGCTGAGCATGCTGAGCCATGAGCATGGCGCACTGATGCTCTACCAGGAGCTGCTGCGCATACCCGCGCCCAGCATCTACGCACAGCTGGAGCATGTGCTGCTGGGACGCGAACAGGTGACGCCCTATTGCTATCTGGAGTGTGTGAACGAGCGCAGTCGCAATCTCATACAGCTCGTATCGCTGGTAATGCATGGACACCACAAGCTGAAGCAATGGTGGCAGCTGCTCGAGGTGTTCGGCTCCGTTCAGGCCAACTATGGGAAGCGGAACAAGCGCAGCATAACGGCCACAGCGCCGCGTTGTCATCAGCTGCTGGAGCTGCTGCTGTGCATGCAGTTCACGCGACGCGACATTGAGCGTTTGCCGGCTGCAGTGCATCTGGTGCTGGCGGAGGCATTGGAGCAGGCGCGTCTAACGCCGCCCATTGGCTGCAGCATGGCCACGTATGAGTTAATACTGCGTCCGGAGCTGGCGGCGCATGCGCAGCTGCCGTTTATGGCTGCCACGCCGGGCACACCGCACTGGGGGCGTGTGTACAAGGAGGACTCGCTGTCGCCGCGCGTTGGGCCGGACAACTTCAACTACGCCCTGGATGAGCCAGACAAGCGCTACGATGGCATGGACAATGTGGACACCAAGCTGCTGCGCCTGCGCTTTCCCGACGACATGCGTGTGGAGGAAGTGCGTCGCCTGCTGAACAGCGCTGACCCGGTGGCCATTGAGATGACACAGTCGCCGGGCACCAGCGATCACGAGTTCATTGAGGAGCAGGAGAAGCAGCTGTTTGCGCTCTGCGCGCGCACCATGACGCTGCCACTGGGGCGTGGCATGTTCACGCTGCGCACCGCGCTGCCCAAGCCCAGCGATCACATCGATATGCCGACGCTGTGTCTGGAGGGGCGCGAGCCCATCAAGGGCACCACCATTGAGATGCAGCAAATCGAGTTTCCGGCCAATATGCATATGTGGCCTTCGTTTCACAATGGCGTCGCCGCCGGCTTGACTGTGGCGCCGCAGGCGGAGGGCATTGACTCCACCTGGATTGTGTTCAACAAGCCCAAGGCGCAGGCAAATAATGCGGTGGGCCATGCGGGCTTCCTCATGGCGCTCGGTCTCAACGGGCATCTCAAGTCGCTGTCCTTCATGAGCATCTACAAGTATCTGGTGAACTGCGACGAAATGACGGGCGTGGGCCTGCTGCTGGGCATTTCGGCGGCGCATCGCGGCAGCATGGACACGAAGACGACCAAGCTGCTGAGCGTGCATCTGGAGGCGCTGCTGCCGGCCACCGCCATGGAGCTGGACATACCGCAGAGCACACAGGTGGCCGCACTTATGGGCATTGGTTTGCTCTATCAGGGCTCGGCCAAGCGGCACATAGCCGAGGTGCTGCTGCAGGAGATTGGACGGCCACCGGGTCCGGAAATGGAGAATAGCGTGGAGCGTGAATCTTACGCCATTACGGCGGGCTTGGCCCTGGGTCTGGTTACACTCGGGCAGGGTGATTCGCCGGCGGGACTGCGTGATCTGCAGCTGCCGGATACGCTGCACTATTATATGGTGGGCGGGGTGAAGCGGCCCATTGGTGGCTCGCAGAAGGAAAAGTATCGACTCGCCTCGTTCCAAGTGCGCGAGGGCGACAATGTTAACATTGATGTCACCGCGCCGGGCGCCACGCTCGCCTTGGGTCTGATGTTCTTCAACTCGAACAATGCTGCGATTGCGGAATGGATGCAGGCGCCGGACTCACGCTACCTGCTGGACATGGTGCGTCCAGATTTTCTGCTGCTGCGCACCATAGCACGCGGTCTAATACTCTGGGAAGAGGTGCAACCCGATGCCGATTGGTTCATGGCGCAGTTTCCGCACACGCTACGCGTTCATTTGCGTCTCAATCGCGGCGATGAGCCAATGCCGCAACAGAAGTCGGCGCAGTCCGAGGATAGCGACATTGACTATGAAGCTATAACGTAAGTTTCTCGGCAATTTCAAATTGCAGTTCAATCCAATTTATCATATTTGAGATCCTTTATAGACAAGCGTATTGCAACATCTTGGCGGGCGCTGCTTTCTGCATTGGACTCAAATACGCCGGCACGGAGAATCCGGTGGCCTTCAAGACACTGCGCACGGCCATCAAGCAGTTCCTTGGCTTTCCCGGCACACCCATGGGCGAGTGTGCGGGCCGCACCACAATCGAAAGCTGCCTCATGGTTCTGCTCATTTCCATCTCGCTGGTCTTTGCGGGCTCTGGCAATTGTGAAATTCTACGCATTATACGTTATTTGAGATCACGCGTCGGCCCGCAATATCCACATGTCACCTATGGCAGCCACATGGCCATACACATGTCGCTGGGTCTGCTCTTCCTGGGCGCCGGTCGCTTCACCATTGCCAAGACGCCCGAGTCCATAGCGGCGCTCGTCTGCGCGTTCTTTCCCAAATTTCCCATACACAGCAATGACAATCGGTAAGCTGACCCCAATCACAGAGCATCAGAGCCAACTAATCAACTCTCGTCTACTTGCAGCTATCATCTGCAGGCGCTGCGTCATCTCTATGTGCTGGCCGTGGAGCCGCGTCTGTTTCTGCCGCGCGACATAGACACGCATCAGTTGTGTCTGTGCAACATTTCGGTGCTGGAGGTGGGCGCCACAGAGCTGCGTCGTCTGCCCATAGCGCCTTGCATACTGCCCGAGCTGAGCACATTGCAGCAAGTCATCGTGGACGATGAGAACTATTGGCCAGTTTGCTTTGAGCGCACGCGCAATTGGGCGCAGCTGGAGAAGGCGCTGGAGCTGTGCGCACCCATTGATATTAAGAAACGCACGGGCTGCCTGTCGCATCTCGAGGATCCGGATCGCTTGAAGAGCATGCTGGCGCAGACGCTCACCATGGAGCAGAGCATTTGCTGGCAGGTGGTCGCGCAGGATCTGCAGCAATTTGCCAGCGAGCGTTTGGTCAAGCCTTTCATCAGCCGCTTTCTGGACACCAAGGGCACCAACTTGAGCTACAACGAGCTGAGCAAGCGTCATCATCTGATGCTGTTGTTCTACAATGCGGTGGTCAAGGATCGCATGCACCTGCTGCCGGTCTATCTAACGCTCTACGATGTGAGTTAACAGCCTCCAGCCAGTTCGATCTTTAATATTTTTTGTTTACTGCCATAGCATGTCACCAAGCCCGTCATACACAACACCGATGTGTGGCAAGTGAAGCTCATCGATGCCTATTTAACCAAATGCAGCGAGAGCGCTCATGCACTCATTTCTGTGGAGCTGATACAAATGATGCTGGAGATGCTCAAGCTGCAGCTGGAGACGACCTTACAAGAGCTCTGTCTGCCGCTGCGTGAGTTTCTCTGCCAGAAGCAGCTGGATCCGAACTATGTGGCCAGCATTTGTGCTCAGGATCTGCAGCGCATCCATTGCGTCATTAATTATTACAACTTTATGCCGAATATGTTGAGCGATGTGGATCTGAGCGGCGCGCCTATTAATTATTTTCGCATTATGCTCGAGTTTCGGCATCTCGATTTGAGTCCACAGACCATCTTTGGATTGCTCAAGCTGTTCCAGGCGCTCACACGTCAAATAATTGAATAACAGTTACAGTTACTCAACTACGGTTGAACACATACGTTATTTGTTTAATTACTATTAATTGCCATTATATGAATGTGTAAGTATTACAATCAAGAAGATTAAGTGGCCCTGCTAAAAAAAGAGCCAGTGGATAAGATAAGCTTGTTTATTATATAAATAATAATTAACGACCATTCATGTCATAGATATGCAATAATGTTTAACTAGTGCTATAAAGAAGTCGTAAAAAATAAATAATTCAAAGAAAGGCTCAATTGCTTTGAACAAAAATAACTCAGTTGATCAAAGATAAAGCAAAGTTCACTCAAACTTTTCGTACGATGCACAGTGAGCGACGCTCTCTAAGCAACGCAACAGCGACGACGCTCAAATTCAGCGGCAGCAGCAGCGCTGAGCGACGCTCTCTAAGCAACGCGGCGACGATCAAATTGAGCCGCAGCAGCAGCTCTGAGCGACTCACCTTGGGCAACGAAACGGCGATGCTCAAGTTCAGCCGCAGCAGCAGCGCTGAGCGATCTTCAAGCAACGAAACGGCGACGCTCAAGTTCAGCCGCAGCAGCAGCGCTGAGCGATCGCGCGCTTACGAACGAAAGACGCGAGCAGCAAAGCAGCAACGCTCACATACGTGGGAGGCTGAGCGAATTAGAGCGCATGTAGTTCAGTTCTGCTTGGACTCTGGGCGAGTGAACAAGTGGGTGCTACGAGTTAAACAAATCACATCTTGGCGGCTTTAGTTTTTTAGTTATAACTTGGGCAATAATCAACTGATTGTGCAACTGTTAACTGTTTTATACTCGTAATGATGCTAGCAACAAAGTTGCATCATTAAATTTTGGATGCTACAACTTTCGATTTTTGGCCATTCTTAACAAAATTCGTGATGTAACCATCATGAATTTTTTCAAAAAATCGAATCTCTTGGATTTTGAAAATTTAAATGCAGTTTAATTAGAATGCTTCTCACGAGTATAACAGGACATGCAACTCTGAAATCGCACATCCTTTCGCTGAGTTAGAGCTTATCAAAGTTTGATATCTTACAGAAAATGTTTAATTAATTGAATAACAAATAGTAAGCAGCATTGGTCTGCCATATATTTAAATTGCTTTGCAGGATCAGGACTTTAAGCTAGACCAAGGACTTTAGTCCTCGACACCATGTGTTTCTAGGACTAGAAATCAAACAAAGCAGCGAAAGTTGGAAACAATTTTGTGTTTGTCCAATCGAATTTAAACAATACAAATTTATTGTTATATGTTTACAATTTTTCGTTTTCCAATTTATATACAAATTTACAAATATATACACACGTGTATAAATATATATTAAATATAATACAAATTGATATGAATTTAGCAGGGACCGTAACGGTTATAACTTTGATTTAAAATTGGTCACTTGGGTTAGTGCACTTAGCACTTAGTGGTCTGCAAAAGATCACGCTTTTAACTAAGCTAATATCCAAAATCCCTTAACTACTTGGAAGCCACACGCGGGGGGGGCTTAGACTATGCGCTGATGCTCGGCGGTATCGATGACGCCTGCCTTGGCGCCGTTGTAGATTCGTTGATAGAGATAAATGCCCAGCAATGGCAGCGGTGTCATAATGGCCACCGAGACTGGCACCACAGTAGTAATATCGCCCTGTGGTTGGTCCAGCACAGTGCGCAGCAGGAATATGGCAATGCCTGTGTTTTGTATGCCCGTTTCAATGGCAATGGTCAGCGCATCGGCGGCATTTTGATTCAACAGCTTGGCCGCCAGCCAAGCAACAATATAGCCCAGTCCAGGCAATGATAGACCCGCGACAGCAATCTGTTCAGTAAGAGCGAGAGAGAGTAAGTTGGAGTAGCTAAACGCGTTTGAAGCTGCTACTGCTACTTACCTGCCAGGAGAACAGCTGGAATAGATAATAGTTGGTGATGATGGCAAACACAATGATGAACAGTATGAGGCAGGCAGAGATGGGCTTGAGCAGGCGCACCAGGACGCGTGCCACTCGCGGTAGCCAGCGCTGAATGGCCAGACCAATGAGCAGCGGAACAATTAAACTGGCGCAATAGCTGGCAATCTTGCCGTAGGGCACCAGCAAGCCGGCACGCTCAAAGATGAGCTGACCCAAAGTAAATATCCACAGCGGCATGCTGGCAAAGGCAGCCACATTGCTGACTGTGGTCATGAGCACGGAGAGATGAATGTTGCCATTAAGGACGGCAGACCAAGTGTTGGAGGCGCCACCGCTGGGCGCAATGCCAGTGAAGAACAAGCCAAGCTGCATGGACGGTGATTCTGGAAAGATAAAAACGCCCAGCGCATAGCTGAGCAGTGGCATGCCCACCACTTGGGTAATGAAGCCAATGCAAGGACCCACCGGGCGCGTTACCAAGCCCTGCAGCACATCCAGCTTAAGTGCAGCGCCGAAATTGATATAAATCAGCGACATCAGCAATATAATGGAGCCCACAAAGATGTGATCGAGGACACGTTCCGGCCGCACCACCTGCGCCAGCAGTCGACTCTCAGCTGCCTGCGCATTTCCCGGTGCTCTGCTGGTGTTGCTCTGCGCATCATGTAAACGCACCGCTATGCGCGCCTCGCCCAGAAAATGCGCCAGCACATGAATGGCACCGCTCCACTGCTGTTGCATCACCTGTTGCATACTAATGCTTGCATTCTCCGCCGCCACACTGGCCAGCTCAACATGGTCGCTGCTCAGGCGAAAGCTGTAGCGTTCGGGCGACTCCAGCAATGCAGGCTCTATGTCCGTCAGTGTAAGCTGCACTTGCGCACTGGTCTCCATATGCAGTTGCAGCTTGGCGGGCGCAAATTTTGCCTGCCAACTCTCACTGGGCATGGCCTGGAGTGTCAACAGCAACAACAACAACAGCCAAACAAAATGGCAGCAGTTAATGTTGCGTTTCATTGTGCCGCTTTTTTTTTAATTATCGCGCAGCCAGTTGTTGTGCCAGAAACAAATAAAAAATACAACTAATTTGTTTGTGCTTGTGAAATTACAACAAGAAACATTAAAATCCGCGTTAACAGTGACAGCGCATGTCAAGAGAGTTGAGAGTGATCTGTTAGCTCAAACTAGAGATGGGCGCGTGCTTCTTTTTTAAGCTACATTCAGCTCGAAAAGCTCTGTGTACATCTCTGGATCACACACACAAGCGCACGAATGCAGTTACATGCATGTAAACAATTAGCAGTGCACACAAAATGACTCACTGTTAGCTTTGCAATAAATTCTAAATACATATAAATTTAAATACATATGCATATAAATATTTTATACAACAGACAGCATCATTTGAATATGATTGTTTTTTAAACATGTTTGCCGCTTATGAGTTTAACAGAGCAATCTATTCTGCTGACTGTTAACTGATTAAGCTTAGCTTAAATTTACACACACACACATGCATAATATACACATATACTTGCACTTTTGTTGTTTTGAATTTGTCGTTGAATTGCGTCGTTTTTTAAAAGTTCTTATTAAATAACTATTAGGCTATGATCATCTGAGAGAATCACATTTATTTCTTGTCACATTTTGCAAGGGCTTAGGAACAAGCATGAAAAGTAAAAAAAATGATAAGCAATCTATTAGTTTGCATGGAACGTGTATTGTAAAATGTAGTGTAATGTTTTAAATTATGATTTAAAGCAAAGATTAAGCAAGTCGTTCAACTGAATAAAAATTAAAAATAGAAGCACGGAAATTTATAAATCAATATAATAATCTATAACTTTGATTTAAAGTGTGTGTGTGTGTGTATAAAAAATCAATGTGTTTGGGGAAAATAGTTTTTGTATTTTATTTTATTGGAGCATGTGTTGTGCTTACTCACGGTACAGCTTAGTATCTGTAGTGATCAGGCTTGAAGGGACCTGTCTTGGGCACACCCAGATAGCTAGACTGCTTGTCTGTGAGCGTGGTGAGCTTAACGCCCAGTTTATCCAAATGCAAACTGGCAACCTCCTCGTCGAGCAGCTTGGGCAGCACATGCACGCCAACGGCATACTGTGAGGCCTTGGTCCAGAGCTCAATCTGGGCAAGCACTTGGTTGGTGAAAGAGTTGGACATGACAAAGCTGGGATGTCCATGGGCACAGCCCAAGTTCACCAGACGTCCCTCGGCCAGCAGAATGATGTGCTTGCCATTGGCCATCGTATAGCGATCCACTTGAGGCTTGACATTCACCTTCGACTTGCAGTTCTTGTTTAGCCAGTCGACATCGATTTCGCAGTCAAAGTGACCAATGTTGCAGACAATGGCATCGTCGGGCATATTGTTCAGATGGACAGAGGTAATAATGTCGCTGCAGCCTGTTGTGGTCACATAGATGGAAGCCTCCTTGCTGGCCTCCTCCATGGTTGTAACCTCGTAGCCCTCCATGGCTGCCTGCAGCGCATTGATGGGATCGATTTCGGTAATAATAACACGGCCACCAAAGCCCTTCAGCGCCTGGGCACAGCCCTTGCCCACATCTCCATAGCCTGCCACACAGCAAACCTTGCCAGCGATCATAACATCTGTGGCACGCTTAATGCCATCAATCAAGGACTCGCGGCAGCCATACAAGTTATCGAATTTGCTCTAAAATTCAAAACTTGGTTAAACTTCACAGTCGGTAAGTGTTGAATATGAAACGCACCTTGGTCACAGAGTCGTTGACATTGATGGCAGGCACAGCCAGGCGACCATCCTTGAACATTTTGTAGAGATTATGCACACCAGTTGTGGTCTCCTCACTCAGACCCTTGATACCCTTCAGATATTGTGGGAATTTCTCGTGCACCAGGTTGGTCAAGTCACCGCCATCGTCCAAGATCATGTTAAGAGGTTGACCATCAGGGAAGACCAAGGTCTGCTCAATACACCACATGTATTCCTCATCGGTTTCACCCTTCCAGGCGTACACAGGCACTCCTGTGGCGGCAATAGCTGCTGCCGCATGATCCTGTGTGCTGAAAATGTTGCAGCTAGACCACTGAACCTATAGCGAAATCAGATCAAAACTAGGTTAATATATGTACATATATGTTACCAGGCGTTGTGTTTTAGGAAGTAAACAACTTAGCATATCAATTGTTTCTTGGCTTGACACCCTGCCTGACCCCCTAGCAGCGATAATCGTTATCATTTATCAATATGTGTATACTGAAGCTTGAACTCGTAGACGACCCCCCGAAAAGCCATTGTTTTTGGTCCAGATTGGTTGTTTTTTGTTTTTCGTAAACATTGATAATGCGCCAACACGTGGAGATTAAGGAGATCAAGGGTATAGTTGCGCTTACCTCAGCGCCCAGCTCCACCAGGGTCTCAATGAGCACCGCCGTCTGTACAGTCATATGCAGGCAGCCTGTGATGCGAGCACCCTTCAGAATTTTGGAGGGTCCGTACTTCTTGCGGCATGCCATCAGACCGGGCATCTCGTTCTCCGCAATGATGATCGCCTTGCGGCCCCATTCCGCGAGTTTGATATCGGCTATAAAAGAGTTGCAGTTAATAAACGTATAGAGATAATATTAGGTCGGCAACAACGTGCTTGTTTAACCTACGGCACAATAAAAAACATGTGCGCATTCATACGCAGACACACAAGCACACACACACATTCAAACGAATTGCAAGCACATGTTGGCGCTCCTTGAATTGCCGGCATAAATTTCAAAAGCTCCTGGTTATATTTTTAACTTACCAACTTTGTACGAGGGCTTCGACATTTTGTAGTTATACTAGAGCAGAGCAATATGACTGACTGACTGACGCTTCGCGACTAAATACTTTTATTTATATATTTATTTAAATATATATCAGTGCTGCCAACTAGAACTCAAATGTAAGAAGAATAAGTTCAAATGAACGATAAGTATGAACGAGCGAACTTAGTCGTTCACTTGAGCAAAAGCTAACATGGAACAACAAAAATATATGAACGCGAGCTGGCTACAAAAAAGTTGAGCAGAGACACAAGTTATCGATAACGCGCAAAATTCCAAACGCAAATTCAAATGAGAACTGCCAGGTAAAAATTGATTTCGAATAAAAACAAACAGATTTTTGTTTAAAAGTGTTTCTTTAATATAATTAGATATATCTTTCGCATTGTTCAAATACCCGTATATAACGTTCGTATGTATTTTCCCGCATTTAAGTTGTATTTGTTTTGCCAAAATTTTGTAATTTTGTAAATTTTTAAGTAATATTTCGTTAAATTTGTATTTCAGACCACCTCTAATATAAGGGCAAGGCTAAGAGTGCATGGGTCATTAGGGGTATATGGGTAATAGGGTGTGTATAGTTTGTAAAGGTATGGGAAGTGTGCTTTATTATACATAAGATAAATTGATTAAATTTAATTCCTTATATTTTCATATGTTCAAATATGTTTGAACTCAAAGAGAACTACATATGGAGTTGCTCGAATAGAAATACATTATTTGCAATTATATGCAATATATGTTCATATATAATATTTATGTAATTTGGGAAAGTGTGTGTATGTGTGTGTGTGTGTTTGTTTGTGTGGGAATTACTTAAATTCTAGATATTACATTTTATATAAGTTTTAGCTTAAACGTTTTCCTTCAAATTTCTTTTTAACTTTTGTCCACTTGCATACGTGTGTACTTTGCGTGTTTTGTTTTTAATATTCATTCATACACAAGATAAATGAATTAATAATGTATGTTGTATGTTTTTTAAATGCACGCTCTCGTTCGAAATGGCTAAGAATTTGTTGTTACAATTTGTTTAGAGCAACAAATTTTTGGTTTCTTTTGCTAACACAAAAAATTATACATATATATTTATGTAATATATAATGTCACATACATATAAAAATTAAGAAAATTCTTTTTGTTACTATTCCTCATACAAATAAACCAAAATGGGCTTAGAGATGTGTGTGTGTGTGTTTGAGTGAGTGTGTGTGTGTGTGTTTGCTTGTATGTTTTTAAAACTAGTTTGTATAAATTGTTGGCTTGCTTTGAAAATACATATTATTATTATTATTATTATTTTTACATAGTACATGCTATGCATATTTTTTTCATTTAAATATTTAAGAAGTTGCTGCACGTTCTCCGCTTGAAATACACACACATTGACAATAATACTCTATAATTTAGCTTTTTGTGTTTTTTTTTTGTTGTACCATATAATAATTCGATATTCGATTATCGTCTGTCGTCAAATAGTATGTCATTGCCAATATATCATATATACAATATAATATCCACTTGTACATCCAACATCAATTCTATGTATGTACGTTTCGCTTATGTAATGTACAATGTATGTAAGCAATGTCAACATTTAACGTATGTATCTACGTACATATATTTCTACGCTGTATCACAATTGGGTAGGGGGTTTTGAGGGTGTATCGGACGAGAACGTGGTTCTCAAAACTTCTTCTTTGCTCGTTTCTTAATACGGCCAAAAAACAAAACAAAAAAAACTCAAACTAAAAAGAATTTCGCTTATCACTTAAAATGTTGCCATTTGTATATTTAGTTTCATTTTGTTCATTAAACAATTTTATTCCTGCCAATTTTTTTGTTTTTTTTTTGTAGCATAAGCAAAAGCGTTGAGAGTTGCTCCTTGCTTGAAGCTTTGCCTATATAAAAGTATATGCGTGAGAGAGATAGTAAGAGAAAGAGAGAGTGTGTGTGTGTATTTGGTTGTGCATGCTCTTTAACTGTATTTCAAAATTTTCTTTGGATTTGTTTGCGTTTTTCATTTGTGTTAAATTTAGTTTTTAAGATCAGCAGGCAGCACTGTACACATTTAAATGCATTTTCACTCATTAGCTTCGGTTAACCAGCGACTGGCTTTTGATAAATGTATGTATTTTGTTGTATTGTATTGTATATTTATACATATGTAAGTCATATGCATATAGTTTAAATTGTTTGTTTTAAAAATGATTAAACGTAAATAAGAATATAGTTACGCTTTAAGCAAATTAAATACACAAATAAATTCAATAACGTTTGAATACAAAATTATGTAATTTATAAAAATATTCCTAAATAACGGTATTTAAATTAAACGTTACGTTGTGTGCTACGTTACGTTTCGGTTTTTTTCTTTTTTCTATCTTCATATTTTGTTATGTTTCAGGGTTTTTTCAAAAGTTGCATTTTTATACTTTCAAAAATATATATATGTATGTTCTATAAGATCGTTGTATATATATATATAAGAGACTAAGCCAAACACAGTGTTAGTTATATATATATATATATATATATATATAGAGAGAGAGAGAGAGAGAGAAAGCATATTTTGCTTCACTTTAGTGAATTTTCTATTTCTTTTTTCACTTTTTTTTATGTTTACGCTTAAATTTTTATCAGTTATCAGTTGCAACTTCTTTTTGCTCTTTTTTTTTTGTTTGTTTGTTTTTGGTTTTGTTTCACTGTGCGTGTGTGTTTGTGTGTGTGTGTTACGTGTTCACAACAACTTATAGGTAATACAATATAAATATATCGCGCTCTATAGGTTTTATTTCTTCAAAAAAAGAATGTGTGCCTCATATCATCCATAATACATATGTATATGTATAATAGCCATATATCATAGCCATCTATCATATGGTATATAGTATGTATACATATATATACGTCAATAAAACAAATACATATACATATATAATACATATATATATATATATACTCTCTTTTTATATATGCATATATATATTCTGCCAGCCTTGTGTCGTCTTTTTATGGGCTGTTTTTAAATAATTTTCGTTTTAAATTTGGTTATTAATTAGTATGTTTTTCTTTTATATAAGTCTATCACATCATCACAATTCGGTTGCATTAAAAAAAATTTACCCCAGCATCTCGAAATGCGCGGCTTTAATTTTTCTTCTTCTTCTTCATTTACAGTTAGTAACATTGTGTATACATATATATATATATATAAAAAAAATAATATATAGCATTTAGTTTTCAGCTTCTAAAACACAAAGAAAAGCGTATAAGATAACAAAAAAAATATAAAATAAAAAGAGCACATCAAATTCATAATAATAAACAATGGTATGTATATATAAATATATATATATATATATATGTGCATGTAGTACTTGTAGTAGTTCTTTTTTGTTTCAAGGAGATCCATTTGGTAAATTGTGTTTACAGTTAGTTGCTAAGGACATATATGTTTATATATAAAAAACAAAACTAACGAAATATTGATGTTTATAAAATACATACATATATAATGCATATGCATATATATATATATTTATTCTTCTCTTGGTGTTCTTCTGTCTCTTTACTGCTAATAATTTTAGTTTAAGTCTTTTCTTACTAAACTCGCTTTCGTCAGTTTACAAAATGTCTCTTTGCTATTTATTTAATTGTTTCTTTTTCTTTGTACTGTGTTTGATTCTTCTAATAAACTTAGAATTTTTGTTTAATACTAAAATGTTAACCATCTGTGTCACTGAATTTGGCATTAAGGCTGGGGGGGTTGGTGGATCGAGCGCGGCTTTCTTTCCACACAATTCTTTTTCGATATCGAATTCGCACACTGCGCGAACGAACGAACAAACAACAACTTGATACAAGAGACAGACCTAAGCTCACAACAAGAACTAAATGAACTATCTGTGTGTGTGTGTGTGTGTGTGTGATTATCGAAAATTTTGTCCAGCAATTTCGAATATTTCGAAAAAATGAAAAAACTGCTACTACACGCTAGGCAAGAATAATTTTTCAATTATTTTTAAATTATAATTTATACGTGTGTGTGTGTGTGTGAGTGTGTGTGCTAATAATATATATATGCATTCTGTTTACTTTGAACACTGTTATTATTAATTTTATATGCTTTTTTGTGTTTTCTTTTAGGCTGTGTATGTTTTGTTTCCATTTTTTTTTGTTCTTATCTTTATGGATGAATGTGGCGTATTTTCTTTTTCTTTTCCATCATTTTATGGTTACAACAATTAATTAAATGTAAATTTTCTCAGTATATTTGCATAGAACTTTTGAAAAAAACTTTGACCTTTTGACTTTTGGAAAATATACTAAACGAAAGAAAAGTATTTATAAACAAAAAGTAGTTAAATTTTATCAAGCATGTGGTTTTCATATAGTATGCCATGATAACAAAAATAAAAATTAAATTAAAAACAAAAATTTGTATATACGTATAATATACAATATTTATATATGTGTCATATATATATATATAAATAAACTGCATATCACGTTTTAAACTTTTCCAAGCGTTTTCTTTTGTTCCAATACATATTTCATTGTCTTTGATTCGTTTGTTACATACTTCTATCAAAGCAGCGCTGCTTTTATCTTTATCTTTTTCATATATGTTTTTCAAATGTGGCAAATATATATCATGTAGTATATATAAAAAAAAATTTCCAAATAATTTTACTTTGTTTTTGAAACAAACAATTTGCTACGATTTGATGCATTTTGTGTGTTAAAGACTCAATATTATTTTGAATTATGCAAATTTGTTGTTTTTCTTTATCTTTTTTTTGTGTATATGTGTGTGTGTTTCTGGCTTTTTGTATTTCCATTTTTTTTTTTGGTATATATTATTATAAGCAAACCGTTAATTTCATACCAACCAAGTTAGTGAAAAGGTATTACAAATTTTCTCTTGTGTTATTATATCTTAAATTTCTTGTCAGTTCTTCGGTGTGTGTGTGTGTGTGTGTGTGTGAGTACATAAATGTGTTTTTAATAAACAAAAGTATCTTTACACTTGTGTGTGTGTGTAACTGTTGTGTGTGTGTATAAAGCAGTTACAAAAGTTATTATTTTTTAACAATAATTATGACTGTATGTTAGAGAGAGTGTGTTGGTGTATGTGTGTGTATGTTTCAGTTAACAAAATATCAAGCATTGTGTTTTTCATTAAACGAAAATATAAATGTATATATAAAAAAAAAAAACAAATAACTTAAATTTAACAACATTCAAAGCACATGCGTGTTGTTGTTTTCTTTCTTCACATATTTTGTAGAATGCCTAAATTATTTACTTCATTTTTGTTATGTTTATATAAAGTGTAACTGGGTGGCGAATCAGCAGCAATCAGTTAACTAATTGAAAAGAAAGAAAGAGAAGTTCAATAGAGAGAGAGAGAGCTTTAGACTTTAGATTTATATATAAAATACAATTGTTAATTTACAGCTTACCTGCAACTTTGTCGTGGCTTTGGTTGCGTTGTTTGCTGTTTAGCTCGCCAAGTGCATTAGAGTGTGTGTGTGTGTGTGTGTAGGTGTGTGTGTGTAGCAGTTAGTTAATAAATATTAATGAGAAAAGCAAAAAACAAATGAGAGTTTATACATAAGTATGTACGCAAGAAGTAGTTTAAATGTTTTGACGTTTTGTTTTCCATTATTTTTTGTTGTTAGCTTTTTAACAATTTTGTTGTTTATGTAAATTGTTGCCATTTGTTGTTGTCCACGTCGATGTTGTTGTTGGTTGTTGTTGCTGTTGTTGTTTTAGTTGTTGTTAAGCTTGCCTCTTTGGACCGTTCGTCGCCGTTTCGCTTTGGCAGCACAACAGGCAAGTTTACAAAAATAAAATGCACATTGTTCAGTTTTTTCCATTATTGAAAGCTTGCATGCCAGGCCAGGCCAAAGCAAAGGCTCCATTCTTTCTTACTACTGCTGCTGCTCCTGCTCCTCCTTCAGTGCATATGCTTGGGCATATGTCTAACTTGTTCGTGCGTGTGTGTGTGTGTGTGTTCGTGTGCGTCGTGGGTTGTCTGTGTGTGTGTGTGTCTATTTGTTTTTATAAATTGTGATTATTGTTGTTGTTTTTTTGTTTTCATCAAATTGTTTATCCTTTGTATGTGAGTTGCTATTAGTGCTGTCCCGCCGCCTGCTCAATGGCCGCAGCTGGTCCAGCCGGTGCTGCTGCAACAGCAGCGGGCGCAAACTGATGCGCCGTATAGTAGGTGGCCGGCATATTGAACTGACTGGCATAGGGATTGGTGCCGGGCGCTGCAGCGGTAGTCAGCACACCAGCAGCATCGTACATAAAGGTGGTGCCGGCTGGCGCTGCCGCCACCGTTGCGCGTCCTGCGCCGCCAGCTATGGCAGTTGCTGCTGCTGCTACGGCCGTAATTGGTGGCGAATTCGCTGGCGTATAATGCATAATGGGCGTGCCAGCGGGCGCGTATTCCTTAAAGTTTTTATCCTGATCCTTTGACTGCTGCTTGTTCGGCGACTGTTGCTGTTGTACATATTGCTGCTGCTGCTGTTGTTGCTGCTGCTGCTGCTGATAATCGCGCTTTGGATATTGCTGAAAACGTGGCATGCCACCGCCAGCAGCTGCACCATTTGGCGGTGCAAATTGTCCGCGTCCACGATAGCTCGGCTGCATATAGGCACCGCCCTGTTGACCAGCAGCGCCGCCAGCGCCCGCTGCTGCACCGCCAGCGCCATTGTGGCCCATTATGGCACGCGGACCGCCATTATTGAATGGAGCACGTGGTCGATAGGCAACATTGCCGCCGCCGCCGCCATTGCGCGCCATATCGCCGCCACCTGGTTGCGCGCCATTGCGCTGCCAATTGCCGACGCCATTGGGCTGATAGCCATTGCCACCGCCGCCAGCGGCATATTGTTGATAGTTGCCGCCGCCGCCACCACCGCGATTGTTGTAGCCATTGCTATTGCCGCCCGCCTGATAGTTGAGCGGATTGCTGTTGCGCTGCTGGCCGTACATGTTGCCCATGTTGCCGCCGCCGTTGTTGTTGCCGCCCATGTTGTTGCCATTGTTGTTCCAGCGCTTGTTGCTGTTGCCGCGATAGTTGCTCGAGTTGGGCATGGCGCGTGCCAGGTCGAGCAGTCCCTGCGAGGGCGTCTGTCCCGCCTCCTCCAGCACGGAGATCAACTCACGCGCCTGCTTGGCATTGTCGGGCGTAAAGAAGGTGTAGGCGGTGCCCAGCTGCTGGCAGCGACCAGTGCGTCCAATGCGATGCACATAATTCTCCGATGAATTGGGATAATCATAGTTGATCACATACTGCAAATCCTCGACATCCAAACCACGCGACGCCACATCGGTGGCAATCAATATATTCGATTTGCCATTGCGAAAATCTTTCAGCACCGAGTCACGTTCACTCTGCGATTTATCCCCGTGTATCGAGGTGGCCGTGTAGCCTTCACTGCGTATAATTTGCAAAATATCTTCCACCTAATAGAAAATATAACTGATTAGCAAAAAAGAAAACAAACAAGCAACAAAAATTAACGATTGTTGAATCTAAACGATTGCACTGCTCATATATCGTATATCGAGCCGACGATAGAACACAACGAAAACCGTTAGAACTCACTCACATTTTGCTTTTGCACTTATAATTAAGAACAAGAAAAAGTAAAAGTTCTACCTTGATTTTGGTCTCCACGAATATGATAATCTTGTTGGCCTGACTGGCGGCATTGTTGGTGCCCGGCGTTATCTCCTTGAGCAATCTCACCATGCGCTGCGGCTTCTCGTTCTCATTGCAAATCTCGACAATTTGCCGTATATTATGATTGGCAGATAGATTCATCGACCCGATGTTGATCTGTATGTAATCATTGAGAAAATCGCCGGCCAAGGCTTGCACCTCCTTCGGCCATGTGGCCGACCACATGACCACCTGGCGATCCGGACGGATTTGCTCAATAATCTTGCGTATCTGTGGCTCAAAGCCCATGTCGAGCATGCGATCGGCCTCGTCCAGCACCAGATATGTGCAACGCTGCAGGTTGGTGTTGCGATTTTCGAGAAAATCAATAAGGCGACCAGGTGTGGCAATGATAACTTCGACGCCGCGCTCCAAATCACGCGCCTGAGGCACTTTCGATGAGCCACCAAAGATGCAGGTGTGGCGTATCTCGGGTTTGCATAAATGTCCATAGTCCCGCACTACGGACTGAATCTGTTGGGCCAGCTCGCGCGTGGGTGCAAGCACCAAGGCAATGGGTCCCTCGCCGCGCATTATGGGCGGCTGATTGGCAATGTGCACAATGGCGGGCAGCATGTAGGCGAGTGTTTTGCCAGAGCCGGTCTGGGCAATGCCCACCAGATCACGTCCGCTGAGCGCGATGGGCCAGCCTTGCGATTGTATAGCAGTGGGTTTGGTGAATCCCTGACGCTTCATTTCATCGATTATGTGCGCTGGCAGCGATGATTCCTCAAAATTGGCCACAGGATGTGGCAGCTCTTGGCCCGAGAGTGTGATTTCCAGCTCGTGACGCATTTCGGCGACAGCTTGTTCGCTACGATTCAATGTATTGGGATGCATGATGTAGAAATCCTTGAGGAATGGCTGCAAATTCTCCCACTGTGGCTTCACCAGGTTACGTCCCGGATTCTTTGCCTTTTCGCGCTGCAACTCGGCGCGCTCCTCCTTGGAGAGCATGCCCAAGGCGGCGGCATTATAGCTGCCATTGCCATTGCCCTGATAGCCATTGCCCAGGCCATTGTGCGGCTTCTGATAGCGTGGCATGTAGGTTGTGTGCTTGACGCGTGGTCCACCAAAGGCCATGCCATTGGCTCCCGCAAAGGCGCCGTTTTGCACAGCATTTCCAGCAGCAGCAGCGCCACCAACGCCGCCACCACGATACGGATTGCCACCAGCAGCGCCCATATTAATGCCATTCTGTATGCCATAAGTCATCACGCCATACGGCTGTCCAAAGTGCATGCCACCTGCAGCGGCAGCAGTGGCCGCTGCTGCTGCAGCGCCACCGCCATTCAGAGCAGCGCCATTGCCCGCGGCGCCGGCAAAGTTATTACGCGGATAATAGGGGCGCTCATGACGTGGTCCATTGCCGGCACCACCCGCTGCAACGGCAGCCGCGGCACCGCCGCCGTTTCCATAATAACCGCTGCCGGTATGCTGCTGTTGCACACCGCCAGCATTCGGTGCATAGGCGCCTGCGTACATTATGCTTATCACTGTTGTGGAGTTACGTTCTTCTTGTTGTGGTCGTCGTCAAAATTGTTTAGCTCTTTAAGCGCCTTTAAAGAAACGAAACAAAACGTAACGAAATGAAATGAAAGGAAAATAACACGAATATAGTTGTTGCTTTTTTTGCAAGCATAAAAATTGCACTTAGTTGTTAAACTTAGTTTAAGTTGCACTTGCAATTGAGCTCTAGTAAGTGTATAAATTCAATTGCTATGGGTTTAATTTCATAAAGTCTAGCATAACAGCCCCCCGCTCTCTTCTCGCTCTCACATGCACATACACGCGACCACTTTCTCGCTCACTCGCATACAACACACAAAAAAAATCAATACAGCATCGCCTGCGGCCGACTAAAAAAGAAGAAGCAGCAGCAGGCAGGCAGGCAGTCAAAGAAAAAGAGCAGCACGCAGAACGGCATATGCACACACACACACACACGCACACTCTCTCATACACAATCACAAACACACACACATATATATACACATTGCATACACTACATACATACATACAAAGCACATTTACTTACCCTTTTTACTATTATTCAAGTTACTTTTGTTAACTTTGTATAATTTTGAGCAACTTTGCAAAAATAAACAGTGCTCTCGCTCGCGTTACTTTTTAACTCGTTTTTCGCAAGAAATTTATACATATATTTTTTTTTACGATTTTTTTCTCGTCGTCACGCCTAGTGTAAGAAAAACTAGAGCTCGAAATTATTGCTTTTTTTAACACTGAAAACTATGTTTAAAGCTAACTAAAAGTGTACTTTGTTTTACACTATGTTATGAAAAACCTAATTGCTATAACTTTTCTTGCGTATGTTGTTTTTTTATGAACAAAAAAAGTTTTGCACTGTAAATATTTCAATCACCGCTTGGATGACTGTGTGTGTGTGTGTGCGTTTAGAGTTGTTATTGAATCGTTCAGAACAAGTTCGATTGAGCTACTCATTAAAACCAGTTGTTAGTTCGATTTCTTAGTCCCATTTGGTTCGTTCAAGCACATTGTCGATAAAAATAGAAAAATAAGCAATTTTAATTTGATGTTAATAAAAAACTATACATAAATAAACATATATAAGTAAATATACACAAGCTAAGCCGGTCTGAACTGTAGTATAGTATGTAGTCAATTGAACTGTCACACAATCAGAGAGTATCATCTATAATTCTATTGTACGAAAAACTCGTTATCTGTGTTGAAAAATTCGAAAGAATATCGTATATTTCAAACATTTATTTACATTAAGTTTTTGATTTTTTTTTTGTATCACAACCCATTTAACTAATTGGAAGCCATTCTTATAAGCAATTGACGCCGGCTGTTGTCCAACTTTTCCAAAAAGTTTTGCACGCGCCCACTATAAAACTCGCCAGCCTTTGCCAATTCCTTACTTTCCAGCCGGCTCCTATTTCTATAATCCTGTAGGTGGCAGCGATCACGTTGATAGGCAAGTATGCTGGCCAAAAAGTTCCAAATTGTTATTTGTGGCCACAGGACATGCGTAAAGTACAACACCGATGTGCTTAACTGCAAGCAAAAGAATTCAAAATTTGCATCAAAACATAACGATAGTTTCTGAATAAAATGACCAATGAGCCATGAATTGATGAAGACACTAACCAATGGAGCTCTGAATAAACAATTACAATGGGAAACTCACCTGCCACATCAAGAAATCGCTTAGGCGTGTCTCGCCTGAGGTGCGAAATACCAGATCCGGCGGAGGGGAATGTCGTGTATAAAGGCAGGCATCTAGCAAACGCTCATTGATATCTGTAGGCTGCAGTGTATCCGTGTCCTTGTCGCTTTGACTTAGCACTGACTCCACAGCTTGTGTGATTTCATCACGCGACGTGTAGGCGAAAGCAACATTTAAAAACAATTTATTGTTGTTTTCTGTGCGCAACATGGCCGTGGCAATAAGTCGTTGCAGATCCTCTGGCAGCAGCTCTATGTGGCCAATTACACGAATGCGTATACCGTGCTCGTCCAGGCGATTGCACTCCGCCAACAATTTGGTAAACTTTTCACGGGCCAGGTTGAAGAGACCGTTGACCTCCTCGCTGGAACGCTTAAAGTTCTCAATACTAAAGGCAAATGTGGTAACCTCACGTATGCCCATGTCCAGGCACCAACGCAACACGTCAGCCAGTTTTGAGAAGCCACGCGAATGCCCCTCAATCTTATCTAGCTGCTTGGAACGGGCGAAGCGTCGATTGCCGTCCATAACAAAGGCAATGTGGTAAGGCACATGGCCGCTTAGCTTGAGTGTTTGGAAAGCTATACGTTGGAGCCACGTATATTGATAATCCGATACCCAGGACATTGCTATCTGTCTTCTATCTCGTTTGTTGTGTTTGTTTTCAAAACTAAATCTTGTGACACCAGCCCATTTCCAGCCAGTGCTGCCAGACTGCCTAACAAATAGCTAGAAATGGCTTGGAAAGTATAGCTAAATATATTTATTTAATCATTGCAACTAGAAATAAGTAAAAAGTGCATTTTATTTCAAGATTGTTAATATTACAAATATTTTTTATTATTATTAGCATACTAAAAATATGTCTAGAATTATAGTATATTAAACTTTTTAAGAGCTTGCCGGCAGCTTTCCAGCATATATTTCCAGCGTATACCGACTACTGATATCGAGTCGATAAATCCAGCGGATGCAAGCCTGTGCACGTTTTGACAGTAGGCCTTTTTGACAGCCGCGTAATTGCCTTCTTTTTTAACATCCGGTTCACGCAATTGGTTCGTGCGTGTAATTTCTTATTAGTTTTATTAAAAAAAAGCAAGTTTTAAGCGCTTAAACAATGTACTATGAACACAAAACGTTTAAAAACAAACCAAAGCATAGATATGCATATTTTTTTAAGTGCTCATAAGTTGTTTTTTTTTTGTTTTTGTTTTGTTTTTGTGTGTGCGCCATGTGCATATGAAGGATGTTGAATTGTTGTTTACATGCCGCTTCTTCTTCGAAACAGTTGCTGCTGATTACAAATGGCTCCCAGAAAGGCTAAAGTTCAAAAGGAGGAGGTCCAGGTCCAATTGGGTCCTCAGGTACGTGATGGCGAGAATGTCTTTGGCGTTGCACACATCTATGCCAGTTTCAACGACACGTTTGTGCATGTCACCGATTTGTCTGGACGTGAAACCATTGCACGTGTCACAGGCGGCATGAAGGTCAAGGCTGATCGTGATGAGGCCTCTCCCTACGCTGCTATGTTGGCTGCTCAGGTAAGGAATTATCTTTGTTTGCCTAATAGATACTATTAATATTAAATTGATTTCCTGCTGCAGGATGTGGCTGAACGTTGCAAGGTGCTGGGCATTACAGCGCTGCACATTAAATTGCGCGCTACTGGCGGCAACAAGACCAAGACACCCGGACCCGGTGCCCAGTCGGCGCTGCGTGCTTTGGCTCGTTCATCAATGAAGATTGGTCGCATTGAGGATGTTACACCCATTCCATCGGACTCCACACGCAGGAAGGGCGGTCGTCGTGGTCGCCGTCTGTAAATTGGCGACAAATCTTTTGCATTTCATGTTTCTTTTTAACAATCTATGAATGCATTGAAATTAAACCGAAAACGTAACTGTCATTTAAGTATAGTTTGTATGGCGTTAGGAGTTAAACATTTAATTGAGCGATGCAACTTTGGTTACACAGCTTTTTAAATCAATCCAAAATCAGTTTCGAGTTGGTTTCAGGCGAAATAGATTTTCAATGAGATATTTTTTATGAATGGTAGCTAGTCTTTGCGGTCTTAACTTAATATTGCAAGTAATACAATCTCTTTAGATGCTTAGCCTCCTGCGATTTGGTTTTTGAGATGTATTGGGCTACAAAATTGCATCAAAAGTTGCATTTTGAATTCAGTTTTGAAATGTTAGCGCTACTTGGATGGCAGTGTGTTGTTTCAACCCAAAGCCAACCTAACAGCTGTTCGATGCAACTGTGATTTTTTAGTTGCGCCATATTTGTAGCAAACAGGCTGTTGCAGCAAAGTGGTTGCAGTTAACGTGAGATGAAGTAATAGTAAGTAATTACATATACAGCGAACTGCTGAAATCATATGTATACTTAAAGTATAGACAAGTTTTCCAGCAGTTGCAAACGAAACATACGGATGCTTGGATGACAGTGTGCTGTTTCACCCTGGCCTACCCTAACAGCTGTTCGATGCAACTGTGTTTTTTAGCAGCGCCATATTTCAAGCAAAGGGTTGTTTTGCAGTTTGTTGCAGTAAAGTGGTTGCAATAAAGTGGTTGCAGTTAACGTGAGAGGAAGTAAGAGCTTGCAATTAAACTTAGAGAGAGCTGCTAAAATAATATGTATACCTAGAGTATAGACAACTTTTCACCAGTTGAGAACGAAACACTTACGGAGTCGAAACACAAACGCTGACGGCAGTGCCGCATGTGTCAAAAGCAACAAATATTAAAAGAAAAAATCAAGTAAAATGAATGAATTAACATTGCGGGTAAACGGGCTTAAGATAGGCGCACGTTCTAAACGTTCTGCTAAAATGCGCGAAGCTCTGGCACCAGTGCCGCCCAATTGGGAAAATTGTAAGTAACAAAATTTGTATATATATATGTAAAAGTGCATTGATAATAGAATGAAAATGAAAATTTTGCATCAGCGTACGAGGAGTATGTGATGGAGTTTGCAGCTGCCATGAGCTGCGAGGAGCAGATGAGGGCAGTCAAAGAGATATATAAAAATCCCGAAGCTATAAACTTTCTGGCCGATTTAGTATACGTATGCCCGCTCAAGCATTCGGTGCGTGGGGTATTGACTAGGTAAGAGTATGAGAGAGAGAGAGGCCAATAGCAATAAACTACCACCAATAAGACTTGTTGAAACAATTGCAGGCTGCTCTCCGGCAACGGTCAGCTGAAGAAAACAGTAAGGGTTGGCAACAACGCGGAACGCACAACCATATGCAAGCTCGAGCTCTATCCGAGGGAGACAATTGTTGCTGCGCTGCGTCAGTCGCTGCAAATTTTGGCGGCTGGCGTTGAGCAGCATGCAGATCATGTAGACTATGTCAACGATATATTTGCATCCATAGCATCCAGTGTGCATAATTTTCCAGTCGGTCGCGAGGCACTAGCGCTGGAGATTCAATGCTTTATGCCATTGATGACAGTGGCGCTGGAAAGCTATTGGCTGCATATAATGTAGGTGCTGGCCAACAAGCCGCAACTTGACATCGTTAGTAATGCCCAAAATCTTTTGTTTAGCGCAACCCAAATGGAGCTGTCGCCCACACGACGCAATCAGATCTACTTCTATATACACAATCTGTTGCGCTTCTATGTGAACTTTCCGGCCGAGTTTAGGGCCAATTTGTCGTCGCAGCTTGACACAGACTTGTGCAAGTTGCACGAGATTTCCGTATGCGTGGCCAAGCACTTGGACACGCCTTGGGATGTGCGCGCCATAGCTGGGCTCACAATTGGTCACATTGCGCGCTTCAACAATCAGTTGCCGCAATATTTGGAGAACTGCATTATGTTGAACGGCTACGAGGATATACCGATTAAAGCTGCTGCGCTGGTGGTGCTGCAAAAGCAGGACTATCAGTATTTCATAAGCCAAGCTTTGGCCATACTACGCAGCGTGCTGAATCAGCTAACTGGCTCGGCCAACTCCAATAATCTGTTGGTTTACATGTCCAAGCATTTGTACACCTACAGCAAGACCTTGAGCGTGGGTGAGCTACAGGGACGCGAGCTGATTACCTACAAAGTCATACTGGGCATGCTAATGCGCTTCGCCATGGAGCACATCAGCAGCGATGTCGAGTCCATACGCCACATGAGCGCCAATTTGTTGCAACAGTCGCTGCAACATGCCAAAGATGCCGGCCAGACCAATATACTGTCCGTGCTCTATAAACAATTCGAGCGCCAGCGCATGCCACTCAAGGGTGCCTGCCTCATGCTGCAGCAACTGACCGAAGTCATGGGTGTGGACGAGACGCTGATCAATTATCCCACCGTGCAGCAAGATCTATTTCCCAACTATTTGGGCGTCGAGGACAGCGTTAATGCTCTATACAAAAGTAAGTTGCGCTAAATCTCAAACTTTAAATTAAATTCATTTCTTTTTTGTTGGCAGGCATGATGATTGGCGCTTACAAGGAGCAAACCTTTGAGATTTGGTTTGTGCAGTGGGTAGTGCCGCTAGCTTTGGCCTCCACCTCGAATGATTCGCGCTTCGTGCCCATAGATCGCCTGACACGTGTTGCAGTGCAGCAGGATCCACGCGTGGTGGTGGAGCTGCTACAGCAGCCCGATTTCTGCTTCGGCGGCAAGTTGTCCGCCATGTTGATGGCACGTCGCTGCGGTCAGCAGGATCTTATCAAGATTCTGATGCTGGACTACTTTGAGCAGATTAAGGAGGCCGTTATGGGCGTCGATGACAACGTGCGCCTGCTGGCCTTGGCCTTTCTAATTGAAACGCCACGCAGCAGCGAGCCCTACACCGAATTCGAGCTGGAGTCCATAATCAATTATATTCTACATAATGCCAACAATCCCAGCGCTCATATGCGCCAGATGGGACATGCTCTATTGCAAAAGGGCATCAAGCGCTTGGAGCTGAATCTGGCGGCGCAGCTGAAGGAGCAGAATCCGCTGGATGAGGGGCACATGTTGCTGGTGTTTTTGAACAAGATGCTGAGCGCTCTGGCTTTGAATCTATTTCCAACTGCTAACTACGGCAGGCGCTGGATGTCGTTGCGTCTATTTGGCGATCTCATACAGCTGGTGGAGCGTCTGCAGCTTGGCTGGGAGCATCGTTTGCCGCCACAGGCGCTGCCCTATCTGGAGAACTGTCTGCGCGACAGCTATGAGCACAACAAGGCACTTGCCGCTGGTTTGCTGGGCAAGATGCAGCGACGCTGCGAATTGCAGCCGGAGCTGATTTTGCGCATGCTAAAGTCACAGCGCCCGCCGGAGTCGCTGACTGGTGCGTATCAGCTGCTGGTGTTATGCTCGGCGCCCGAGCTGGTCTATGACCTGCCCGAGCAGTTGCCACAACTGGAGATGCCACAGCTGCAACGCCGCTGCTTTGCTGTCCTGAATTGGCTTAAGATACACATGAACTCTGGCTTGGCCACAGCCACGGGCAGTCTTAGCGATGCTGCCAAACAAAATCCGATTTATGGTTTGCTCTTCGCCAGTCGCTTGCTCTTGAGCAAATTGGATTTGCATCAGCTGGCGCAGGAGCAAGTTTGGGTTGTCTATATAGAGCAGCTGTTGATCTGCTGCTTCCAGACCATAAGCTGCATGATGCCCGTGCTGGGTGCGGAGGCACCGGAGGGACATGTGCCAATGGAGCCCGAGTCGCTGGACGAGGCTGCAGGCGAGGAGGATGCCGACGATGCAACGTCTTTAACTCCGCAGCTGGTGCTGCTTTGCGCCTGGCGCAGTGTCAAGGAAGTTTGCCTCATTTTCGGTGAGCTTGTGCAGCGTGCACCTTTGCAGCAGGAAATGGATCCAGGCTCACAGTATTTGATTAGCGCACAGCAGCTGGCGGACATTGGTGAACAGTTTCTAACGCTGCTCGCCGAGCTGAAGCATCGTGGGGCCTTCGAGCAGGCCTATGTGGGCTTTGGCATGCTCTGTCGTCGCCTCTGGCTGAGCCCAACGCCCCAATTGAATCGCTTGCCGCCCGAGTGGCTGGACGATGCCATGAATCTGATCAGCGGACAGACGGAGCGCTCCGTTTGTGCTACACGTCGCAGCGCTGGCGTCCCGTACATGTTGCAAGCTTTGATTTGCACCGAACTCAAGCTGGGCACACGCCAGACCTTCAATCGCAGCATGGATCTGCTGCTGGCCGCCTGCGAGCCAGTGTATCCGCCCACAGCAGTCGCCAGCGTGCGTCGTGGCCATGCGCTGAACATAATGCGCGCTCTGTTCCGCTGCAGCGAGCTGGCGGATCTGGTGACCGAGTATGTGGGACGTGGCGTCATCGCGGCGCTCACCAGTTTGACTGCCAGCGAGTGGTCGGAACGCAACTCGGGCACGCTGCTGCTCTCGTCGCTGATGGTGCGCATCTTTGGCGTGGAGCGGCCACGCGACGAGCAGGGCGAGCTGCATGTGCGCAATCGCATGACCGGACGCATCTTCTTCACACGCTATCCGCTGCTGTTCGATTACTTCTACGCTTGCCTCAAGCTCGCCGCCGAGAAGCCGCAGCCCACTGGCGGGCAGGCCATACAGCTGGAGGCGCTGCTGCAGCTGCTGCAGCGCATCTATCCATCCGCCCTAGAGGGCGCCGAATCTAGTCTCAATGTAAGTTCGAGCGTACGATCAAAGCGCAAAGTCTAATCTGAACTCTCTCTCAATGCTTTGGCAGTTGAACAAGTTTGTGCCGTTTCTGGTGAAGATTAGCGCAGCTCATGACATGCTTACGCGGCAGCGTGCCAGCCATGTGGTCGCCAGTTTCATTAGCCATGGCGCTGCGCTCAAATTGTTGCGCAGAATAATGCTGGAGCTCGAAATCTTGCAGCTGGAGTTCAGCAAGGTAAGCACAACGCTCTCAACTCAGCTCAGCCTTACTAACTTTAGTTTGTTGCCCACACAGAATCCTCACTTTGAAATCGATCTGAATGGCTTGCATGGCAATTTGCTGATGCTGCAGCAACTTTATCGCAACGAGCGCTGGGGCCAGCCCAAGATTATACGCACCATGCTGCGTGGATTATGCCAGAGCGCCATTATGATGCTGGGACGTGACATATTCATACACAGCATGATCCTCACTGTTATGGTGGACATTTTGCAGAACTGCACTGCACTCGAGCCGCCACAAATGGCTGCACTGCGTCTGGTGTACAACTATGAGACGCCGAATTCGGTTTATGAGCGCTGCGATCGCTACGCCATATCGCCCAAGTATTTCCAACTATTCGCTTTGCATGTGCAGCGCATGACGCAGACCGTCGGCAACATGTGGTCGCATATTATGACCGCCATGGTGCGACCCGCCAAATTGCCCACTCCGATAATTAAGCTCAAGCTGGAATTGTTCTTGTACTGCATGTGCCAGCAGGCGAACTTTAGCAGCCACACGCGTGGACTCATCGATTCGTATGACATCAAGAGCTTTCAATTCGATCCCGATGTGGTTGCCTATTACAAAGCCTTGCCGTCCAAGCTGCGCACCGCGCTGGCCAAGGAGATGCGCGAGTCGACGCCGCTGCAGCGTCATCTGTTGAAAATGCTGGAGCAATGCAAGGCTCAGAAGATACGTGTGCCCGGCCTAAAGGGACGTTTGTATTGCCTGCTCTCGCTGGTGGACAATGTGCAGTGGGACTTGGCACAGCTGCTCGAGCTGCAGCATCAGGCTGAGCTGGAGCCAGGACTTTGCATGTGCATTACCCGCGTCATGAACAAGCATCTGGCCGAGTCGCAATTGTATTTGCCGGTCATACACTATGCTCTGCAATTGAGTGATCCACATCAGCCGTGCTTTTTGCGTTATCGAGCCACCCAGCTGCTGGATCGCATCTTCTTGCATATCAGAATTTTGCTCGAGCAGGCCGATGCTGTAATCCTTGGCAATTTGATGCGTCTGGTTCTCATGCTGCTTGTGGACGAGTCCGAGCTAGTGCGCAATTATACGGCTGAGATGATATCCAGCTGCCTCACCGTCTATATGAACCTTACGGCGGAGCCCATGCCCGTGCAGTTCAACGCGCCCAACATGATGGCCTCGGTGGCCGAGCGTTATTTTGTGGAACAGATGCTGTCGGCCTTGCAGCAGCACGCCGACGATGGCACCTTCTTGCTCACCCTGTTTGAAATTATTGTGGAGCCCTTTGTTACCACCGATCAGCTGGATGGACGCTCTGTGCTGGAGGATAATCCCACCGACTTTGAGGAGGATCCCGAAGTGTTTGATAAACAAAATGTGAATTTGTATTGCGAGGGCTTGCGTGTGACCGCCCAGGTGGCCAAGTGCTTCAAGGATGCTTTTCCGCAGAATGCGGAATTAACTGTCACCCTTGATGCCATGGCAGCCTTGTGCTCCTACACCGGCTTTGGCGAGCAGCCCATCGCACCCAGAGTAGATAACCCAACCGACATGTAAACGAAAGAGTAAGACATAGTGTAAGACAGAGAAAGCAAGAGCATGAGATGCTAAAAGAAGTACAAAACACAAACATGAAGAGCATTTTTTTTTTGTTTAATGTATTTTTATTTTATAAACTACTGGACTAGAGTTTAAAACAGCCAAAACTCGTTAATAAATATTTATCTATCTAAGAAAGTTTTATTTAAGTTACACACGCACACACAGGCACACTTACGAATTTACCAAAAAGAGATGTGCATATGCACAGCATGAAAATGTATTTTGACACTTGATTTAAATATGCATTTTGTGTTTGTGGCTTTTGTACTCAAAATTATATTATCCAACATAATTAATTATTGAACAAATTATCCAACATTATTAACCAAACATAATTATCCAACATAATTATCCAACAATATAAATAACCACGTCAAAAAAAAAACAAATTCTCTTATTAGTTTTTATTCAAATTGGTCGCACCTTTTACAGCACTGCTCAACGAATCGATCTCAAGTTTTCGCTGCTATCGCTCTGTTGGCTTACATGCAAGTACTTTAACAGCAGCAGTGTGTAACGAGTAACGAGTCTCTGGAACTAACATACCGCCAACAGTGAAAACGTAATGTTTGTGTTTTGCAGCATTGGCTACAACAGCAGCTGGCTGTTGTTATTAATTTTTGTTGTTTTTGTCATGTTTGTTACAACGAAATGTGAACGTGAATGTTGTAAATTAACAATAAATACGCGCAGCTAGCCTGCAGAAGATTTGCTGCCAATAAGAGCAATAATTTTGCATTACATGCACAAGTGTATGAGGTTCTTATTGTTGTTGTTAACATGCTACGAAAAATTGTAAAATACATACATTTTGTAAATGGATAAAAGAAACGCGTTCATAACTGTAGTAGTGCGGGCAAGCGTTGTTGATGCGCTCAAGTGTGTGTTTGGTGCTTGCTTTTGTTTATATGTACAATTTGTTTTAGTTTATGTATTTGCAAAGCGCCATACAAGCGGCCGCGTGTGTGTGTGTGAGTGAGTGAGTGTGAGTTGGTGTACGTGAGTCTGTGTGTTTATGTACGTGTATGTATACGTACTATATGTACAGTGTTGCCGTACCGCATCAACTGGGCAAACGTAAACAAATGGCTTGTAACTTTGTGACTTACAAGCACATGCCTGTCTGAGCGTGTGTGTGTCTGTGTGTGTGTGTACGTGTTAGTTGGCGCATTTGCATAAAAAAAACGTTGGCTATGCATATACTACGATGATGAAATCAGTTTGAAACGCGTGTTTATTATGTTGATCGCTAACTAAAAGTGTTGCATATTTTGTAGGCAAAACAAACAAACAAATAAACAAATCAAGTGACATTTTAATTTAATAATAAACAAAAAAACACAAAAACAAGATGCTGTTAAAAAGTGTGTAAGAGCGAGAAGCTAACCAAATTGAGAGCAAGCGCGAGGCGAGCGAGTGAGAGGTAATTATCTAGTAACTATTTTTTTGTATTTTTCTATGTGTGTGTGTGTGTGCATACTAGTTATTAACAAGCTTTAAGCTTGACTTGCCAAACAGACACAAGAGTATGCAAGTGCATGTGTGTGCGTGTGTGTGTGTGTGTATACATACAAAAGAAGATCAGTAACAACTTTCTTGCAGTCATTACAAACCGAAGCCGTCGCAGCCGAACATTTTTCGGCTGCACTAAAAGATTTACCGTTACGTTTCGTAGCAAACTCCGCTACGTTTGCCAAGCTAAGTGCTTGATTTTTTCTAAATGTTGCCAATGTTTATTTATTGATTTTAGCTGCTGCAAATTTAATGAAAACACACACACACAGTGGCAACTTTTCAACATTTGCTGCTAGCCACTGACATAGATTTTAATAATAAATGACAAACC
Organism: Drosophila busckii; assembly: GCF_011750605.1. Classification (NCBI taxonomy): domain Eukaryota; kingdom Metazoa; phylum Arthropoda; class Insecta; order Diptera; family Drosophilidae; genus Drosophila; species Drosophila busckii. The sequence continues at coordinate 21,238,123 of NC_046608.1, read as the reverse complement.
AGTGTTGAGTGTCCTTTCTGAACTTGTAGCGCAAATTAATAAAGCAACAAGATTGTCACGTGTTCTCCCCCACGTAAATATTTCAATTGTTTGTCACGCGCCAACACTTCAATCAACGGCGAAAATGTAAAAAAAAAAAACTAAAAGAAAATGAAAAGTGAAGTGGAAAGCGGTCGATTTATTCTGTGAAGAAAACTCAAAAAATTGTCAGCGCTAAGGTTGTTGCTATATTCAAGCTTAAAGTAAAACTAAAATTATGCAAAAGTCAATTGAAAATTATTGAAATTAGTAGTGATATATGAAACAGTTAAAAAATAATGCATTAAAATACAAAATATATGATTTTTTATAATTAACATACATTGCATTGCTTTACATATTTCTTTTATATATTTTATATTATAAATTCTTGTTGCATTGTTTTCGTGTTTCGATCCCCAAGTGTATTTAAATTTCGGCAAGCCGAAAATAGAATTTTCATTTATGGCTTTGCGCTGACTGTTTCGTCTCTTTCGTTTCTCTTTCTTTGTCTCTTTACACAAACTCCCCTCTCTAGTCGCCTTGCCTGCGATGGGGCCCAAGAAGCGTTCCAATGTCGCTGAGCGATTGCATCGCTCCACAGCGACAACAACGGGAACGACGACGACGTCGACGTCGACGACGGCTGCTGCGGTGACGACAACAACAACAGTAACAGCAACAGCAGCAGCAGCAACAATAGCAGCGTCGACGTCAAAAAAACGCAATACGGGCAAGCAGCAAAAGCAAACGGATGAGGCGGAGGATAAAAAGAGCAGCAGCAGCAACAATAGCAAAGCGGAGGCGAAGCGACCAACCAGTGCAATAACAACAACAACAACAACAGTGACAACACCAACAACAACAGCTGCTGCTGCTGCCAGCAGCTCAACGCAGCCGAAACTTACGGCGGAGGAGCGTCAAGAGGATGGCAAAGCGCGTGCCATAAATAAAATGCTCAAAAGTTTGGACATCAAAATCCATGGCTTTGACAATTTGCTGCCCAGCGGTGAGGAGCGACTGAGCGAGGGACTGAAGAGCAGCATATCGGAGAATGTGAAGACAAAGTCACGTGCTGCTGCCGTCAAGGTCATAGCGACGCTCAATCCTGGCAAGCCGCATACAGTGAAGCGACCGCGACAACAGAGCGAGCCCGAGGGCAGCAAGGATAAGGAGAAGGACAAGCATAAAGAGCCAGAGGCGGAGCGCAAGGATGATGCCAAGGCGACTGCCAAGCAAATGGGTAAAAAGAGCAAAATTGAGTTGACGCCAAAGTTGGCTAAAGTTGCAGCCAAAAAGCAAAACGAACAGCAGCAGCAGCAAAGCAAGAAAGAGAAGAGCAAACAGGAGAAGAGCGCGCCAAGCAGCAAAAGCAATAAAAAGTTAACAGTTACAGCGACGGTAACGGCAACGGCAACCGCAACAGCGACGTCAGCAGAGGCGGAGCAGCCGCCGCAGCCGAAGCCTAAACGCGCGCAGCTTGATTCGAATACGGAGCAAGTGCAAATGGAATTAGAAGTAATTGTTAGCACAACAGCAACAGCAACAGCAACAACATCCACAGCAACAACAGCCACGCCCAGAGCAACGCCAACGCCCACGCCAACAGCCACGCCCACAGCCAACATTGAAGTGTCTGCAAAGCGTCCAAAGCATAAATATAGCAAAACCACAGCAGCCAAAGCGCGTTTGCAGCAGGTCTGCAATAGAGCAGCAATGACCATCTATGACTTCAAATCGGGCTCCGAGGATGAGGAGCCCATCAAAATGGTGCTGCCGATGCTAAAAGAGTTGCGTGAGTTTAGCGACGAGGATAACAAGCCATTGAAGCTGCTGGAGATTATAAAGCAAGAGCAGGCAGCAGCAGCAACAACAGCAACAGTTACAACAGCAACAGTTACAACAACCACAGCAACAGTTGCTGCTACTGCTGCTGCTGATGTTGAAGCTGCAGCTGCGTCGCCAGCAAGCAAAAGCAGCTGCGCTGCTAAAAAGCCTTCAAAACGCAAAACAATTGCAGCAACAACAACGACAACAACAACAACAGCAGCAGCAACAGCTACATCTACAGCAGCAACATCTGCAACGGGCAAAAAGAAAAGTGCGCCAAGCAAGACAAAAGCCGCCAGCCCGCCCAGCGATAGTTCAGGCAGCGAAAGCAGCGACTCGGAGTATGAAAAGAAGCTGAGCAGCTATGGAGCCAAGCGACATCGCATGGCCTCGCTAAATGCGCTGGCCAAGGTGCAGTGCCTCTATGAGAATGAGTCGCGCACGGCGCATGAGTTGGGCCTGTCCAAGGCGACGCAGCAGCCGCCGCGCATACGCACGTTGGATGGCAGCGATGATGACAACAACAAGAGCGACTTGCCGCCGGATGTGGAACGCACGAAGGACAGAGACAAGGAGCAGGAGGATAAGTCAAGCAGTGAGCTGGAGCCGCGACGTGAGCTGCGCTATGTGCCAGGTGGACGTGGCGTGGGCAAGCACTGGGAGTTCGATAGCGACAGCGAGGCGGAGGAGCTGCAACTGCAGCGCGCGCAGCAGCTGAAGAAGAAGAAGCTGCCGCCCAAGAAAGCCGCCGCAGCCAAGAAGCTGGAGCTGGAGGCCAAGCGCGCATTGAAGCAGCAGCAGCAGCAACAGCGCAGCAAGCAGCTGGCCGAAGATAGCGACGATGCGGAGGAGGAAAAAGACAAGGCCAAGCCAGCAATCGATAAAACGAAGCCACCACCCAAAACGCTGCCCAAGAAGCGCAAGACCGCCGCCTTCCATGAGGAGCTCATTGGCGACTACAAGGGCATCCTCGCACGCAAGCGCATGGCCAGCCTCAATGCCAGCGCCATTGTGGCTGCCACCTATGAAGTGGAGCGTCATTTGGACAAGAATCTGGCGAGTGACTGCAGCAGCTTTGAGAGCTACGATGAGCTCGACGAGCCAGCGCCGCCGCCTGTTAAAACCAGCGCTGCCAAACATGCCGCCGGCGCCGCCAGTCGTGGCCAGCACATCAAGAAGGAGCCCAAGGATAAGCATAAAGACAGAGAACGCGAGCTAGCCAGAGAGTCGGCGCGCGCGCAGTGCGCAGAGGAGAGCAACGATTCCAAATACTCCAAGGAAACGAAGGAGACAAATACGGACACCACCATTACCACCACCGGTTATCGCGGTGACAGCAGCAGCGCCAAAGATGCCAAAGACTGCAGTCGCCCCACATCCTCCAGCGTTGTCATTGTCCAGGACACCGATGTCACCATCACCGGCGTCTATGTCAATGCCAGCAATGGCGCCGCCCAGGAGGCCTACTGCAAAATGCAATATCGCGTGCAATCGAGCGTCACCGAGGAGCGACTACTGCGTCCCAGTTCGGTGGAGCCACCCAAATCCTATACGCCGCTCAGCGCTCTATCGAGCATGTTGCCCCCGGGCGCCAGCTCAGGCATCAGTGAGGGTAAGTTAACGCTCATACATACATAAATATTTGGAACTAAAGTTTGAGTTCCCCCTTTGAATTCATAGAACTTTCAAGATCTGCTTACAATTGAAATTTATTGAAAATAATTTGCAATCTTTTAATAACTGAAGTATATAATTATAATACTTTAATAGAATAGACTATAATCCCAACTCTATAACTCTCTAAGACTGAAAGAAAATATTAAATAGAGTTGGGATTAATAGAATATGACATTAATCCCAATATCCCAATAAATATCCCAATATAATAGTCTATATAATAGATTATAATAGATTAATGATGGATTAATAGAATATACCATTAATCCCAATATCCAAATAGAATAGTCTATATAATAGATTATAATTGATTAATGATGGATTAAGAGATTCTATTCTATTGGGATATTGGGATTAATAAGATATTCTATGTATATAATAATAGAATATTCTCTTAATCCCAACTCTATTCTATATATTCTTAGTATGCTTAATCCCAATATACTAATAAAATATTCTATTAATTCCAACTTTATTCTATATATTTTTAGTATAGAATATAATAGAATAAAATAGAGTTGGTATTTTATTCTATACTCTTAAGTTATATTCGTTCAGTCTATTTACATTAAATATTATTGCACTAGTATTTAGAATGGAGGAAGGAATATTAATCAGAATAAGAATTTTCAGATTGTGCAGACAATCTTCAGGGTATAACAGTAATTCTTAAATTCCTCAGACTCTTCCAATAGCAGTGTTGATTATTGAATTTAGACATCGATGATTTGCCGTATTCTGACAAAATGTAAATAATTTTGCATTGCTTTTCAAATCTATTTGTGTTATTATTGATTGATGATGAATTTTTATATAGAATATTATAATTTATTTGAAATATTATCCAAGTTTGTGTACCAAAATATTTGACAGCTTAAGTTTGCAGTGAGAATCAAAGTCAAGTAAAAACTATATAGACTTAGCTATTCAAAATTTAAAGCACTAGCGGTAATATAAAAGTTAAAAAAAGTAGTAATAGCAATTGAGACTTTTGTTGATAGGAGCAATAGAAGTTAGTTCAATTCATTTCATTTAATGCGCGACTTAGCGGGCATTAGACTTAGTAATGTTTTAATGCTTTGTAAGCGTCCAGCTGAACATGTTTGAACATGTTGGCTTAGCTGCCTTTATAATCGCAACTAATCCCGACTAATGTTTTGCCTACAGCGCACAGTTCGCCGCCGTTGCCGCCGGTGCAAGCGCCAGCGGGTCATGTCTTACTGCCTGGAGAGCCGCTCAGTGCGGGCATGTATCATGCGCCGGACTTGGGTCTGCATACGGAGCATATGCCGGCGGATCATCATGGACCGCCGCCGCCATCGTATGCAGCCGCTGCAGCTGCTGCCGCCGCCGCCGCTGCGGCTTATCATGCGCATCAACTGGCGCCCGCTGGCGGCGGCGTCTTGCATATGCATCACCAGCATCAATATGCAGCCGCCCATGCCGCGCATGCCGCACATGCTGCACATGCTCATCACTATCAGCAGGCGGCGGAATATCATGGCGGACCACCGCCGCCACCACCGCCGCATCACTATGGCGCGCCGCTGCCGCAGAGCCACTATGGGCCACCACCGCCGCCGCTGCCGCCAGGTGGCGTGCCAACGGGACCACCAGATCGCTGTGATGTCGGCTCGCCGCCGCCCTCGTATCGCGCCAGCGCCTATCCGGCGCCACCGCCGACGGGCGGACCACCGCCACCCACATTGGGCGGCGGCTCGAGCGCCTTCTGTGCGCCCAATCCGCATCACCAGCAGCAGCAGCATCATCATCATCACCAGCATCAGCATTCGCATTCGCATCCGCATCAGACGCTGCCGCCCCAACAGCTTCAGCAGCAGCAACAGCTTGGGCCACCGCCACCGCATCATGATCCCAGCGGTAAGTCCCAATGAGACCAATAACTTTTGCATAATGAATACACAAATGCTTAGTGGGGGTGGGGCGGGCTCACCAAAGCGGTTTGGGGTGGGGGCTAATACCTTATCAAAGCGCTTGGGTAACTATGAAACTTAGTTAAACTAATAGGCACAGCTGTGCCCAAAGCGAAAAACAGCAGGATACTTTTAATTTTAAGTGAATTTCAATTTCAACATTAATTTACATCCCTCCTATTGAAATTCCGACTACGCTCATGTCTGTTGGTAATTTATTAAAAAAGTTAATGATACTTTTAATTTAAATTGAATTTTTGTTTTGATATAAACGTAAGTCTGAAAAAAATGCATCCCTCTTGCAGAAATGCTAACTACGCCCTTGCTTGCTGATAAACGTTCTTCATTTATTAAAAAAAAGCATACTACATTTAATTTGAAGTGAATTTAAGTATAAGAGACGAAAAAAAAGCATCCCTTTTGACGAAATGTTGACTACGCCCTTGTTTGTAATTCAATTATTTAAAAAATGAATGCTACGTTTAATTTGAAGTGAATTTAAGCTTAAGACATGAATGTAGCTGAAAATAATGCATCCCTCTTGAAGAAATGTAGACCTACGCCCTTGTTTTTGCTTTTGCTATATATTTCATTTTAAGTGATTTTCATTTCTGCTAAACAACTTGTATCCCTCTTGCTGAATTCCTAACTACGCACCTGTTTATTGCTAGAATGCTACATTTAATTTAAAGTTAATTTCAATAGTTGAGTCCCCTTGCCGACTGCGCCACTGTGTGTTGAGAGTATTTGAGTTGTCGCTCAGCCAACTGTAAAATTCGATAAATCGCACATTGAAATTTTCAATATTTTGTTGGCATGCTGCCAAGCCCCCAAAGTCTGGCTGCCACGCCCCCATTTGCCTGCCCATTTCGACTGCTTTTTGCCGATTTCTCTGTTATCAGCGCAAACAATGAGAGGCAAATTTCGAGACTTGAAACTCGAAACTTTTGCCTAGGCAACCAAACTCAATTGCATGAACTTACTGATTAGTTATTAAAGAGCTGGCAAAACTTAAAGATGCATGTGTGTGTGTGTGTGTGTGTGTAAGAAAGCAAAAGGAAATCGTTGCATGCATTTAGGCGCGCGCATAGAAAATCTGCCTGCAAGTCTTTATATATATGTATGTGTGTGTGTGTGTGTGTATGTGTGTGTGCCTTAGTGTTTGGGCTGGTATAGCCGGAAACTGTAAGCAGGCAAGCAGCAAACGGAAACCGAGAACTGAGAATTGAGAACCGAGAGACCAGAGCAAATTGCAAGCAAAAAGTAAACACACTGCTGCTGACGCTAACGCTGGCAGCGACGCCGACAGTAAACTGAGGAGCCAGCCAACCTCCATTGATGTCATTTACCTTTTGGTACAGACACACACACAGAGACAAGCTAACATGAATGCATTTTACTAACGTACCAAAAAAAAAAAGCAGAAAAAACGCTGCAAATTTTAACGAAAAGCTGCGTTTACATGAAAGTCTAAAAGTGTGTGGCATACATACATATACATAAGTAAATGCCGCTGTTAGCTGTTGCTATGCACACACACACACACGCAGACATATGCACATGCATGATGTAATAGGCAGATTATATATGCTCTGCTTGTTTGTTGCTTAAAACTTTGAGCTCTCTTTTGATATTTACTTTTAGGCAGGGGCGGGCATTATTTTTGTTGCTTTTGCATGCTGGCAAAGTGTATCATGAAGTTGAGCAAGCTATTAGCTTGATCTTAGCAACTAAATTTGGCAATTCAAATGTCAGTTCTTAATCAATTTGAATGTTTTATTTACAATTTAGCTGTAAAAGTTAATAAGATAATTTGTTATATGGCAAAGTGTATCATGAGGCTGGGTAATTTATTAGCTTGAGCTTAGCAATGCAAACTTGAATGTTTTAATGTTTTATTTACAAAGATATAAGGATAATAGCTTAATGATTTGTCTCTCTCTAGCTGCAAGTGGCAAATTTCTTTAAAGACTTAACGCTAGATGGCGCTGTAGCGTTTTTGTTTGTTTAGTAAAAAGCGTATTAACAATTTGGCTACGCGCAGTTTTAGCTTTTTTGCTGTGTGTGTTTTATTTTTAGCTGAGCGTTCAGATATGACAAATGAATCATTTATTTAATTACACAACTGAATGCAATAGTAGATGAATCATTTGATTGCTATAATCCTTTTGCTTTTAATCTAAACTTATGCGTATACGTAATTTTTCTATAAATAGTAGCTGGCTGCAGTTGATTCAACTATATGCTATAGTCTTTGCTATAACTCATTAATTTGCATAGAACCTTAAATGATTCATGAACGGGGCGGCACTTTGTGCTTTGAGTTTTCGAGTGCATTCGCTCATTAAGCTTTTATTCAAGCGCTTATTGATTGCATTATGAAGCGTGAATTGTCCTACTTACAAACACACACACACACACACACAGAGAGAGACGCAGGCAAAGGCGCTTTATGTTCATTCATCAATTCATTTATCCTTGCCGAGTGTCGAGCAGTCGCTCGGGCTGTCGTCAGCGTCGATTCGCGCTTGTCTGCGTAAGTGTTTGCACTTTACGCTCGTCGCTGCTGCTGCTGCTGCTGCTGCTGACAGAGTTGATAATTCATTAGCACATGTTCTATTTGACGTTCGTTCATCCAGCGTTGATGTGCAACACACACACACACACAGAGACAGACAGATACAGACACATACATATGCAAGCTGCTGTTGCTGCGTCTCTGTTACAAGCTGCTGATAACAGCGCCAGCAGCAGCAAGGATATATATATATATATATATATAATTTACTTTTTTATTTTGCACGTTTTTATGTTGCCGGCTTGGCTGCTTGCCATGGTTGTTGGCTGGCTGGCTGGCTGGCTGTCGACGCCGCCAACAACGAGTTACGTTTTAGTGCTCATTTAGACGTCGCAGGCAACGGCAACGGCAACGTAACATCTAGCGTAAACGGCAATACGTAGTTTCTGTAGCCGACGACGTCATTTTGTGGTTAGAGAATTCCGAGCGTTCTCGTTCGTTCGTTGGTTGGGTGGTTGCTGGTTTGTTGTGATGATGTGATGATTGCAATTGCCGGCAATAATACTGAATCATATTACGTATACGTAACGTGAAACGCGCGTGCTGTCTGCTGTGCATAATAATAATAATAATACACCCTCAACCGCTTTGCAGCCGCTGTTGACAGTCGCTCATCAACAATAACAATAACAACAACAACAATTAACAATTATTGTTATGCTCTCGTGCCGTAGTTTTTATCGTCGTTTCGTTTTGTTATTAAACAAATGCCGCATTGTTTTACATACAATTGCTTCTTTTTACAGTGTCTCTTTTTACAGTGTCTCTTTTTTTGTTGTTGTTATGCGCCCACAACGCTCACGCCCTAAATGCCGGCAAATGTACACACACACGTGTATGTGTCTGTGTGTGTGTGTGTCTAGTGTCTACTGTACTTGTAGCCCGACCGCAGCGCGGCTGCTGCCATAAAATATTTATTGCTATTGCGCTAAACCACAAATCTAATTAGCGTTGCATTTTTCACTTAATTTTAATTGCAACTGATTTATGTACAACGCAATTTTTTAACTGCGCCGCCTCTCATTTGCCACTTCTCTCATTCTTTATGCTCTCTCTCTGTCTGTCTCTATCTCTCTCTCTCTGTGTCGCTGTGAAAGTCTCTGCATTCATTTGTTTTGCTTTTGCCGTTGAATTTTTTTGTATTTTTCTGTTGCTTCTGTGCCTTTGGCTTTGCCTCTGCCTCTGCCTCTATTTCATCTATTTTATTGAGAAAAACGCCAGAGCTAGCAAAAGCATCCGGCTGGCGACGACGACGACGACGACGTCGACGTCACAACAACGGCTACTGAATTTTCTCAGCTGCATGTGCGCCACACAGGCGGCAAAAATGTCAGTAACGAAATTGTTTGTGTGTCTGTTGGCATTTTTTATGAAGCTTAACAAACTATATAATTTGCTTATTATTATTAATAATTATGCAATTGCGAGTTTAATAAACAACTAATATAAAATACAAAATAGCTAAAATCATGAAGCATATATAATCACTAATTGCAAGTATATAAACAAATAAGCATTATGCTTGATTTATTTATAGTATACAAATAATAATTAATAATTAAGCCTACTGCAGAAAATATACTTTAATGTGTAATTATAATTATAAAACTTATAAATAATAATTGAGTGCAAATCAATTTTATGTTATGAGTTACAACGATATAGCTTTGATAACATTTTTGCAAAATGAATTACAAATAATTCACATAAATCAGCTAAATAGCAATTGATAGCGATATCGTTAGTGACATTTTTGTCGCTGGCTGCTGCTGTTGTTGGTTAGTTGCAGTTTGTCTTCTTTGGGCAGCGCTGCAGCTGCGAGTCAAGTTTTTTGTCGCTGGCAGCGCTCGCTCTCTACTTTTGGCACGTACGTTGCTCTCGCTCATGCGAACGCTCGCGCTCTCTCTTTGGTAACGATTTTTATGCTTAGCGGCGCGCGCTCTCTCAACATCTTGCACTCTTTGCTGCTTGAGCTGTGGAGCTGCTGCTGCTTGCATATAAAAAAAAGAAGCATACAAAATAATAAAGTTAACGGCAGAAAATAGCAGCGTTGTTACTGTTACTGTTGTTGTTCTTGCTTTTATTTGTTTGCTAATTTCGCATAAGAATTTTTGCTGCTGTCCCAGCGCAGCAGCTGCGAGCGCTAACGCTGACGCTTGTGCTGCATGCAACTGTCAACGCTGCTTACTAATGCATGTGTGTGTGTGTGGGCGGCGGCTTTACTTGTCTGTCTGTCTGGCAGCAACTCTCATCAACAGCCACGCTTCAAATTTACAAACATACATTTACTCTTTTATATATTTGGTCACTCGCTTGCCTTGGCTTTTAGCTGTTATCAGCTATCACACAAGCACGTCGTCATGCAACATTCATGTGGCATGTGCCACACACACACACATACATACACCAACAAAGCGCTGAGGGCTTAGCTGCAACAATGAGTGTGAGCAAGACATCAAAAAGTGGCACATGTAAACAGATTCATTGAGGCAACTGTGGCGCCCCCCCTAACCCTAACCCCGCTCATGCATAAAGTTTGCATTTAGGCCACAAAAATGCCATCGCAGCCAAGCAATGTCCAAAAAACAAAACACAAATTGAGCAAAAATACAAAACACACACAGAGAGGGAGAGAGAGAGTGTGAGAGAGAGAGCGCGCGCTAAAAAGAATGTGCATGCGAACGAGGGGAATGCATATTTACCCAGCCCCACCCCACCCCACCCCACGCCCCTTATACCAGCCCCTCAGCAGCTGTTACCCAGTTTGTTGTCGTCGCTGTTGTTGCCACTGCTGCTGCTCTCAGCCCAATGTTCGACAACTGAATTTTTTGCCAATATTTTTCGCTTTTTTTTTTTTTTTGTGCATGCGTTGATTTGAAATTTTTGGCTTTTTTTATAGGCATATATATATATTTTTTTTGATTATTAATTGGCACATTTTTTATAAAAGATTTTTATAAAAGATTCTTAATTTAGCTTCTGCTTTTAGCAGCGAAATCTATTGGAACTAAAACCAGCTCGCAAGCTAATTTTGGCTTGGCCGAATTCGAATTCGAATTGGAATTGGAATTCCAATCAAACAGTTAAACTGTTGCACTTATACTTTTAAATATTCAATTCAAGCTTACTACATATTTAAAATATTAGCAACAATTCTTGCAATCATTTCATATGCGATTTATGCTTATGGCTTATTAAATGTTATTAAATTAACTATTATTTTATGCTTAAAGCCAACAATACAAAATTACGTTATTGTAAATATAATAAATTTTTAAAGCTTACTCTGTTTAATTTTAAACACTAAAGTGTTTAATTATATTTTTTCTATTATAATTTTTACAATTTGAATAAGTAAAATTTGTTTGCTATTAATTTTGTTTGCTTATATGTAATTATTTGCATATTTAAAATTAATTGCAATTAGCAGTTAATGCTAAATGAATTTTACAGCTCTGGCTGCTTTAGGCTTTTTGTTAAATATGTAAAAAAAAAGTAATGAATGGCAGTTGCCTTTAAAAATTGCATTGCCAATTGACAGACAGGCAGGCAGGCAGGCCGGCAGGAAGGGGCGGGAAGGCTCTGACGATAAAAGCCACAACAGGCGTGTTAATTGAAAATGATGCTGCCAAACGTTGCTGCTGCTGTTGCAACAGTTTTCTGACCAAACGGGGGAAATTGAAAAATGTTTGCATTCATCAAGGATTTGTGCCCGTTGGGCGAAAAGCAATTGCTGACAAGCTGCAGTCAGATTTGACAGCAACAAGGACAACAAACTGACCTTTTGGCTAGTCCAATGCAAGGACACGCACATGGACATTAATTGGGTCAGTGGGTGGTTGGCTGTGTGTGTGTGTGTGTACGCACATTTCAATTTTGTGGCAGGCAGGCGCTTGCGGTTGTTTTCGGGGCTGCGTTTCGTTCGCTTCGTTGCACATTTCCGTTTCCGTTTAGAGTGCCAAAGCGGTTGCCATTTTGTTTGCACCATGGCGCTGCACCTGTTTGATTCTAGAGCCAGCATTTGCATGCATCATTTAACTTTCCACCTCTCTCACACTCCCTTTCTCCATTCAGCTGTTGAAAGCTGCTGCAAGCGCTGTGAGCAATTAACAGACCATTTACATTATTTCTCTGCTGATTAACATCGCTCACAACACTCGCAAAGGCGTCAAAGCGTATTGCCGCCAATAAAGAACCAACAACATTGTTGTCGGCTGTTAGCCAGAAACACCAAATTACAAAATCTGATTCGACACGCAATGCCACAAGCTGCAGCCAAAGCTTTGCAGCTAATGCTGCCTGCTTAACGCTTTATTGTTGTGTGGCAGCTACACTGCAAAAAAAAAGAGCACACACAAAACAAAACTACGAAACAAATACTTTTCACTTTTAGTAAAGAAAATGGAACAGAAAGGCTACAGCCAAAATTTCCAAAAAATTATTTTTTAACTTTTTTTTGTTTTTTTTTTTTATTGCATATAGCATAATGTTGTTAAATTAATTCTGTTTTAGAATTCTTTAAATTCTTTAAAAAATTTATTAGTTCGGCTGTTTCACTTAATCAGTTTAGTTGTTTAGTCGGTGTGACTGAAAAGATGATCGAAACATATATACATATTCTATAAAATATTCCATTGAAAAATTTACTCAGTCAGAGTTCGCTTATACAGAAATTTTCTAAATCCACTTGGGATTAAACTAAAGAATATTCGGAATTGAGCTAAAGCATATTTGGAATTGAACTTAAGAATATTGGGAATTGAATTTAGGAATAAAAAATTATTATTGAATTCGAACATATTTGAATAAAATATATGTTCTATAAAATATTCAATTTACTTCAAAGCTGCAAAATTTACTTAGAATCTTTTTATGTCCTCTTGTAATATTTAGGATTGAATTTAAGAATATTTGGCAAAAATGATTCACATCGTTTCAAATTGAATTCGAATAAAATATATGTACTATAAAATATTACTCAGACTGAAATTTGCCTAAGCAAACTTTTTTTTAAGTTCATTTGGCATTGAATTTAATCATTTTTTATGCTTGAGTTAAGAAAATTTAGCATTATCTATATTCTAATATAGCTTAAGAATTTATAAGAATATTTTTTTCTGTGTAGCTAGCACTTTGGCTAGCAGACTGGCTGACTGTTCTTGTTAGCACGTAACTATCCCATGCTATTTCATAATTGACGTGTAAACATTTTCAAGCGCTATATATTGAGAGAGAACTTGCCACATGCTAACAACATTTTGTTGCAAATAGCTTAGACTCGCAGCAGTTTGTTAGCGCTGTTAGAACTACATAGCGCTGTTAATATGCTTAACAGCAATGCTTGATCGATTAAAGCTGCAATCGATATCGAGCAGCAGTCTTTGCATATTTAATCGTCGTCTCGTTGTCTCGTCTCGTTTGACTATTAACTGAATTGTCATTGTCCTTGCCAAAGGCTTACAGCTTAACAGCCTTGACATTTTTGTTCCTTGCGTTTCGTTATTGCTCTGTTTGTTGTCTCTACACTGTGTGTTGTCCTTGCTCTGGCAAGTCCTTGCGCGTCCTTGTCGCTTATTTGAGCAGCAGCAGCATCAGTTGAGCGCCCCGCAATGCGCTTTGTCGCTTAAGCGTTTTACCAACTCTCATCTAGTTTATGCTATTCCCATGACCAGCCAGACCACCCACCCACCCAAGCAGCCACTCTGGCAACTGTTGGACGCTCTGGCATTCATTAAGCTCCATTGTCAGGTGCAGGCTTATTGCAGCAGCAATCAGAGCTTTGGCTTTGGCTTTTGGCCGTTGCTTAGCAGCCAAACGCGCAGCGTTAAGCGCTCAAGCGTTAAATCCTGTGGATGCCAAGTGCTCGGCACAGGTTGCATGCAGATCGGTCGCCACTAATTGGAAGCTGATTGGAATGTGGGCAGCACTTAGAGCAGATGTTGCTGGAAGAGTTCAAGAAATTTATGACTTACTTTATAATTTGTAATTGATTCAGATTGTATTTGAATAGCTTCGGGATATATAAGGTATTTGAATTTATTTAAAAAACTAGCTAAAGCATAAATATTTATATAAACTATACAATTATTTATAGAAACTATACAGTAAAATATATTTAGGGCTCAAGAGTCAAGCTGTTCAATTTTTCTATTTAGCTGGCTAAGTTGCATATTCTAAATGATCACTGATAGTGATAAAGTTGCTTAAAAAATAATCGAATATCGATAACATAAATGTAGGAAATCTATATATTGTTTTAAATATGAAATGCAAGCTAAATGATTTAAATTAAATATTATAACTTTTTAAGTTTATTAACAGTCGAATTGTATGAATTTGTACCTTTAAATATTTTCAGCTATTAATATTTAGTATAACTATTAACACTTGGCCAAGCTGAGCTGCGTCTTCTCTGCATTTGTGGCATGCATCAATTGGCCTAGCAGCTGATAAAGTGTTTAGTGCCTCAGAATGTGGCACTCACATAGCTGTGGCTGTTGCAATGAGAGAGCTTGCATTTCATTTTGGGCCAGCTTGGTATGCTGTGTGGCTTTGCGCACTTTGCTTGCCACATGTGGCACTTGATGCACTTGTGCGTCAACCGCTTGGCCATTGGCCATAAAAAGTTTGCTAAGCTTGTAGTAAATATATAATGTGTGTATACTTTTTATTGCTGGCAGCATTAGCATTATTAATGCTCATCATGCAACGCCCCATGTTGCACACACACACACACAGGCGTCGTTAATTGTTCTATTAGGCAAATGAGTGCAGTTTGCCAGCAAAAGTAACTCCTCAATTAGCGTTACGTATGAGCGGGCAGAGGGCAGAGGTCACGCCCAAGGCTAACACATCCTCTGCTTGCCCACATTCGTGTCAAGGTGAACAGTCGCTGCTATAAGTTTTGTACGCCATAAAATTCGATTAGCTTGCAGTTTGCTCAACTTCATATGCATAAGAAAATGTGTGGAAATATTCGAAAAAAATATATATATTTTTATATGGGCTACTCCAAATTAATACAAATTCAACAAATTAAATTTAAATCTCTCTAAGTTCTGCTTCTTGAACGATTTATCTGCAAATAATAATATTTAAAGATTTCTGTGGCATTCCGAATAACTTTAAATTTGGAAAGAAATATTAGAAATATTTTGTTTTGAAGCAACTGCAATATTTTGTTGTAGTTTTTCTAATTTTCTTTTGAAAAATTAAAACATTTTTGATTATTAATTTTTGTACTTGTTTGATAAGTTATGCCAACTAAAGTTTTGTCTTTTTTTTAAGAACTTGTAAATTAAAGTATAAAGCAAAACGTTGCAGCAATTACAAAATTTTCAAAGCAACATTTTTTTTTTAATTTGCTAAGTATTTTGTATTAAATTTTGTAGCAAAATCTGTGTCTGTTATTAGTTCAACAAAAAGGTTTTGTTGTCATTTTACAAATATTTAAAATTTAAATTGCTTCCATGCACTTTCGTGTAGAATTTTTGTACTAAATTTATTTAAATTCAAGGCGCAGCACTTGGCTATATACAAATGGATACTCATACATATGTCTAGCATATAGTAAGAGCTGTCTACAGTTTTGATTATCACATCACTTAATCATGCACTGACATGAAGTCCACTTTAGTTTGTCGCTCTGCTCGCTCTCTCTCTCGCTCGCACAGGCTTTTTGCACGCTTGGACGCTTGCGCGTTTGCTCTTGTTCCTAGTTACTTGACTATGGGTTAAGTTTTCTCACGACGCAACGCGCTTGGTGATGATCAGAAATTTTCTGCGCCCATGTGAGCATGAGACCGTGACCATTTTGACTTTTACCCCTCCCGCACGCCCCGCCCCCCGCTCACCGTCTAGCTGTCAGTCTCTGTCTCTTCTCAGCTGTTTCTGTTTCTGTTTCAGTTTCTTCTGTGTGTGCGTTCACAATTCATTTCCGTTTGGTTCTGCTTTGCATTTTGTGGGCCAAAAATCTCACGCCACTCTCCACAGCGAGTCCAATAGCAAGTCCATTGCAATCCCAGCTCGTCGCCTTTGTATATATACTCTATATATATATATATATATATAACTTTTTTGCATTGTTACAAGACGACAACGCTTGAGTTTCGGCGCAGGCTTTCAAACGAGTTTGCTAGCCATGGTCAAGAGCACAATATAGAAAGAAAAAAAAAGCAGCAGAAAGAAAGCAAAAAAAAAAAAAAAAAAACGCGAGGCATAGAAAAATAGTAAAGAAATTAAACATAAACAGCAGACTTATGTATGTTTGTTTGTTTGTTTGCAACGATATTTGGACGATTCCTTGTGCTCGCCACTTGGCAATTACAAACGGCCAAGTTAGTAGTAGTTTTGGGGGCAACAACAACTTTCACCAACTTCAGCTAAAAGCAAAGCTGCAATGCATTTTTCGTTCGTTTTGTTTCAAGGGGTCGAGCGTCGTTTTTTTTGGTTTTTTTTTTTAAGCTTTTGCCCTTAATGGCGACTGAACTGGGTTGGGGCGACTGTTTGCTTGGATGCATATGAATCACCTTTCTGGCTGGACTTGATATATTGACTGCCCATATGACTCATGTCGAGGCGATTAAGCGGCGCCCCAAAACTTATCAAAAGGCACGCGCTCTGTCACTTTCTATGGCTTCGTTTTGGTTTCCAAACCAAACAAGCTAAAAATTCTTATCTTATCAGTGCCTAATACAATGTGCAGAAATTATAACAACAACAACAACAGGCACATATATAAATAAATAATAGCAGCAAATTAATACAAAAAAAAAAAGGCAGCAGCAACTAAATTTCAACAGCGCAGTTCAGTTCAGTTCAGTTTATCTTTATCAACAAAAGTTAGCAACAACAATTTGCGCGCTTATCGCTAATTGCTCTGTCTGGATTTTGTACTTAATAACATATAGTATATATATATATATATGTATATTTGATATTGCCTTTAGGCCGCTGCTGTGATATAAAACAGATAGTTTAATTTTGTTGTTGACGTCAAAATCATTTCACAACTGACTGTGTCGATCACTTGAGTTAAAATATTTTTTGTGCTCTCCAATCCTATGCCATGACTCGTTGACATTTTTCGCCAGCATTTTTGGCCCCCAGCTCTAAACTCAGTCTCAACTCCAAAAGCACCCAAAGCCACAAAGTCTGTTAACTCTGCTTAGTTAGGTTTTATTTTTAAGTCAATGCTGACCAGCAGCAGCAGCAGCAGCAGCGGTAGCAGATGCTTTGGTATGGAGAGCGCGCGCGTTCGTGTCGTTTGCTCGCTTCGTTTAGTGCTCGTCGCCACGTCCTGCAGCCAATCAGAAGCGTCGACTCAAGCGCTTCGTATTTCTGTTGACTG
The DNA here is from genome assembly GCF_011750605.1 of Drosophila busckii. Classification (NCBI taxonomy): domain Eukaryota; kingdom Metazoa; phylum Arthropoda; class Insecta; order Diptera; family Drosophilidae; genus Drosophila; species Drosophila busckii. Next base: position 21,220,737 of record NC_046608.1, on the reverse strand, counting down.
TCGTTGTTACATAACAACACAGGCAAGCAACATTTACAGTTGCGCCTGGCTCTGGACCACACAATGTAAAAACTAAACACACAGCCAGTCGTCAGCAGCAGCAGCAGCAGCAGAGCAATCGAGCGTCGTCGTCGTCGTCGCTCTCTTCAAGCAATGTAAAGTGTTGTGAGCGTAGCCACCCGCTCACTCGTTCTTGCGCTCGCCTCTCTGTGTTCGGCGCGCATCGTTCGTGCGCTCGCTCGTTCGGCTTGCCGTTTTGTTCGCTTGCTTGGGGGGGAACAGTGTGTTTCAGTTTCAGAAACGCTTTACCTGTCGACTCGTTGGCAACGTGCGCGCGGACACCGCAACTCAAAACGTGTACGACGACGACGACGACGCGGCGCGTCGCAGCAGCAGCGACGTCAGTGTAAAGTTTTGCGCGTTACTTACTTGTGACGTTTTTAACTCTGTGTGTGCGCTTGTTATTCTTTTTTTTTTGGCGTTTCGTTTTTTTTTTTAAGTTTTATATTTTTTTTTGCGCGTTTGTTGTTATTGTTATTTGTTTGAATGGCAGACACAACAACAACGCCGCCGCGACAAAGTAGCAAAGTTGCTCATACGCCCCGTCGCACATAAATACAAATACATATAAACAAAAACACACACACACACACTAATACAGTGATACGCCGCTTTTATAGTGTGAACGCGCGACGGTGCGACGTGCAAAATTTCAATTCGCATGCGAATCTAAAAAAAAAATCACAAAATAAATGTTTGTTTTTGTTTTTGTTTAGTGCGCTATATTTTGCGCATATTTTTGTTATTGTGAAGCTACAAAATCAAACAAATTGTGCATAAAGTAAAACAACAAAATAACACACAACTACATACATAATAATAATTATTAAAAGTAAGCCTACAAATATACACACACACACACTCACATACGCTTCGCACACACACACACATACACACGCACACTTACTTAGCGCGCAACAAGTTTGCGCCTAATAAAATTTCCATTGCTTATTTGGCAAATATATAAAAACAACAACAATTGCTGCAGTTTTGAGCGCAATTTTTTTTAGCAAAGCTTAAGACGCAACAAGTTCCACATGCCACACATGCCACAAAAAAAAACAACAAAGAATTTCGCATTAAATCTGCTCGCCACACTGATAACAATAATAATAAATTCCAGAACGTCAACGTAATTTGAATAGAGTTTCTGCTTAAATGTGTTTTTGTTGCTATACAATGTTTTTTTTAATAATGCTATGTACATTTCATTTTGTAGTATGTGTGTGTGTGTGTGTTTTCAAAGAAACATTTGGCGCTTGTTTATCAGCAATGTTGATCTGTATCAAATGCTTATTTCTTGGAATGAAACAAAAACGACAACAACAACAAAAGTTCAACAAGTGTTTCAAATGAATGTACATTGAAGTTCTTGGTAGTTGCTAAAATAGCTAAAAAATATAATAATTAGTTTGGTTGAAAGAGCGCAAATTAAAGTTTAGCAACAATTTGTGCTTAGCATATAAAATATATAAATAATTTTAATTCAGTTGCAAGAGTTTAACTTAAAGTTTGTTGCAAGCAACAATTTGTACTAAAAGTATATAAAATATAAATGCATGTGTTTATGTGTGCGTGTGTGTGTGTGACTCGCATCCTGGCATTATACATAACGCTAAGTACTAAGTACAACAGCAGACTCTTTACCCATTCTCTTTGCCACTTACTTCCACTTTACTTCCACACTCTTATTCTTCTTGTTGTCGTCGCACATGCTGTTGCTGTTGTTGTTGTTGTTGCTGCTGTTGCCTTTGCACTTTAATTCCTGCTTCTTATTTAGCATCTGCGCCGGGTGTTACTCGAGCCAACACGGCAATGAGGCCTCCAATGTCAATAAGAAGCGGCAGTTGTGCTGTCAGCCCTGCCCGCTCTCCTTGCCTCGCCTGCCCTTTGCACGCGCGCAGGACGTGCACACACACGCACACACATACACAAGCTGAAACCATTCATGAACTCTCTTGCTCTTGCTCTTTCTCGCTCGTCGCTTATCCGTTTCAGTTGCTTGCTCATGAATGAATTGCACTTAAGCCGCTAGCCCGCTAATATCTTTGCCCAGTCAGTCAGTCAGTCAGTCAGTCATTCAGTCAGTCTGCTCATCATTTACCGTTTGTCTGCGCTTACCTGAGCTCAGCTGCGCTCATCCTGCGCAGCTCCTTTATCAATGAGCGATCGCTTAAAGTTTTAAAAACAACTTCAACAGTTGGCGAGCGCTGCTTTTAATTTATTTATTATTTATTATCGCTTAAGCTTAGACTTAAGCTTAAATTAGCAGCAACTTTTAGTTGCTTGTTTTATAGCAATTTTCACAGATTTATTATTTTTATAAGCTTAGCTTATTTATGCTTTTATTTTATTCATTTCTGTTCGTCTATGTTATTTATTTTATTATTATTTTTGTAAGCATATTTTTTTCGTATTTACTATTTAGTTACATTTTTATTATTTTATATTTTTTTATGTTCATTTTTTAATTTTCTGCATTTTTATTTTCTGTGCTTACCTTTATTTTATTTAATTTACTTTATTAGTTTTGTTTTCATTTTATTTAGTTTTAGTTTTATTTTTATAAATTTGTTAATTTTTTTTTTAAATTTTATTTATTTACTTTGCATATTTTTGCTTTTCACTCAAATGTTATTTAAATTAGTTGTTTTATTTATAATTTTTTAAGCATATCTCAAGTTAATTTCTTAATTTTTGTGCGCTTTTGTTTTTTTATGTTTCTTTATTCGAGTTTGAAGTTCTATTTTACGCTCGATCGGGGCAGTTACTTTCGCTATAGAATGTTAGCCATGTCACACGTTTATCAACAGGTGTCAACAGTCTATGCAAATATTTCTACTGCTAACGGTGCTCTTTATGGCCATAAAGGCTATATGGCCTAGGCTATAGAGTAGAACAACTATCACTTGAATTGAACTTGTTTTATTGCCGCCTAGCCGCAAGTTATGCCAATAGATAGTTTCATAATTTTTGTGTAAAAACATTTACATATGTCAACTGCTTAAGGTTAAAAGCCATACAAATTACACTGCACTACAAAAGAAAGCAGCAAACAGTGCAGCTTTTTTTTTTTTTCTTTTTTGTATTTTCAGTTTCATTGTTTTGCTGCTTTTTATTGTCAGCATAAGGTAGAAAACGTTTTTCAATTTTTCGCTTAAGGGTTGCGTGTTCGTTGAATTGTATTTTATATATATATATATATATGTTATATATATGTACAGCTGTCAGCTGGTTGCTTAGGCCTATGCGCGCTCCTTAGCATTTTCTTTAGTTTGGCATTTGAAACTCGTTTTTTATATTTTTTTTTTTGCTATTTGTTTGCTGCGCACTTTATAAAGTAAAAAAAAAATAATAATAATGTCCTTGAGCAACATTTTGTTGTTGTCTCTTGAACAGCCCCTGGGGCAAGACATATATAGTGTATGCATATTTTTTTGTATAACTGTTGAGCAAAAAGAAGAATTTGCATTTAAAGCAAGTTGCAATTACAGTTGGGGGCAGGAATATGCAGAGCAAGCAATGTAGATTAAAAGTTAAACTTATTTCACATAATATATATAGTAAATATATAGATAAGCCTGTGTCGACTCGACTGGTTAGCTGCAAAATTGTTATAAATTGTTAAACTATTTACAAAGCAATTCCAATTCTAAAATGAGAAGCTCAATTTAATAATTATAATTTGATTATTAAATTTTTTTTTGTTAAAAAACTTTTTATTTTCCAAATCCTTGTTTCAAACCTGTAAATCCATTCTTATATTTTATACTCATCAATTTTAAAACGCTATAAACAATATTGTTAGTAAAATGGTTGGATTTAATTGTATTATTTTTATATATAATTTGCAACAATTTTTAATTTTTATTTAAAATGAATTTACTTTCATTTTATTTAAATTACAAAACATGTAAATTGTTTCATCTATCACATCGCAGCACACCTATCTATATTTTATATATTTTTATACACTTTGACATTTTATTTTTTAGCTTAAATAGCAAAATATGCATTAATCTTGAGTTAGTTAAAGGGCATGCCCAAGTCGTTGAGATTAGCAGTTGCAACATATGCATTTGGGATTTGCTTGCTGCGCAATTGCATTACACACACACACACACACGCACACACACATGCATAGATGTGTGCACATTGGTTTGCAATCAAATGCAATCGTTTGAGCTTTATATGGGCAACAAGGCATAGATAATATCTCGCTCGATGCAGTTGTGAAATGGAAATAATTCGAAAATAATAAATTTGTTCTCTCTTATGCAAACTAAATTGTGCGTACATTTGTGCACTTAATATTAATTGCAGTTCAGTTTAAACAATTTAATTCATTACTGATACACGCACGCAATTTAAAACATGTCAGCTCTCGCGCTCTCTCGCTCGCTCGCTCGCTCTCTTTAACTTTCCTTGCGGCGATGACAAATTTTTTTTTTACAACGCGTCTCATGCAAATGAACGAAACGAAACAAAACAAAATGAAACGAGCTGAACTAAAATGAAATGAAATGAAATGTAGCTGAAGCATTATTTTGTTAGCGCCTTTCGTCTCTTCTACACACACACACACACACGCATGCACGCACACCCACGTCTCCCGCCCGCTCATTTTCTCACTATCGCCACTGGGCAACACACACACGCACACACACATTGCTGCTGTTGCTGGTGTGTGACCTTCGCATAGCAGCGCGTCGTCGCCAGCATTGCTTATTATAAGCAAAATACACTGAGCGAAACGCCAACTAGCTGCTGTTTAAGTTTTAGTTACACTGCAAAATGTAAGCATTGTTGTTGTTGTACATTGAGTGCAAAGTACACTGAGCGAAGTACAATTAAATGCTGTTTAAATGTTAGTTACACTTTAGAGAACTCAACAACTGCTTGTGTAAGCAAAATACACTGTGCGAAATTCAATTAGCTACTGCTTACTGATAACAATTGTTGATTTAACATTTATTATTTCGCTTCAACTTGTTTATTTTTCCCAGTGTAGCCAAGATTTCGACTGCTATCCGTCGTAGTCCAAGTCCACGCTTTATCGCATAGTTTTGCGTATGTTAATTCGTTTACAGTCGCCGTCGCCGTCGCTGGCTACGGCATTCGTCAAACGCTAATTTACTCTCTATGAGAGCTACAAATAATGAACCGCTGCTGACACTCGCCACCAAAAGCTGTCGCTACTCGTTGTTGTTGTTGTTTTTCTTTTCTTTTTTTTTTTTTTTTTGGTGGCTGCCGTCAAGCGAAACCGGAAGCCAAACGCAAAATAGAGTCTCGACCCAAACATGTTTTAGTTTTTCCGTCTGCCAAGCTCTTCGCTGCTTCGACGTCGTCTCCACCACAAAATTTAGTCGTCGAGCCTCTCCAAAAGCCGCTCTCTGCCCATAGAAAGTAACTCGCTTTAAGTGAATGGCCGAGTAGCTTCAAAAAAAAAAAAAAAACTTAAATGTAAGTGCTATGTGTATTGGTGTGTGTGTGTGTTCGTTGTTGGCTATGTATTGGTGTATTTATATTTCGTTTGACATTTGGCTGTAGGCTTTTGTAATATAGTCAAATGCTAATGAAGTTATTTCAACTTAAAAGCAACAATTGATTGACAGTTGAATTTGATTTATGCACAAATTGTTGCCACACACTCCAGACAGGCAGACAGAGTGAGATAGCGATAGAGAGAGTTCTATTTGTAGCAATAAATTTATGTAACCCACAGCTAGCAAAACAAAATGCAACAAATAACAACAAAATAAAAAACACGCACGCTTACTATGTGATAAAAACAACAACAAACAAGAAAACAACAACATTCAAAAAAAAAAAAACAAAAACAATCAACAGGCAACAAGCAACAAGACTTTAAGCCACGCCCAACAATGCACGAACATTTTACCATGTGGATTAATTTCGGATTGCCATTTTTTAAATGTTTGTATAATTTCTATATAATTTCATTAAACAATTTATTAATTTTACTATTTGCTGCTGTGCCCTGTTGTTTAAACTTGTTTAGTTTCACTTTGGCTTTTGTTTCAAAAATGTTTTGCATAAAACTTAAACTGCCTATTTAATTTTTGGTATTAATTTGATTTGGCAGGCGCGATCAAACTAAGCGACTGCCTTTTTTCCAGCTTTTTAATTTTGTTGTTGTTGTTGTTGTTGTTGTTGTTTGTGGCACAGTTTAAAAGCGACGCAAGCTTATAAATAAATATGAGCCACTAAATGGGCAAAACCAAGCTATTAGCAACAGCACCAAATACACAATAAAAAATTCAAATAAAAAAATAATAATACGCAAGCGATCGATCGCGATATTTTAGTTTTAGTCGAAACTTAAACAAATAATCAAAATGTGTGCGCAAAAAATAACAAACTTATAAGTGTTAAAAAATCTACAGAGAGAGAGAGAGAGAGAGAGAGAGAGAGCGTAGGCTAAGTAGTGTAACATAGAGAGAATTTCATAGCGAGCGCAAGCAAACAAAAGAGCGTAAGAGAGAGAAGAGAGCGTGAGTACTTTGCTGTCTACTGTCTCTCTGTGTTGTACTTGTTTTTAATTATTATTATTGTTGTTTTATATTTCATCAGCGTTCCATCATCATCAGCCTTTGAGTATTTTGTATGTTGTTGTTGTAACTTTTAACTGTAACTATGCACAATTTGTTGCAGCAAACATTCATGCACTTCATATGCATATATATCATGCTATTCCATATCAATATCATGCTTGTAGATGCTACAAACTTTAAACAAATCATAATATTTCAAATGAACCTAACAGCGAATCTAAACGCTTTAGCTTTATTTCTATTGCTAACCTATTCTAGTACATATTTTAAAAAAGAAAGCAAGCCTCTAATTAAAATGTATTCCAAAAATATTTCTTATAAGCGCAGCACTGTTTTCTCCCAAAATTCTTTTTACTGTTTTTTATTCCTTATAATTAATAACTCATTTAATTTCCAAAGCAACTCAGCTCTATTATATTGCTCTGTGCTTTTCATTTCGTAAACAAAACATGTCGTAAAAAATTATTTTATGTGCATACAGCACAAATTTCATATTTAAATGTTGATCTAAACAGTTCTACGCCATTAAAAAAAAATATGAAAAAGCAAACGCAGATTGCGCTTCTAAGATTTTTATATTTAAGCTAAATGAGAATTTTATGTATTGAGGAAGTTTTTGTATTATATTTCAGTATTTCAGTTCATGCCTTTCAATATTTAATAACGTTATAAATTGTATAAATTCAGCTAATTTGTTAGCAATTTTTAGTTATAAATATTATTACAGCTGCAGCCCAAAGTCATTTAAATTGCAATTGAATTGAACTAATTATGGCGCAGCATACAAAGTTAAGAACTTCAACAGTTATGCACTGTAGAGGGCGTTGTTGTTGCCACAAAAAATTCTGCAAGCAGACGAGGCAACAATTCATTCACAATTTGTGGTCAAGTGAATGAATAATGAAGTCAGTAACGCCTACTTTTGTTCTTCACACACACACACACACACTGACACACACACACAGACAACAATCGCAGCTGGCTTGAGCTGATGATAATGATGATAATTATAATGATAATGATGATGCCGTTTGCTGTTGATACATTTTGGCTTTGGGCTATTGCCGACTCTGCTGCTGCTGCTGATCCTCGACGCATATGTTTGCCACTTTTTTTCTTTTTTCAGCTGCCACAGCTGACGCAGTGTGGCAGGTGCCACAACAACAGAACAGAAAAAAAAAACCGCAACTAAGAAAGACGCTGCGCGTTTTGGCTTTGTTACCTGTTGTTGGCCAACGAAGCGTTGCGGGCTGCTCCGCTTGCAATTTAATTGAATTTTATTTCTGCGGCAGCATTTTGGGCAACGCCTCAGTTGCTGCCACAAATTTCAATATCATTTGTTAAAGCCGCCGCTGCCGCCTGTTTCTTGGCCGCTTCCTTTTGCGTTCTTCGCTTTCAGCTGTTAATTCCAACTAAATTATGTATTTTGCATAATTACAATATTTGACTGTTTTACTGTTGACTGCACGCCACAGAACATTGCAAGTTGCAACCAAAAATAAGTTTTCTACCTCCTTTCACCCAAAACGAAACAACGAAAATTCGTTGGCAAGGAGAAAGTGGCACGTTGGCAAGGAAGCGACTTTCACATGCAACAGGTGCACTCAATCGCTTTGCCCCTGCCCCTGCCCTAGCCATTTTCCATTTCTCTAGGGCGTTGTTGTTATTACTGTTTGTGGGCGTGGCTGCAGCATTGCGTGCATTTAACTCTGTGCGTAATTATTCACTTTGATTGCTATGCGCGCACCCATCAACGGCCTTCTAATTGCCCAACGCTTTGCTAATTGCCCCACTGTGCCGGCCCGCAGAGCTAGAGAGCGAGCCACGTCCTAATGCTTACATAAATTGCTTGGCTCTAATGCATGTAATAGCCTGGCTTACATGCATGCTGGCCTAAACTGTTTCTCCCCCCTCTCTCTCTCTCTGGCTTTTTGCTGTTCTCACCTGATTTATAAGCGGCGGCGGCGGCTCATTAGCGCCGACTAAACTGACAGCATTACAACTAAATGAAAATTGCAAGTAGTGTTAATAATAATTGTGAGCTAAACATGCACAGCCACTTACTGCAATAAACAATAGTGTTTAATAATATATTTGTGACATTTTTAGTGGCTAGGCAACACTTAAGGCTTATGCAATTAGCTTAACTTGCTTAATTAGCTTTCAAGTTGTCAAGCTATCGATAGTATCGATTGGATTGACGAAACTTGCAATAAACAAATTCAAATAACAGCTTAGGCTTTAACTTGATTAGCATATCAAAAATTACTTTAAATATTCTTCATTTGCTAAGTTTTGACAAGTTCCGCTGACTAACTCCAGGCCCAATTGCAGCGCTGCTGTCTATCGATAGTATCGATTGCATAAACATTAACATTAACCAACATTAAAAGCAGCTAAAGTGTTTCGAAATAGTAGCTTTGACTATTTTTTAATGACTTTGCAAAGCAATCAACTGCCAGCTTAATCTGAAATTTGAAATTTGATTAGTTTGACTTGCAATTCCCCCACAAGAAATTCTATTAAGTAAAAGCTCCCAGTGCTTGGGCAGTTGTGGTCAATGAATTTTAAGCAATTTCAGTCAATGCTGTCACTCACAGTAATTGCATTTTTAGTAAGTAAAACGAAACGAAAGCGAAAGAGCCACAAACCCCAGTTACTACCACTAGGATATACATATGTATATATATATGTATATTGTTGTCATATGGCAAACAGCTAAAGGATTAAATATGCTTTTGACGTTGCCGTTCTGGTTGTTTGCCTTATGGCCTTTGGCTCTATATTGTGTGTTGTCAGCTTTTATGCACTCTATGTTAGCTATTGGCTATCTCGCTCGCACATAAACAATGTGCGATTGTGTTGTAGGTCAAGTGCACAGCTTTGACAAATTGTTTGTTTGTTTGTATGTATGTATGTGTGCATTTGACAGGCGCCGACATTAAATAATAATACCTGACAGCGGCAGCACTCGAAGCGCGCCTTCTCCTTTCACCATGCGAAGCAACCAACACCTACGAAATATTCACCACACCCCCACGCACACACGCACGCAGTCTGCAGCAGCAGCAGCTGTCATGACAGCGACGCGTCATCGTCTATGTCGGCTTGCTTACGCTCTCTCGCTCTTGCGTTTACGCTCTCTCACTCATGTTGTGTTTGCTTTTGCATTTGTGTTCTGAGCTGCTGCTGCTTATATGTATGTACTAGTAGTTGGCTTGCTGTCATTTGCTTCAAATGCGCTTTAAAATATTTTACTGCTAAGCTTAAATAGCTGCAGCCGCTGGCACAGGTGCGTGTGTGTTTCTGTCTGTCTGCAAAGTCAACGTCACTTGTTGTTGTTGTTATTGTTGTTTTTGTTACAATATGCGTCTACATAATTTGTAATGTCATCGTGCTGCTGCTGCTGCTGCTGACGTCACAGCGCCACAGCCACACCGCAAAGAGCAGCAGAAAATTGAGCGTACGGATTACAGCTTTTAGCTTCGCACTCTAGTTCTTGCTCGCTGCTTCTTGTGTTTGTCTACGTGCTGTTGAGCATGCTGCTGCCGTCGTCGACGTCGCTGCTTACAGCGCACATCAGCAGCAAGCAAGCATTAAGTAGCGCACAGTGGTATAAACTGCAATAAATTGCATTTGCGTGTAATATCAGCTGCGCAAAAACTTATCAACATGGGAAACTTGTCGACTTATGTATAGTATTTGTTGATATAGAAATATCAGCTGATACAGCCATTAATGTGTGCATTAATATTAGCGTCTGACAAACGGAAGTGTTTTTTTTCTGTTTTGTTATTTTTTTTTTTTTTTGCCGTTTGCTTATCACTGTGCGCTGCTCGGTTGGCGTCAATATTCACGCGTTGCAGCAGAGATAAACAGTTTGCGGTTGTTGTTGTTTTTGTAATTGCCCTTAGCTCTGTAACTTTTTGGCTTCTCGACGTTTCTGTGCTCAGAGCGCGCAACAGCTAAACAAAGAGAGTGAGAGCGAGTATACGGAGAGTACGACAGCTGTTTGGCTGTGTGTGTTTGTGGCCAGTCAATGGCATAACATTCACTCACACACACACACAGGTAGAACGTTTAGTTTACTATAGAAGTTGGCGCCGGCCGCCAGCGAATGGTCAAAAGTAAAAAACTTTTTGTTTATAAATATGCGCATAGCTCTACGGCTAACGGTTTAACATGCCAAAGGGCAAAAAACAGAATAAACAGCGCATGCCAAAGTGTTGATAAAAATGCAATTTAAAATGAAATGAAACGCCAAATATAAAAAAAAGAAAAACGATAAAAATATAAAACGCGCGCGTATGCAAATCTCAGTGAGTTTTTGTGTGTTATAATAATTGTGTGTTTTTTACAGTTGCATAAATCAAATGTTGAACGAAATTAATAAATATTTGTAAAAAGAGTTGCCTTAACAATGAAACTTCCTTGTTGACATTACGTTATGAATATACAAAAAAAAAAAAAAAATCTATTACGACATATACAAATAAATCATATACAACAAATATATATACAAATATAAAGCAAATATATTTTTTCCATAAATATTAAACCAATTAAAAAACGCCAGTCATGCGCCTAAAAGAGACAACAAAAAAATCAACAACTGGCAATCAACTGTTGCCGCTGTCCGGCGAGCTCTTCAAATCGCTACGCATCTCGCCGCCCACTGTGGCACAGCAGCAGCAACAGCAACAGCAACACCAACACTTGCAACATCATCAGCATCATCATCATCATCACCATCAATTGCAACGCTGCTCCAGCGTGGGCAGCACCAGCAGCAGCGGCACCTGCGAAACGGAACGCTCCACCCAATCTTCATCATCGGCATTGTCGCCACTGGCCGCCATGGCTGCAATGCCAGCGATGAACAGCAACGTGGATGAAGCTGCGGCGGCGGCAGCACTGGCGGCCAACATTGCCGAATCCTTTACATTCTTGCAACAGCATGCGGCGCATCATTTTCGCGACATTTTGTATGCGGCACATATGTTGGGAAGAGGTAAAACTAAAACAAGTCAACGCGCAACGCGATACACTGAAAAAAACAGACAATATATCAAATATTAAATAAATTCAAATAAATTCTATAACAAGAACTTCAATTTATAAATGCCTTACAAAAATGATCTAATAAATTAAAAAATAAATAAATTTAATTATCAAAGCAAAACAAAAAAAATGTGAGGCATTTATAATCATGAAAATTTTCCCATAACGCTAAAAATAATGCCCAATCAATTATTAATTTATTAAATGATAATACAATGAAATGAAAAATACAACAGCAACTTAAGCTTTAATTATTATTGTTATACTGATAACACTAAAAAATTAAAAATTCAATCTAAATAATATGCAAAGTTCTAGAAAAACTTTTACTCAACTATGCCAAACTTAAAAATAAATCCAATTAAACATTCATAATCTTATTATAAATTTCTGATAACAAAAATAATACAAATTTTTATGTTTAAATTTGTGATAGAAATCAAATTAAACATTCATAAGCTTATTATAATTTTCTCAGAATTAAAAAATACAAATTTTGATGATTAAATTTGTGATTTGTGCTCGATAAACTTAAAATTTTTAAAACAGTTGCATTTAATTTATATTGCAAGCTGCTGAACTTTTGCATTTGGACCATTCATTTTTTGCAGTGTATGCAAGCAATCAATAGTTATAGCTAGCAACATGTTTGGTGTATGTCGTGAGGGACGGGGCGGGGCGGGTGCGGCGGCTGCTCGCTCTTGTTGCTACAGCAGCTGAGGCCAACTGGTTTTGGTTTTTGGTGCACTTCTTTTTGTTTTTGTTTTTTTTTTTATATTTTTTACACAAGTTTATATTTTTATTTATCATTATTATTACGTGTAAATATGTATGTGTGTATAAGTATTTCTTATATGCAAGTTTATTATTTGTATTTTGGTCAACCAGCTAGCCAACTTTCACTTTGTGCTTGGTTGCCGCATTTCACTTGCGTCAAGCCTAACCCGTGTGGCAAGTTTGTTGCCCCAAAACTGAATGTGCAGCTTCCTTTTTACTCATATTTGTATTGCTGTCTCTGTCTCTCTTGCAGGTTATTATCAGCCGGCGGGTCCGCTGATCTCGCCGCATGTGATTGCGCCACCGCCAGCGCCAGCGCCAGCAGCTGCAACAGTTAAGAAGTTGCCCGAGGAGGATTCACCCAATGCACAACAACAACAGCAGCAACAGCAGCAGCAGCAACAGCAACATCCGTTAACAGTTGAGGGCGTCGATCCGTCGTCCGGGCAGCAGCAGCCGTATCCGGCTGTAAGCGCCGTGGCCGCTGCTGCAGCCGCCGCTGCCGCGCATACGGGCGTGCCCTACTCCCGCTCCATGCATGCAAGTCAGATGCACTATACGACTGCCTATCCGCCCAACTACTATACGCCGTATCCGGGCGAGGTCATGTGCTATCCATCGCCCGCCTATCAACCGTATTTCTCCGGCAAAGTGTATCAGGGCGGACCGCCGCCGCCGCCGCCACCACCGCCGCCCGGCCATCCGGCGCACCGGACCCGCCGCCGCCGCCGCCACTGCGCCTATCGACGCTACTCGTATTACCAGCACCGCCGCGCCGCCCCCACACTCCGCCGCCCGCAGCCGAAAACCTACGAGCATCCACATCGCACGCCGCCGCCGCAGCGCCAGGGCGTCATCCAGCGGCACAACACGGGATCGAAGCCGCCATCGCCAGCAGCACCGCCGCCGCCGCCGCCACAGCAGCGGGCACACAGCTAGTGCCGGCCCATCAGCCGCAGCATCTGGAGCACTATCCGGCTCCGCCCGGCTACTACGCCGGCTACAGTCCCGGCGGCGCCACTGCCGCCGGCCAGTGTTACACGCGTGGACTGCAGGGTCCGTATATGGGTAAGCAAAAGTATGGTTCCCACTCTGCTCCAGTCAAGCGAACCACCACCCAGACGACACCCAGACACAATCCCCAACATAGCCAACATAGAACTGCCAACTATGTTATACACTTTGAGATCTAAGCTCTCTTTCTTGATTTTCTATTTGAATTAATTTTAAAATACTTCATATCGTTCAACATTTTTGTTTATTAAAAAAGTGTATCGCAAAGTTGGTCTTGAATTCAAAGCATGATTTATTTGAACTACTAGCTAAACATTTAATTTTATATACTAATCAAAGTGTATACAAAAGTTGTTTGTGTTAGCTTTTTATTTGTTTTCTTCAAATTCAAAACATAATTTATTTGCTAAACTACAAACTAAATATTTACACTCATGCTTTGCTTGCTAAATTTAAAGCATAATTTATTATCAAATACTAACTAAATATTTGCACAATTCATTGCGACTGAAACTAACTAAATAGTTGTAATATCTTGTATTGTTAAAGTGTATTTAAAAAGTTGGCAGCGTTCTTTGTTATTTTTTTCTTAATTAAACAAAATACTAAATAATACTACTAAAAATACGCAAATAGTAAAATACTGACTTAATATCTATTTCAATTCTTTTCTTTTGATTGAAGTGTATATAAAAGTTGAGCGCATTTGACTGCGCTGAATTTCTATTTATTTTCTATTTATTTTATTAAAAATACGCTTTAAATGCTTGTGTTATTTTTTCAACTCAAAGTGTATGCAAAAGTTGGCTGCGTCTTTTTTTTAACCACTGTACTGACATTTTGTTATTTCTTTTTCAATTGTAGAGTATCCACCGCAGTGTCCATGCCCAATGCAACAGTCGTGTCCAAAAAACGTCCTTACTGGGCCTCATATTGGTAGCAACAAGACGAACAACAACAGTCAGAGCAGCAGCAGCAGCAGCAGCAACAGCAGCAACAACAGCAATTTGTTGCTGAGTACTATGAGCAGCAGCAATATGTTGCCAGCGATTGGCAGCAGCAATGCGCCAACGAATGCTACAGCAGCAGCAACAACAATTGCTACAACAACAACAACAGCAGCAGCAGCGTTGACTACCAGTAGAGGCCCAGTTAAAAATGGAATTAACAACAACAACAACAGCAGCAATGAGACCAAAAATTATGCTGACAACAACAGCAGCAGCAGCGATAAGAAGACAACAACAACATTTGTTGAGACCGCAACAGCAGCCACAAATACGACAGCAATTATGGGCGTAACCGCAACCACCAACACCAACCAGCCAAGCACCAACAACATTGGCACCCAATGTCAAATGCTGGTCAAAACGGAACGCGCCGAAGTTGAGGACAGCAGTCGACAAGTGAAGACAAAAATGCAGTATGAGGAGCATGTCCTGCCGCCCCCCACGCCGCCCGAAAGTTACTGCGCCAGCGATGAGAAGTTGCTGGAGGAAGCGGAACAGGAACAGCAGCACCAGCAGCAGCAGCAGCCCCCACATGTCAAAGTTCAATTGGAAATGGAGTGCTACGATCTAACGGGCAGCCAAGCGCCGCCGCCGCCAACAGCAGCAGCAGCAGCAGCTGTGGCTTTGCTGCAAGTGCCACGCAAGGCGCGCATAGGCAAAAGCATGGCCAGGGAAATGGTCTATGCGGCACAGCAGCAACAGCAGCAACAGCAACATAAGCAAATTATAACAGAACCACAATTGCCTTTCGTACTTAAAGCGGAAATCAAAGCCGAGACCAAAATCAAAATTGAGCAAGACGCAGTCGAAGCAGCAGCCACACATATCAGCAAACTGCTCGATCTGAAGCCCACAATCAAAATAGAGCCAGCAGCTGAGCCAGACGAGCAGCAGCCACCAACTGACAGCAGCAGCAGCAGCAGCAACAAGCAGCGCATCAATTTGTTGGCAACAGCAGCTCAAAGCAAAAAGACCAAAGCGCATAGCTACAAAAGTTTGATTAGACAGGCGGAGCCCAAGAAATATTTATGTCCGGGTCGAAAATTTGTGCGTCGCTATGGCCGCACGCCGGCCAAATATGTTAAGCGGCGGCAACTCTTGCTGACACAGCGACAGCAGCAGCGTCTGCGCGCGCAACGACGCGAGCAACAGCAGCAACAGGCAGCGGCAGCAGCAGCAGCAGCAGCGGCAGCAGCAACAATTGCCATCGACATATTCGATCAACGCGCCGCCAGCATTGCCGCCAGCACTGCTTTGGCGCTGGCCAGCAATTCGCCCAGCGCTTCGCCGCAGCGCGCGCGTCCACGCAAACAAGCGATTGCTGCACTGCATCTGCTGCCCACGCCCGATAGTCCGGACTCGACGCTGTCGCGCGGCTACTTCAGCGATCCGGAGCTGAGCGCCGGCAACAAGCCCAGCGCCGCTGCCGTTGGGCTCTATGCGCCTGCCACGCCCTCGCCGCTGCTTGCGCCCACGCCCAAACCAGCAGCTGCTGCTGGCGCACAGCGCTGCAAATCGGAAACCAACAAAACTGAGGCGCCGCCGTCTAAAAAAGCGCGCAAGCAAATTGTTAAAATCAAAACCAAAGTTAGCAACAAGTCGCGCAAAGCAGCAACCACAAGCGCAGCAGCAGCAACCACAACAGCAGCAACAGTTGCTGCTAATGAAAACAACAACAATGTGTATTTAACAGCAGCAACAACAACAGCACAGCAGCAACATTCCGTTGAGCAGCAACACAAGTTCCTGGCGCCCACCACGCCAACAGAAATGCAAACAGCAGCAGCAACAGCAACAGCCACACGTCAAACTGTTGCTGCTGCTGCTGCTTGTGGCAGCAACACGCAGCCAAAGCGCTCACGCTCCCGCTGCAAGTTCGGCAATCGCAAGCGCCAGCGTCAGCGACCCGCCGGCGTCAGCTTTGAGCTCGACGAGACGCAGCCGCCGGCAACGCGCGCCAATGTGGTGCCCAAGTGGAACAACGGCTGGATGTGGGCGGGCAAAGCGTTCCAAGGCGCCGTTTTTCTCAATGTAAGTGAAACGAAGCGAAGGCTCAGAAACCTTTAATATATATTATTAGTTTATATTGTTAGTTTATTATACATAATTTCCTACTCAATCTCTATAATTGCTAAAAATGTTGAATTCCATTCAAAGTTTGTTAAAATCCAGTACAAGTTTCTATTAGGATTCAAGTCCATTTGACTTAGATTCATTAACTTCTTCGTTTGGATAGCAAGTCAATTAACTTAGCTCATCTCATCTACATTTTAGTATATCAAACATTTTTTAACTCAAACTTATTCTTTATTGTCAATTTAGTTGGCAGCGCCAATTTGTAATTTTTATACACTTTGACATTTTTGTAAAAAATGCAAAAGGGTGTTATGAATGTATGTAACAGGTAGAAGTAGGCGTGGCAGACCACACAAAGTATATATATACTTGATCAGCAATATAAACTCAGTTGATATAGCCATGTCCGTCTGTATGAGCGACTGTTTCTCAGCAACTATAAGAGCTAGAGCTACCAAATTTTGTATGTGGGTGGGTGTTCCTATACCCAAACCCAAACGCTTTTATTTTATTTTTATTTCCTCCCCGCCACGCCGCAAATTGAAAAAAAACACGAATTACACACAATTACAAAATAAATCACAAAATACGTCTGGTTATGTTTTTGAGCGCTGTCTAAAATTACAGAATGATCGCATAAATAACTTGGGAATTATTCACATTCTAATTGTTTTTATACACTTTGATATTTTTTAAAAAAATGAAAAAAGTATTATGAAGTTGCTCAAATGTATGTAACAGGAAGGAGGCGTGGCAGACCCCCTAAAGTATATATATTCTTGATACTCAGCGAGCTGAGTCGATATAGCCATGTCGTCTGTCCGTCCGTCCGTGCGGGCCACTCTGTTAGCTTGCTCAGTCTGTATGAGTGCCGTTCCTCAGCAACTATAAGAGCGAGAGAAAACCAAATTTGGTATGTAGGTGTTCCTATATCCAGGACACTACGCTATTCTATTTTATTTTTTTATTATTTCCTCCCCCCTCCCCCGCCAATCGAAAAAAACTAATATAAGGCAGTACAAAAATCTTTTAAAATCTGAAAAAATCACAAAATTTCCTAGTCATGTTTTCGGCCGATTGTGAAAATTTCAAAACGATCGGATAAATAACATTGAAGGAAATATTCACATTTAAATTTTCAATATAGAAAGCGGGGTGCACGTGCTGACCGTCCATACAAAACGTCGCTGCCGGCGCAGCGGCGGCGTCGCTGCTGACGCTACAGCGAAAACGAGCTGTGACGCGTTAGCTGTTTTGTGTGTATGGGTTTGTGAGTGCATGCCTGTGTTTGCTGCGATACACTAGTCAAAGTGTATTTTAGTTGGTGGCGCCCAACTTTAACCTGTCCACTTGTTTATTATTTTTTTGTTAAAATGTATCAATCAATTCTTAACTAAATAATTAAGCGTATAATTGCTGTCTATAACAATTAATTTGCTAAAATTTTTTTTATTTAATAAATTATATAAATTGCTGTTTTTTATAGAGCGATGATCCTTTGGTGCTGCGCACTTGTTATCCGGCCATGCGGCATGTCGAGGGCGACATCATCAGGACGCGGGACTGTGTGCTGCTCAAGGCGAACGAGGACAACGAGCTGCCCTATGTGGCCAAAGTGGCGCATCTGTGGCAAAACCCCGAAGACGGTGAGGAGTCTTAAGCCTTAAGCAGTTGAAGCAATTTTATTTACAAATCATTTGCAGGTGAAATGATGATGTCATTGCTGTGGTACTACAGACCCGAGCATACGGATCAGGGACGACAGCGCAACGATTGTGCGGATGAGGTTTACGCCTCGCGGCATCGCGATCACAACTCCGTGGCCTGCATTGAGGACAAGTGTTATGTTTTAACCTTTAGCGAGTACTGCAGGTGAGTTGTTGGCATTAGCTTCAGCTGAGCAGCTTGACAATTAATTCTGTGTTTGGCCTTTTTAGATATCGTCGACGTCTGCGCGCTGCTGAGGAGGATGTCGAGGATGTGAGCATTGTGCCGCGACGCGCGCATACAGCGAATTGTTTTCCAGTGCGTCAAGTGCCGGAGCATACGAATCCGGAGCTGGTTATGTTCTGTCGTCGCGCCTACGAGTTTCGCACGCGTCGCTTGCTCAAGCTGCCACAGAAGAATGCGCTGCTCAGCTGCAGCAGCAGCAACAACAGCAGCAGCAACTACAACAACAGCTAGCGGCAACAATTTGCAACAACAATAATAAGAAAGTGGAACAACAGCAGCGCAGCAATGAAATTTAAGCAGCGTGTGCTTCATTAGCTTCTAAGTTGCATCAGGTCAACACACACACACACACAAACACAAACAAACACACACACACACACTCATGTGTAAGCTAAATGAATGAGAAATGTTATTAAGCATTAATTTGCTGCTTTAACATAATTTATTATTAATTTATTTACACACACACAGAGACACACACACATACCTTGTTATTAAGTTAATTATATTTATTACTTTTGTTTAGTCAACAATCTTTAGTTTCATCAAACGTTTTCTGCTTAGACAAGTTGCTACTTTTTTTTATTATTATTATTTTATTGCTTGTTGATTTTGAATTTGTAATTTTTAATTGACATCCCAAGTACTCTACAAAATTAATGCTCAGGCCAAACACTTTGCGCACACAAAACAAAAAAACATAAAACAAATTTTATATATGTAACAGCAGTTAAGCGAATTTTTTGTAAACAAAACTAAACACAATGCAGTGCGCTGTTGGTTTTTTTTGTTGTTAGTTTTTGTAAGTAACAAAACCAATATTTTTTTTTATATATGCATATGCATAATATACATATAAACATTATGTATTTATTTAGTTTATGTTGAGCAAAATACTTTGAGAAATTTGATTTCTATGCATATATATATGTAGTTATATATATTTAGACCAAATTAAGTATACACTATATACTACAAAAACATTTTTTTATAAACAAAACATATGCCTAAGTTTCTTAACAAACCTTAACAACAAGTCACATACACTATATACAACAAGTACTTTAATTTAAATATTATATATACACTATATATGCTGCATGCAGCAGATTTCGATATCGCGCTGTATTGTTGAGCAAACTGCAGCATTTATTGATAAATGTTGCTGCTCTGCTCTATCAATGCATCAATATCGTGAAGCGCGCATGCAGCTTTCAATATATACATTTTTTTTTTATATTATTTAATTCTAATGCGTAGCGTTTTTAGTTCATAAGCAAAAACATAATAATCTTTTGTTTTATACCAAATACAAATTAATTTATGCACTTAATTTTAAATACACAGACACCAATCAACAACAACAAGTATACATATGTACTTACATATGTAGTTTATCTATTATAAATATATATTATGAATATTATTTTCATATTTCCATTTATTTTCTCTCAGTGCATAATAAGTATGCATAATAAAAGGAGACAACAATAAACAAATAACTGCTGATTAGAGCTAAATGTTATGTTTACTTTACGAATAATTTTGTTTTTACTTTAACAATTGTTGGAGTTAAACAAATTTGTGAGTTAAGTAATATTAATGTGGTTATGGATTAGTTCGTAGCTTATATATTTTCTAGTTTGGAATCACTTTTTTGTTGTTTATTGTAGCCTACTTTGCGGCGACTGTCAACTATTTATTTAAATATACTGCATAATTTTAGGCTGCTTAGCATTGTTGTTGCTAAGCTGTGAGGTGTGCCAATACAACAAAAAAAAAAAAAATACAACAAGAGTAGCAAGCATATAACATTATTTTAAGGCGTAGGGGGGCGTGTCAGGCGCACTTAGCGAGCGTAGTGACAGTTTAGCTTTAGCCAGATGAGCGCACGTATATACATATATACATATATATATATATCAGAGAACTATATAGGGAGCATAGCAGACATATGAAACATGTATACCAGCAACAAAAACAAAAATATATATAAAACATAAACACGAACATATATCAAAAGAAAGAGAGGCCACAATTTCGAACAATTTGTAGCTGCTGACAGGGGCGGGTATTGCGGGGGGGTCAGGGAGGTAATGCGTTAATGCCAAGGTCCACAATATAACATATACATGCAAACAAAACCAACATAATTCAATTACAACAAATGAGAAAAAGCAACCAAAAAAAAAAAGTCAAAATTTTTGAATTATATTTGTATGGCATAAATCGATAAACTATTGGGCCAATATTGCTGCCCCGGCCAATTCTACACAAAAACATAAAAAAGAAATAATTAAGTCATGTTTACACATATATACAATATATATTTCTATAGAACAGATGCGGCGATGAGAGGAGCAAGTAAATGAAACACACAACATACATATATTTGTACAATAGCAAGTTTTTTGACACACACACACACACACACACACATACGCACAATAATTGCCTGTAATAGTAGTAGTAACAAAAAGTTTTATCTCTTACTTTTGTCTTTTGTGTGTGTTCAAAAACAAAAAAATGTTATGCAATTAATTGTAGCTTATAGCAAAACATATAATTTGCTATTTTCTATAAATTAGTGCGTGTATTTTTCTTGACAAAACAAAAAATAGTTAAATGCAAAGATTATACTTTGTTATTCCAAAAATCAACAAAAAAAAAAAAAACGCAAACCCATATTTAGTATTAAAATTTATAAAGTTGAAGCCTTAGTTCCAATGCTGGCACTGAGGCATGCCACAAATATAAAAGAAACACACAAAAAAATTAAGCAAAACTAAAATTATAACTAAAGCCTGTCCTCATGTAATCAAAAATCAAGCAATACAAAACTTAAAAATGTTCATTTTTTGCCTTTGAAAATTAATAGAAAAGCAACAGCGCAGCAATTTAGCAATTAAAATAATACGGCAAACAAATGAACAATAATAAACAACAAAAAAGAAAAAAAAACGCAAAGTAACAGAAACAAACAAAAATCAAAAATATTGTTTATTAGACAAATAAATGTATTTTTTTTGGCAAAAACTTTGTTAACAATTTCAATTGTTTATTGTATGTTAAGCATAAGGCGAGCGTAAGTAGAGAACTGGGAAATTTAATGTAATTTAATTAATTTTCCTCTAACGCAACTCGCATAAAATTCAATTAAATAAGCTACGTGGAAACTTTGGGGTTGCGGTTTGCCCTTTACAGTTTGACAAGCACTGCAGTGTGGGCAGCAAGGCTAGCACGTTTTGACTTAATTATACAATAGTGCAAGTTGCCTGACATTGGCAACAAATACGAAAAATTAGCTGGCAAACAATTAAGTTAATCATCGTACTGACTTCGCTGCTGCTGTGATGTTCTCATGTTTAAACAAATTGCGCACAGGTATGTACAAGAGAGTCAACATATTGACTTCTTTCATGTTTTTTGTTTACACGTCATAGTGGGCTGAGCTCATGCTGCTGACTCAACTCTCAGCAGCAACATCAGCGTCAACAGCAACATCAACAGCAACAGGTGCTCTGCTATAGATAGTTACACACTTTTCGCTTTGTCGCTTTGTTTTTTCATTTATAATTGCATGGGGTGTTGCCCGACTTAAGTGTCTATATAGTCAGTCAGTCTGACAATCGTACAAACGCAATTAAGCTGTGCAGCTAACTGAGCAGCAGCAATTTGTTTGAGTTGAGCTCGCAATTCATTTATTGCGCATACGCCTTGTTGAGCTCACAAGTCAGCGTCAACTCTAACAAAATATTTTAAATTTTACTAAGCAGCCTACTATTTGTATATAATTTATAGCAGCGCTCTTAAATTTTAAATTGTGTTGTCCAGTTGAAATATTTGCAACTATTAATTTACATATTATAGCAACTAATGCGCTATTATTTTGGCATTATTTAATATATTAGAGTGTTTAAATAAGCTTATAACATATTTAACATTTAATGCAGGCAATTAATTGTTTAATTTTCTATCAAACTTAAGCTTGCCATCAATATATTTTTAACGCTGAGCTTAGTTAAAATAATATTTTACATTTTTCTGCTTTAAAAATAATTTAAAAAATTCATTTATTTTTTGCATAATTTATTATAGTTTTATTTTGTTTTGTTGGCATTAAATTAAAATACAAATATTTTAAATTTTTTTGCCTTGTTAATAATCT
This sequence comes from Drosophila busckii, assembly GCF_011750605.1. Classification (NCBI taxonomy): domain Eukaryota; kingdom Metazoa; phylum Arthropoda; class Insecta; order Diptera; family Drosophilidae; genus Drosophila; species Drosophila busckii. The sequence continues at coordinate 21,198,043 of NC_046608.1, read as the reverse complement.
AAAAAATTAACTGCATTTATTTTTTATTTTGAGCATTAATTATTTATTATTTTATTTTGAGCATTAGTTTGAGCGCAGCAATTATTAGTAAAGACATCAACCACTTATACTTGAGGCAAAGGCCATTTAATTAGCAAAGTTATTAACCACTTGTTATTCTATTTTGACTACATTTGCTAATTTTATAAGCAAATATTATAGCTATATATATGCTATATAGCAACATATGCATATATAATATTTGCTATTAATTTTTGCATTAAAGCCGCCATAGCTCATTGCTCATTTGTTTTTGTTTTTGTTTTTGCAGCGCTGAACGTTTAATTAATAATTGTTATCAAGATTTGCGTCGTTCAGTTGAATGCTTGTGTATTATGCCTGCGGTTTGCTTAAAAATTACACGTAAGTCTGCTAATTAGCCCCAAGTGTTGCCTTTATTTATTTAGAGAAATACAAATTGTTGTTAGGTACGTTGGCCTTCTGGAATGAAACACACAAAAATGTTTTTTTTTTTTTATATATAACAAAACGTTATTTTTATTGCTCAACACAAAAAAATCACATCATGCACATGCAGCAATAAAATGAGCTGTTTATATAAATATCACTTAAAAAATACAAAAAAAAAAAACATAAAGTCGGGCTTGGAGCTCAAGCTCGCGTTGCCAGCAGCGTCAACGTTAGCGCCAAACCGAGTGAGCCCAAAGCGACTGCAGCGCCTGATCTGTAGTTGTAGCTATTGTGATAATTGGGTGCAGCTCCAGCGCCGCCGTTATAGTTATAGGGACGTCCATGCTCGTCGACGCCGCTGACGTAGTAGCCACCATTGCCGCCAGCTCCGCCGTAGGGACCACGCGAGTCAACGCCCGCATAGCCGTAGCTAAACTGCGGATCCGTGCTGCCCAGCTGACCAGGCGGATGCATGCCCGCGTTGGCAACGGCGCCAGCTCCTACCTGCCCATTGGCCCCACCTGCCCATCTGCCATCTGTGGCTGGCGGCCAATTGTTGCCCTGCGCGCACACTAAGAAAAAAATCGGGTAAGCACTCAATTTACACTTTTTTTTTTTTGTGGTTTGTCACACTGTTGCACACTCCACTCACCCACGCTGAGCAGGCAAATCCAAAATAACACAAAGCAACTACAACGACGTGAGACAAACATGTTGAACGCTTGACGGCTAAGCTGCAACTAATTCGCTGGCGGCATCACGTCAACGGTTTTAAACTGGTTCCCAGGCCTCAGCTCCAGGCCCCAAGTTTTTTACACATGCCCTTGCCCTCGTCGCCACGTACCTACAAATCAGTTAAAAATTTGAATTTGAGTTGTTGTTGTTTCAGTTGCGAGTCATCATAATTGTTGTTGTTGTGCTTTTAATTGTTTACACACTTTTTTTTTTATGCTGCCCTTGTTTGGGCTTAAAGGATTTGCATATGAGCTGGAGCTTCTAGTTTCGATTTGCAGTTAACTACTTATGGGCTTAACGTATATTTGTTATATGTGCATTATATATAAATTTATTAATTTACTAACTTATTTTTATTATTCGTTATTTACTTTTTTGATAACTCTCAATATTTAAAACTCTTAGAATTTTCGATAGCTTTGGATTTTCCTATAATTATTATTATAATTATATTCTGCCACCACATTAATATGTATATTTTGTTGTTTTTATTTTAATTCAACATACATTTTTATTTATATATTTTGTTTTTGCTTAGCTCAGAGCATTCAAACTGCGACTTGTTGCAACATTTTCACAACGTTTTTCATTTTTCAATACAGAACACGCAAATTTTTGTATAAGTCGCATATTAATATTGTTGTTGTCATCGTTATTGTTGCTGTTGTTGTTATTTTGCATGTATCGTTTGTATTTTTCCGGTATGGAACACGTTAATTTGCTTGGGCTCACTCAGCAGCGAATTAATGATATGTCCGACTAAGTGCTGAGCTGAGTTTGAAGTTCTTTATGCAAAGTGCGTTAGCTATATACATTGTATATATAATATATGCTGACTTTTACTTTTATATTTTGTGAAAAACTTTTAACACTTACATCTTCTTTTTTTTGTGGTTGTTTAATTTTATGACTCGCACAATGCATTTGCCTTGTTATCAAACAGTCAACAAATATTTACGCCTTTGCCACAATTGACAGGTCACGGAAAATTGTTTACTGTCTGTCAGTTACTCATATCTACTAGTAGTACTAAATGTAAAAACAAAATAGACAACAAAAGCTAAACAGCGTCAATATTTAGGTTAAATATTTGTGTTGCAACTCACACAATGCAAATATTTATGTAGATAAATTTTGGTTACTTATTCAAACTATTTTGTTTTCTACTTTACTATTTTTAGTTTGAATTTTAAACCATATTTTTATTTCTATTTATTTGCAGTGATTTTTGCAACTAAACTAAAGTGCCAATGACTGCAACATGTGGTAAGTTTTATGTTTTTTTTATAACAAATATTTATTTTTTATATAGCTTAAGTACGCCTACTTGAGCCGTTAAGACATGGCCTAGCTGGCAGCACTGTTAGCGTTGCCAGACTTTAATGCTGCAGCTGCGCAAAAAGGTTCCCTCAGAGTTGCCTTAAGCAGCATGGCCCGAGCCCTATGACACTATGGGTCATTTGCGCAGTTTTTCCGCACACAAATTCAATGCCGCACTACATGTTATAGTCAATGTTAAGTTAACAGCTGTTAAAGTCGGCTATGCTCTAAATTTTATTAGGCGCATATGATCATAAAGAAAGTTGACTACATTTTTTAAAAGTATTATTAAGCTAAGCTGAGTAATTTAGTTGTTGATTGGTAGACAACTTTAAGTTTTGTTCAGCAATTTTAGCATATAGCATAAATTAGCTATAGCTTCAATTTTTTCTACAAAGCTATGCAAAGCTTTTGAAATTTGTGCGCAATAAAATGGCCAAATGACACACCGTACAAAGCTGTTTATCGATAGTCCAACCCCGGAACTAGGCAAGGGTATATCCAAAGTACGTGCGTATGTGTGTGTGTGTGTGTGTGTTTGCTTTTGACTGTGTGTGTGTGTGTGTGTTAGTGTTTTGGCTTTTCACTTTGTTATGTTTGTCGTTTTTCCAACAGAGGCAGCGCAGCCAGCAGATTTTCCATGGCGTATGCTTGTCGGCTTGATAGTGACATTGGACTCGGCTTGCTCGGCTGTTAACTTGGCTTCTTAGTAGAGGCTGCTCCAGCTAACTGTTCAAGCTGCGGTGGTGAGAAATTCAGTTGCAGCTTAAGCGCCAGCCAAACATCAACGATACAAATCGAGATATATTGAGTCCAAAAATGAAATAAATTGCAAACGAAACAAAAACAAAAACAAAAGCCAAGCGCCAAGCAAAGTGAATGAAAAGACAACAAAACAAGCAAGCAGAAAATCACAAAAAAAAACAATAAATAAGTGAACAAACGAAAAGTGCATAGAAGTTGGACGCAAAGCGAAAGAAGCAGCAACAAACACAACAGAAGGAGCAGCAAGTTTTTTTTTATTTTTTTTTTATTGCATTTATTCAGGCGCATAAAGAAAATGAGCGCAAAGGTAAGGCCAAAAGAGCGCGCGCGAGACGCAAACGCGCTCTCCCCCCAGCTGCCGCCGCCGCTCTCTCGCACTCAAAGTGCGTGCGTGTGTGTGTGTGTGTGTGTATGCATTGCTTGTGTTTATGTGCGTGTTATCAACAAGACTGCAGCCTGGGCTTAACCCCACAAGGCCTCGGGTCTCTTCATTATGTTTGCGCAAATGAGTTTTGCAAGCAAATGAAAAATTTTTAATTGCCTTGGCAAACTTAATCAAAGCTTATCCCCCAAACCAACAACCACCCCCCCCACCCACAAGCACACACTTTACAGTTAGTTGCTTGTTATACATATGTGTGCGTGTCTATTTACTTATTGAGTGCCTGTCGGCTTAGCTCTCTCGCATAAATCATTGCGCCTCCTGCATTGTAAATTGAGCTTGCAGCCATTTGAGTTGCCTAGACACGGCCCAAGACAAATACATATGTCTAACATATGTCCTGCCACACTCGCGCTCTCTCTCTCTCTCTCGCTCTCGCACTCGCTCGTTTTTATAAGCTACCTTCAATGCAATTTGATGCCCGCACAGCTGCTTGCTGGCCACAAGATAACCCCCCCCCCCACCCCACCCCACATATTCGATGCGCCCAACGCTCACTTTGTGCTCTCTCCTGCATCTGGGCAAATCTGAATATTCAAGTGCGCAGTTTTCTATTTTCAAATTATTTACAAATGCTGCAATTTAACAACTTAATCATGCAACCTATAAATAGCACTATTTTCAATTTGTTTATAATTCTTTGACATTTAATTGCCGTTTATTTACAGTTCAATGAATTCGATTACATTAATTCGCGTCAACTCCGAAAATCGAATTGCAGCTCTCATATATTCAATTTATATCCAATTTATATATATGTGTGTGTGTGTGCAAAATTCGACGCAACCATTAATTGCAGTTTATTAACATGCAATCAATTGACACTTATATCAATAATTACTCGGCAACAAGCGTTGCTAGCATGGGCGTAGCCAAAGTGGGGGTGAGCAGGGGTGTGACTTCAGCTATAGCAACTCAAAAACTCATACAAAGTGAAAAGCCCATTCAATTTTTTAGGTTCTCAGTTTATAAATTAGTCAAAAATTAGCACAGTTAGAGTTTTATGTTCGTATTGCTGCCAAAATATCAAAAGATTTAGAAATTTGAATGCAGTTAAATTAAGATCAAATCATAAAACTTTGAAATCGAACGCCAAAGCTTATCAAAGTTGCATATATCACAGCAAATTGTCTTGTTTGTTTACTATTTTGTTAATAACATAATTTTATAAAGCATAAAATGGTATAAAACAGCTGAATTGCATTTTTTTTCAGCTGAGTTTGCAATTGAAAGATTTCAAAATTGAATAAATATATTGTATGCATATGTTAGCAAACCCCCCCGTCTACGCTCATGGCTGCTAAATTATTCATGCAAAATGCAAATATGAACATCAGAGCCTGCAGCTCTGTTTTATATTTAATTTGACTAGTGTCAATTGTTAGCTGCTTGACAGAAATTTATAAATTAAAGTTGAATGTGGCTGGCAATGGTTTGTTTTGGCCAGAATTGCAAAAAGCAATTAACAGCGCTGGCCGCTTTGTTTTTGTCGTTGCTCAGCGAAAAGTACAGAACAATTGCAAACTGCAAGTAAACAATAAGTTTGTTTATGGCAAATTAAAAATGCAAGCGTCGAATTCCAAATACAATTTCGCCATTTTGCTCTTTTGTTGACTTTTATACTAGAGAGACGCCAACAAGCTGCTCGGCAAATTGTTTGCTGGAAAATTAAGCCAAAATGCCAGCCAATGTTGAATGCCGCACGTCCCTGGGCTTTGCCACAAGCCCCACTGTACACTGCATACATAATAATTATTATTTATTTATTTATTTCTTGCCATTGCCTTCCTATGTGCGTATACTGGCCGGACTCACTGTGTGTACCAGCGAAAATATATATAAATACATAAATAAACTGCGCAACAGTTTTCTGGCTGTTGTCGTAATATTGAAAGCCAATAGAGTGCCACAGTGAAGACTAGCGAAGTGCGCTAGCAGTCGCCTCAATATCTTGTACTACTTACATTATATTATTGCAACAAATAGTTTGAAATTATTCAAAGTACAAATTATAGAAAAACAATGCGCAGTTTATTTTGGAGATTAAAATAAATTTCAATACTCAGCATAACATTAAGGCAAAGCTCAAATAATCAAATGAATGAATAATTGCAAAATTATTTCAAATCAACTGCTTAATTTCAAAATTTATATTGCAATTCAAACATAATTACATTGCTAAGTAATTGTAATTGCAACTTCAAGCTTTGATATGCCTTTTTTTTTTAAATATTTAATAATTTGTGTATTTTGTTGCTTGTCTTTGGAGCTTTACTGTAACAGCTTACATCATATTTATCGACTGTTGTCCTGTTTTGCTTATCAGCTTGTTAGCTGCCAGATACGTTAGTTTATATACATATATATATATATATATATATATATTGAAAGTTTGCTTTAATTTGAATGCATGCAAATTCGTATCAAATTTATTTGAGCTAAAATTAATGGCAGCAGTTAAACAATTGCAGCAATTAATTCAAACTATTTGAGAGTCAGACGGACCGACAGACACGCGTCTGCTCCTGCTTTGGGTGTTGCAGTCGCTTGAGTTGATGAGAGAGCGAGAGCTAGAGCGAGAGCGAAGAGCATCAGGGCTCGCTGGCTGGGGGGCCTTGCTCGTTTATCGCTGGCAGACATCGTTTCAGTTTATATTCAACGGTCATGGGATGAACAACGATATTGTCTACGCTTTATCTTTGCTCATACCCACCAAGATCCGAACTCCCAATTAACAAGAAACAAACACACACAAGTTAACAACAGCGCAGCATTTAAAACTATACAAATATTTATATTAGCGCATATAGCAAGTTATAGTTTATATAAATTTTGCCTAATTGTTCAAAATGTGGCTAACCGATTGCATTACGGTAGGTAGCAGTGTGTGTGTGTGTGTGTGTGTGTGTGTGTGTGTTATCTATTGCATATACTTACAATTTGTAAAACAAACTGGCGCCAATACTTGGAATTTAATACACACAAGCGCTATGTCTATCTCGCTCTTTATTTCTCACACACTTTGTGTACAATATTCAATTAATTGTTAATGTTTATGTTTGTGTTGTTGTTGCAAGAGTTGCTAGAATTTGCCCAAAATATTCAAAGTTATATTTATATTGCTTTCTCTCTCTCTCTTTTTTACGTCATATGCATGTAAATTGTGTTGACGCGTTTCAAGATCTTGTCAGCTGCAGCGACTCCAATTAGAGATCAACTGTTGCTATAGACATGCCAAATACTTAACCCAAGGGGTTAAGCAACAAACAAAGCCAACAATATCGCATTGGCAGATCATTTGGCATACGTTAAATACAAATGAGCAAATGTTCTATATAATAAAGCGATCCAAGCGATAGTTGCCCGCATTGTTTCCAAAAATTCATTTGTTTAGCAGCAATACAGTTTGTTTTATTTATACAGAAATTGTTGGAAAAAAATTTAGTATCAATAAAGTGGATCACTCAAATATCAAACTAACGATTTGCAATAATAAAATAATTCTTTGAATTTTATGCAAAAGCAGCAAATAATTTAAAATAAAAATAAACTAAATTTATTGTTATACTTATTTTGAACACACTAATACTTAACTCAAATTTTTATTATTTTATTTACTGCACTTGCCTGCATTTCTTTAAATGCATACACATTTTTCTAATAACAATAAGCTACATTTAATTCATTTTCATTGCCATTCTTTTATTATTATGAGCCGCTTCTATTCAGTTGACTCGCATTGTTTATTTATGTGTGCACATGTAAATCAATTGTTACTCATAAACGTTCACATGTGTGTGTGTGTGTGTGTGTGTTTATATTTGTTTGCGCACAATTTGCTTGAGCACAACAATGTGTAGAAAGAGGAGGGGGCGTGGCGGGGGAGAATTGAGAATTGTGCTTGATAAACTAAACGCATTAAAGTAAAGTCTGAGTCTCGAACTGAGTCTGAGTGTGACTGCAAGTGTTTCTTTTTTTTATTGTATCCAACTTTAGGCAGTTCATAAACTAGATCAGTAAGATTTTGAAATTTATAATGCTTAACATTGAATACACATGTCTCTGTTATAGATGACCCGCTATAAGCAGACCGAGTTCACCGAGGATGATTCAAGTTCAATTGGCGGCATCCAGTTGAACGAGGCAACCGGACACACCGGCATGCAGATACGCTATCATACAGCCCGGGTAAGTCTATTGATAGTGGATTATATAGATAAGCAGTCTTAATGGTATTGGGCAAGGCCAGCACCAGCAGATAAGCGATAAGTTCCAACTCGTTTCATCAAAGGTGAAACAAAAAAATTGCAACTTTCAAATATAAAAGTGTTGCTTGGTAGTATTTTATACATTTCAATTATTTTTAAGCATTTCAAAAATAAATATTAAACTCCACATAAATTGGATTCAGGAAAACTCCAATTCCAAACTTATTCCGCTTGCATTTTGTTAATTCAATTAAATAAATGTGCACAATCTATAAAGAAAATATATAAATATTACAAAAAAAACACTGAAACATTTGAAATCCGATTTTATTTTATCAAATTTTAATTTTTTCAGATGTATACTTTGTTGTTTAATTAGTTTGCTATTTTTTATTTATTTAATGCACAAAAATTTTCAAAACTTTAACATTTGAAATGTAATATTGAAATTAACTCAGTTCTACTTCAAAAACTTGAATCGGCTTAGCAGCTATTGTTAGATTATTATTTTGTTTGGCAGTTGTTAGTTTATTGCACTCTAGAATTTGTTTATTTGATTCAATAAAAATATAAACAAATTAAGTAAAATTCTTGCGAAGCGCTTTGTGCATTAAATAATTTGTTTTTTGTGTGTCAAGTTTGTCTGAATTTGTGCTCATCCCTCTCTCTCTCTCTCTCTCTTTCGTCTGTTAGGCCACTTGGAACTGGCGCTCGCGGAACAAGACCGAGAAATGGCTGCTCATAACCACCTTCGTGATGGCCATTGTGATCCTCACTTTGCTCATCATGCTCTACTCGAACGGCGGCTCCGGGGATGGGGGCAAGCAAGAGTTGCATCTCCACTCCCATAAGAAGGGTAAGTGTGTGTGTGTGTGGCTGCGCTAATTGAATTGAATTCGCTCATGTGGCTCATGTGGCTCATTTGACACACCGACATCACAGATTGCTGGACCGCCAGTGAGAGGCCCTGTCTCAATGAGCACTGCATATTCGCCTCGAGCGAGATACTCAAGTCGATTGA